>NC_143065.1:7198863-7501893 GCF_052426305.1 Pelodiscus sinensis
GCCAGACCCACTTCCTCAGATTGGAAGAAAATTGGCACAACCATATATACAAAAGGATACAATTTAAAAAAATGAACACACATGAAAAGGACAAATCAAATTTCAGAACAGAACGGGAATGGGGGAGGGGAAGGTAAATGTCTGTGAGCTAATGATATTAGAGGTGATAATTGGGGAAGCTATCTTTGTAATGGGTAAGATAATTAATGTCTTTGTTTAGACCGATATGTAAAGTGTCGAATTTAAGAATGAATGACAGTTCAGAGGATTCTCTTTCAAGTCTGGTGTGAAAAGGTCTTTGAAGCAGGATGCAGGTAATCAAGTCATTCAGACTGTGCCCTTTCTGGTTGAAATGGCAAGAAACTGTTTTTTCTTTGTGATCCTGTCTAATATCTGTTTTGTGGGCATTGATCCTTTGGCGAAGTGTCTGAGATGTTTGTCCAATATACATAGCAGACGGACACTTTCGGCACATGATTGCATAAATTATATTTCTGGATGAGCAGGAATATGTGTTCTTGATCTTATAACTCAATTGGTTAGGTCCAATAATGGTATCAGCAGAGTGAATGTGTGGACAAAGCTGGCAACAGGGTTTGTTGCAAGGGAAGGTTCCAAGGTTTCTTTATTCACCCTCTCCACACCACTCATGATTTTATATACCTTGTAGTCGGTTTGCCTGCCCGGAGGGGTTCCTCCTCCTCCGGCTAGGTGGGTGGCCACTCCGCCCCACTACCCTGCCCCTTTAAGGCAACCCCAGTTAGTTCCCAGGGAGCAGTCAGGCCCTCAGTCCAGGGCGTGGCAGCAACAAACCAACTCAGTCAGTTCGTAAGGAGTGGCCAGGCCCTTGGTTCAGGGCATGGCAGCAAACAAACACAGTCAGGGAGCTCCTTGTTCAGGAGAGGTGCAGGCAGATCACCTGTGGTGGTGGCAAGGGGGAAGACTGCCACTCAATAGGTGGGTGGCAGGAGGGGGGCTCAGGTCTACCCATTCCACTGCACCCCGGCCCTAGGAGCAGCAGTGCAGGCTGCTACGGCTCAGCGGGGGCTCCAGCCCAAAACGCGCCAGCCTTGGGGCCTTTAACTGCCCCCACTATCCCTGGGCCACTTCCGTCCTCCCCCTCGGCCGGTACCTGGGTGTTGGGCAGCGGAGGCAGTCAGCCCAGGAGGGTCTCATCCCACTGGGGCGGTCTGGTCCAGTCCTTCACCGCTTGCAGGTCACTGGGGTTCAGCTGGGCTCTGGGTGAGGTCGGGCGGTTGCGCCAGGCCTCAGGGTCAGGGTCAGGGTCCGTGGGGGTCCCAGGTGGTGCCTCCAGACAAGGTATCTGGGGCTGCTTCTCCCGGTTCCGGGGCAGGCACTGGGGCACAGGACCCGGCTGGCCCTTTGGGTCCTCCACCGCTTCTGTGCAGGTAGGCTGGCTAAGCTGGGCCTTCGCCTCCCAGGCAGGGAGCCGGGTGTCTGCTTCTGGGCCCCGGTAGGTAGGAGGCCCGGGCCAGGCCTCAGTCCCCACTTCCCAGGCTGGGAGTCCTGGGGAGGCCTGCAGTCTCTTGGCAGGCTCAGTCCTGACTGAGGCTGCTGCCTGGGCTTTTATCATCCTGGGCCCACCCCCTGGCTTCCAGTCAGGTGACAGGGCAGGGCTAGCCTCAGCCCAACATGGCGGCTGGAGGGGTTCCTCCTCCTCCAGCTCACTGGGCGGCCACTCCGCCCCACTACACACACACCCTCCTTAAGTCCAGATCCCGATCATCAGGACTGGGCCCTTGCTCCTCCGCCAGGCGAGGCAACACATCTGCGTTGGCGTTTGCCTTTCCTGCCCTGTGGCAGATAGAAAACACAAAGGGTTGGAGGGCTAAATACCACCTCATAAGCTGGCTATTGGTGTCCCACATATTTTGTAACCATTTTAACGGTGCATGGTCTGTAAATAACATAAATGCGTCTCCAAGGAGGTAGTACTATAAAGCTTCAACCGCCCATTTGATAGCTAAGGTTTCCTTTTCTATCACGGAGTACTGGCGTTCTTGGGGAAATAGTTTGCGGCTGATGTAGATGACGGGGTGTTCCTCTCTGTCGACCTCCTGGGACAGTACGGCTCCCAGCCCACTGTCTGAGGCATCTGTCTGAACAATAAAGGGTTTATCAAAGTCGGGGCTAAACACGACGGGCTCACTACACAGAGCCTCTTTGAGTTGCTGAAAGGCCGCGTCACACTCTGGGGTTTATCCTTAGTAAGAAGTGTGGTGAGGGGAGCGGCCAAGCTGGCAAACTGGGGAACAAATCGGCGGTAGTACCCCACCAGCCCCAGGAATTGCAGGACCTTCTTTTTAGTTGTTGGTACAGGATAATTCTGTATAGTCTCCACCTTCCCCACCAGTGGTCGGACCAATCCTCGTCCCAAGTAATACCCCAAATAGGTTGTCTCCTGCCAGCCGATTTTACATTTCTTGTGGTTGGTGGTGAGACCTACGTCTCGGAGGGTTTGTAACATCGCCACCACTCTGTTCAAGTGCTTCTCCCACCCGCAACTGCAGATGACCACGTCATCGAGGTAGGCCGCGGCATACTCCAGATGGGGGGCAAGCAGGCGGTCCATCATCCGCTGAAAGGTGGCGGGTGCCCCATGGAGGCCGAACGGCATGCGTACGAAGTGGAAGAGCCCTGAAGGGGCGGTGAAAGCTGTTTTCTCTCGCGACTCCGAGTCCAACAGGATCACCAATAGCCCTTTGTAAGGTCTAGTGTAGTTATGAAATTGGCTTTCCCTAGGCACTCCAGGAGCTCATCCGTCAGAGGCATCGGGTATGCATCGAACTTTGAAATAGCGTTGACCTTCCAAAAATCAATGCAAAAACCTGATGCTTCCATCCGGCTTGGGGACCAGCACAACGGGGCTTCTCCATTCACTCTTGGATCGTTCGATTACCCCCAACTCCAACATGGTCTGAACTTCCTGTTCCACCATGTCAAGCATCCGCTGGGGAAGAGGTCTGTTATCTTCTCGTACGACCTGTCCAGGAGTGGTTCGGATGCTATGGGTTATAACTGAGGTTCGGCCCGGTTTCGAGGTGAAGGTTTTGGTGAACACTTCAATGAGACGCTGGGCTTGGTTCCGTTGGTCCTCAGACAGGGTATCCCCCAGCTGGGGTTCACCTTCCCCATTGGTCCCTGATATGCAGGGGCCCAGTGCCGGTTTTGAGGGGTAGGGTGCGACCAACAGTCCTTCTCGTTCTCGCCAGGGTTTGAGGAGGTTCACGTGATATACTTGCTTTTTCTTTCGCTGATCTGGTTGAATTTCGTAGGTGACCGGGCTCAGTCGGCGGGAAATCTCATACTGACCCTGCCAGCGAGCCAGTAATTTTGACTCCTCAGAAGGGAGTAACAGCAACACCCTATCTCCAGGTTCAAATAATCTTTCTTGGGCTCCACGGTTGTATCCCTGCTCTTGCGCACTCTGGGCGGTCTGCAGGTTCTCCTGAGCCATGGCCCCCACTCGAGAGATTCTCTCTTGGAGTTGGAACATGTACTGCAAGAGTCCTACCGAGGTCGAGGGGGTCTGCTCCCAGGTCTCCTTCATCAAATCCAGGATGCCACGGGGTTGTCTGTCGTACAGGAGCTCAAATGGGGAAAATCGAGCGGAGGCCTGTGGCACTTCTCGAACAGCCATTAAGAGCGGTGGAACTAACTGGTCCCAGTGCTTCATTTTGGCTGGCGGAAACTTCTTGAGCATCTCTTTTAGAGTATGGTTAAACTGTTCTACCAGTCCGTCAGTCTGGGGATGGTAGACGGAGGTCTGTAACTTGTGGATGCCTAAATGCTGCAGACCTGATGCAGCAGCCAGGATGTAAAGTTCGTTCCCTGGTCTGCCAGTATTCCCGCGGCAGCCCTACCCAGGCAAAGATTTGTACCAGTTCATTCGCGATGGTGCAGGCACGGGTATTTTGGAGTGGGATAGCCTCGGGAAATCGGGTTGCATAGTCCATGAGCATCAGGATGTATCGGAATCCCACCTTGCTCCGTGGAAAGGGCCCACTATGTCCACAATGTCGTGTTCTCACAACCCGGTAGAGCCTGTCTACTCATAGCTCAAACCGGGGCCACTGGGCAGCCCTTTGCAGCTCAACCACGATCCCATCAACACAGGCAAGTTGGTTGTAGGCGGCTCATAGGGTGGGATCATCCCGTTGGTCTTGGGGAAAATCCACGGTAGGTAGGAGGCCTGGGCCAGGCCTCAGTCCCCACTCCCCAGGCTGGGAGTCCTGGGGAGGCCTGCAGTCTCTTGGCAGGCTCAGTCCTGACTGAGGCTTCTGCCTGGGTTTTTATTGTCCTGGGCCCACCCCTTGGCTGGTCAGATGACAGGGTGGGACTAGCCTCAGCCCAACATGGCGGCTGGAGGGGTTCCTCCTCCTCCGGCTCAGTGGGCGGACACTCCTCCCCACTACAACGTCTATCATATCCCCCCTCAGTCTCCTCCTTTCAAAACTGAAAAGTCCCAGTCACTTTAACCTCTCTTCATATGGGACCCAGTCCAAACCCCTAATCATTTGCTGAACCCTTTCCAAGGCCAAAATATCTTTTTTGAGGTGAGGAGACCACATCTGTACACAGTATTCAAGATATGGGCGAACCATAGTTTTATACAGGGGCAGTAAGATATTCTGTGTCTTATTCGCTATCCCTTTCTTAAAAATTCCTAATCCTATTTGCCTTTTTGACCGCCGCTGCACACTGTGTGGAAGTTTTCAGAGAACTATCCACGATAACTCCAAGATCTCTTTCCCGATTTGTCATAGCCAAATTAGCCCCCATCATACTGTACGTATAGTTGGGGTTATTTTTTCCAATGTGCATTACTTTACACTTATCCACATTAAAGTTCATTTGCCATTTTGTTGCCCAATCACTCAGTTTGGTGAGATCTTTTTGAAGTCTGCTTCTGTATTGATGATCTTAAACAGTGTAGTATCATCCGCAAACTTTACCACCTTGCTGCTAACCCCTTTCTCCAGATCATTTATGAATAAGTTGAACAGGATTGGTCCCAGGACTGACCCTTGGGGGACACCACTAGTTACCCCTCTCTATTCTGAAAATTTACCATTTATTCCTACTCTTTGTTTCCTGTCTTTTAACCAGTTCTCAATCCATGAAAGGATCTTCCCTCTTATCCCATGACAATGTAATTTACACCAGAGCCTTTGGTGAGGTGTCAAAGGCTTTCTGAAAAATCTAAGTATACTGTATCTACTGGATCCCCCTTGTCCAAATGTTTCTTAACCCCTTCAAAGAACTCTAATAGATTAGTAAGACATGATTTGCCTTTACAGAAACCATGTTGACTTTTGTCCAACAAATTATGTTCTTCTACGTGCCTGACAATTTTATTCTTTACTATTGTTTTGACTAATTTGCCTGGAACTGAAGTTAGACTTACAGGTCTGTAATTGCCAGGATCGCCTCTAGAGCCCTTTTTAAATATTGGTGTCACGTTAGCTATCTTCCAGTCATTAGGTACGGAAGCCGATTTATAGGATAGGTTACAAACCACAGATAATACTTCAGCAATTTCCCATTTGAGTTTTTAGAACCCTTGGATGAATGCCATCTGGTCCTGGTGATTTGTTAACGTTAAGTTTTTCTATTTGTTCCAGAACCTCCTCTAATGACACTTCAATACAGGACAGTTCCTCAGATTCATCACCCACAAAGGATGGTACAGATTTGGGAATCTCCCTAACATCCTCAGCCATGAAGACTTAAGCAAAGAAATCATTTAGTTTCTCCGTAATGGCTTTATCATCCTTGATTGCTCCTTTTATATCTCGATCGTCTAGGGGGCCCACCGGTTTTTTAGCAGGCTTCGTGCTTCTAATGTTCTTAAAAAACATTTTGCTATTGCTTTTTGAGTTTTTGGCTAGCTGTTCCTCAAAAACTTTTTTTGCTTTTCTTATTACATTTTTACACTTGATTTGACAGTGTTGTTCCTGTCTATTTATCTCACCAGGATTGGACTTCCACTTCTTGAAAGATGCCTTTTTGTCCCTCACTACTACTTTTACATGGTGGTTAAGCCACAATGACTCTTTTTTAGGTCTCTTACTAAGTTTTTTAATTTGGGGTGTACATTTAAGTTGGGCCTCTATTATGGTATCTTTAAAAAGTTTCCATGCGGCTTGCAGGGATTTGGCTCTAGTCACTGTGCCTTTTAATTTCTGTTTAACTAACCTCATTTTTGTGTAATTCCCCTTTTTGAAATCAAATGCCAGAGTGCTGGATTGCTGAGGTGTTCTTCCCACCACGGGAATGTTAAATGTTGTTATATTATGGTCACTATTCCCAAGTGGTCCTGTAATAGTTACCTCCTGGACCTGATCCTGTGCTCCACTCAGGACTAAATCAAGAATTGCTTCTCCCCTTGTGGGTTCCTGTACCAGCTGCTCCAAGAATCAGTCATTTAAGCCATTGGGAAATTTTATCTCTGCTTCTCTTCCTGAGGTGACACGTACCCAGTCAATATGGGGATAATTACCCCCCCCCCATTATTATAGAGTTTTTTATTTTGGTAATATCTCTAATCTCCATGAGCATTTCAATGTCAGTATCGCTGTCCTGGTCAGGTGGTTGTTAATATATCCCTACTGCTAAATTCTTATTATTGGAGCATGGAATTACTATCCATAGTATTTCTATTGAACATGTTGATTCATTTAATATTTTAATTTCATTTGATTCTACATTATCTTTCACATACAGTGCCACTCCGCCACGCACACGGCCTGCTCTATCCTTCCGATATATTTTATATCCCGGTATGATTGTGTCCCACAGATTTTCCTCATTCCACCAGGTTTCAGTGATGCCTATTATGTCAATGTCCTCATTTAATACGAGGTACTCCAGTTCACCCATCTTATTAGTCAGACTCCTAGCATTTGTGTAGAAGCACTTTAAAAAATTGCCACTGTTTATTTGTCTGCCCTTCCCTGATGCATTGGATTCCTTTATATGTGGTTGTTTGTCTGCTCTGGCCCATGGTTTGTCCTCTCCCCTTCTCTCTTTCTGACTACAGCTTAGAGAATCTCTATCAAAGGATTCTCCTGTACGAGAAGTCTCCATCCGATTTACGTGCTTCTCTGCACCAATCAGCGTTCCCCTATCTCTTAGTTTAAAAACTGTTCTACGGCCTTTTTAATGGTTTAGTGCCAGCAGTCTGGTTCCACCCTGGGTTAGGTGAAGCCCATCCTTCCTGTATAGGCTCCCCCTCTCCCAAAAGAGTCCCCAGTTCCTAATAAATCTAAACCCCTCTTCCCTACACCATCGTCTCGTCCACACATTGAAACTCTGAAGCTCTGCCTGCCTACCTGGCCCTGCGCGTGGAACTGGAAGCATTTCCAAGAATGCCACCATAGAGGTCCTGGATTTCAGTCTCTTTCCTAGCAACCAAAATTTGGCCTCCAGGACATCTCTCCTACCCGTCCCTACGTCATTGGTACCTACATGTACCACTTCTCTAGATCAGTTGGAAATGCTCCTCTTAATGTGCCCTAATATGCTATTAGCCTTCTTGGATACAAGGGCACACTGTTGACTCATATCCAGCTTCTCATCCACTATAATCCCCAGGTCTTTTTCTGCTGAACTGCTACCTAGCCAGTCGGTCCCCAGCCTATAACAATGCTTGGGATTCTTCTAACCAAGGTGCAGGACTCTGCACTTGTCCTTGTTGAACCTCATCAGATTTCTTTTGGCCCAGTCCTCCAATTTGTCTACGTCACTCTGGACCCTATCCCTTTCCTCCAACGTATCTACCTCTCCCCCAGCTTAGTGTCATCCACAAATTTGCTGAGGGTGCAATCCTTCCCCTCATCCAGGTCATTAATAAAGATGTTGAACAAAACCAGCCCTAGAACTGATCTTTGGGGCATTCCGCTTAAAACCAATTGCCATCCAGACATAGAGCCATTGATCACTATCCGTTGAGCTTTACAATCTAGTCAGCTTTCCAGCTTTGCTAAAGTCAAGGTATATCACATCCACTGACTTCCCTATGTCCACAGAGCCGGTTACCTCATCATAGAAGCTAATTAGATTGGTCAGGCACAACTTGCCCTTAGTGAATCCATGTTGACTCTTCCTGATCTCTTTCCCCTCTTCCAAATGCTTCAAAATGGATTCCTTGGGGATTCTCCTCCATGATTTTTCCTGAGACTGAGGTAAGGCTGGCTGGTCTACAGTTCTCTGGATTGTCCTTCTTCCCTTTTTAACGATGGGCACTACATTTGCCTTTTTCCAATTATCTGGGACCTTGCCCAACCACCACAAATTTTCAAAGATAATGGCCAAAGGCTCTGCAATGATATCTGCCAACTCCCTCAGTACTCTCGGATGCATTAAATCCAGACCCATGAATTTGTGTATCTCTAGCTTTTCTAAATAGTTCTTAACCTGTTTTTTCTCCACTGAGGGCATCCCACCTCCTCATACTCGTTGCCTAGTGCAATAGTCTGGAAGCTGACCTTGTCTGTGAAGACAGAGGCAAAAAAAGCACGGAGTACTTCAGCTTAAGTATGGTTACCTGCCTCTCTCCGACTACTCCCTCTGCAAGTAGCCCTAACATTTTCTGAGAATTTTGGTTTTGTGGGAAATTTCAGTTTGTTTTTCGTACTACTTCAAAAGGTACATCATATGCAATGCTCCTGTGCCATGTGAATTGACCAAACCAAACAGTCTCTGCGCCAAAGGATAAATGGACACAAATCAGACATCAAGAAAGGTAACATCCATAAAGCCAGTAGGAGAACACTTTAACCTTCCTGGACACTCAATAAGGATATGTCTACACTACCCTCCTAATTCGAACTAGGAGGGTAATGTAGGCATACCGCACTTGCAAATGAAGCCCGGGATTTGAATTTCGCGGGCTTCATTTGCATAAAGACGGCCGGTGCCATTTTTAAATGCCGGCAGTTCGAACCCCGTGCCGCGCGGCTACACACGGCACGGAGTAGCTAGTTCGGATTAGGCTTCCTAATCCGAACTAGCTGTACTCCTCGTGGAATGAGGAGTACAGCTAGTTCGGATTAGGAAGCCTAATCCGAACTAGCTACTCCGTACCGCGTGTAGCCGCGCGGCACGGGGTTCGAACTGCCGGCATTTAAAAATGGCGCCGGTCGGCTTTATGCAAATGAAGCCCGCAAAATTCAAATCCCGGGCTTCATTTGCAAGTGCGGTATGCCTACATTACCCTCCTAGTTCGAATTAGGAGGATAGTGTAGACATACCCTAACAGATTTAAAAATAGGCATCCTTCTTTAAAAATACAAAACCAGACTACAAAGAGAAACAGCAGAACTGCAATTCATTTGCAAATTTAACACTATCAAATTACGACTGAATAAGGATTTAGAGTGGTTATTTCTCTACAAAAGCAATTATCTTTCTTTTAGTATTCATGCCTTCCCATCAGCTGCTGGAAGAGAGCCACACCTCCTCCCCGTCCCTTCCCCCCACTGTATTAGCCTACTTAACACTGGTCCTACACTTGATAAGTAACTCCCTTCTTTCGATATAACTAGTACATATAGACATAATTATATGTAATTTCCACTCCAATGCATCTGGTGAAGTGGCTTT
The DNA here is from genome assembly GCF_052426305.1 of Pelodiscus sinensis. NCBI lineage: Eukaryota > Metazoa > Chordata > Testudines > Trionychidae > Pelodiscus > Pelodiscus sinensis. The sequence goes on from NC_143065.1 coordinate 7,208,491, forward strand.
TACCCACAAAAGCTTATGGCTAAATAAATTTGTTCTTTATGGTGCCACAAGCTTCATTGTTTTTGCAGGTACAAACACACACAGCTACCCCTCTGAGACTTGTCATTATTCTTGCTTCTCCTGCTCTCTGCAGGTTGCTGGTATCTAGGTGGGAGGCCCAGTACATGACACACAGAGTCAGCTGCTTTAAAGGTCTGATCTAAACTCTGTTAAAATTAATGGAAAGACCCTTGTTGACTTAAGTTGACTCTGGATCAAGCTTTAAAGGAAAATCTAGGTCCTCATCACAACTACACAATGATGCCGCCGAGCGATTTGTCTGTGTTTTATAAATGGAATGGATCTTGTTCCCATGGGAATGCAGGGAAGCTACCAGCTCTGCATGTCATTTAGCCCTTCCTCCAACAGCCTGGATCGAGAGCCTGAGCCCAGAATGGTGCACTACCATTGGATGGACTCTTGGGAGTGGGGGTTGCTTTGCAACTCACTTGGGAACAACATGAAACAGACATTGATTAACAAACAAGCCTCCAACCAGCCCTTGCTGCTTATTTTCCACCCACCTGGTACTGCCTATGCCCAGCAATCTCACATGGCTCACTGAGCGGCATGTTATCCTGTCTCACTCATTTACTCCATGCCTCATACCCTAGTTCTTTCTTGTCTGGTCAATGTGTGGTAGGCCTGGAGCATCCAGTCACTTCCATTTTCACCCTGCTTTGTCCATTGCCCTTCCTGGTTCCTGACCATCACTATCTCACTCCAAGAGTGAAAATGAGCAGCACTATTTACTCACCTGGTCCAAATGGAACCTCGTGACATCCTGGGTTCTGCAGAACAGAAAGAAGAGGGTCATGGATGGGAGCTAGGCAACCTGCAAGGCCATCAGCTCAAGATATAACTAATGAAGAAGCCTCTTTCCTCTGTTTCTCCCTGCCTGGAAGAGGAAGCAGGTAGGTTTCAAGCCATTTGGGCTCCATCAAACCAAACCAACAGCTGAGGCATGCCCCTGCTCTGAGGGCAGCCAGTGCCCCCACAGCATTAATCCAAGGCCAGATCCAATACTGATCAGTGTCAAGGAGGGTTGACTTCAGTGGAACTTGGAACTTTGGAACCTCCTAGGCCTGGGTGACTATGGAGATGTCTCTAGGGGTATGTCTACACTACCCTCCTAGTTCGAACTAGCGGGGTAATGTAGGCATACCGCACTTGCAAATGAAGCCCGGGATTTGAATTTCCCGGGCTTCATTTGCATAAGCCGGGCGCCGCCATTTTTAAATCCTGGCTGGTTCAAACCCCGTGCCGCGTGTAGCCATGGAATGAGGAGTAACGGTAGTTCGAACTAGGAAGCCTAGTCCGAACTACCTAGGCGTGTAGCCGCGCGGCATGGGGTTCGAACCAGCCGGGATTTAAAAATGGCGGCGCCCGGCTTATGCAAATGAAGCCTGGGAAATTCAAATCCTGGGCTTCATTTGCAAGTGCGGTATGCCTACATTACCCCGCTAGTTCGAACTAGGAGGGTAGTGTAGACATACCCTATGTTCTTGCCGAAAGTAGATAGAAAAAAACAATTCTTGGCCACTGCTGCTATCCAAGCATCAAAGGGAAGCCCCAAATCACTAGCCAGGACCAGTCGAAACAGGTGTACTCCCCATTGAGGCATGTCATTACTTCTGGTGGCTTGTCCCAGCTTCAAGGAATCGTTTCTGTGCTCTCTGGGTGAGGACTCAACCAGCTTACTCCAGCCCAAGGCGCTGGGAAGCCTGTGCCAACTGTGCTGCGTTGCTGGGTGAGAAGGGAATCAATGCTGAAGCATGGCTTCCAATAGACTGGTGGGCTGGAAGCTGGCAGTGGGGTCAGGCAGATATTGAGAGAGAGGTGGGATTGCAGAGGATGTTGGGTCCTTCAATCTCACCTGTGTTTTCTTTCCCTATATCCTCTAGATCTTCCCCTCCCAGGAACTAATCTGACCTGCTCACCTCCTTCTGTGCTAGGCCCCTCTGCTGAATAGTCTGCAGGTCCCACTGAAATACATTATGGGCAGACTTCTGCGCTGGGAAGTGATCCCTAATGCACTGTGCTGTTCCACCAGGTGAGCAGCTGGCCAGTCTGGTCCGATGGGGACCCAGCTTAGAAGTGGGCAAACTATGCCTGATGAGATAGAGGAGGAGGAGGAAGGGGACTGGAGGTTAGAAGGGAGAGGGCTGAGCAGGAAGTGGTGAGAAATGTTTGATTTTACCTGGCTGGGCCTGTGAGCCAGCTGGGAGGCAGGAAGTGCCCCAGAAAACTAGCCTAAACCCAGAAAGCTGGGATATGTGGGCCCCATGCTAATGCTGCACCCTTGCATTGTTCGGGCCAGGATACAATCTTGCTTGTGGCCCTAGTGCCTGGCTGGGCAATAATTTTTTTTTGGGGGGGGGGAGGGAAGGGAGTGGCCACTCCAAGAATTTAGTAAGTGGTCAAGGGCTGTACTTTTCCATGATATTAATGAAGGAAGTGCAGGGTCTGGGATGAAGGATGGGTGCAGAAGAGAGCTCAGGGTAGAGGACTGGGCTGCAGGAGTGGGTGTGGGATCTGGGAGGAAGTTTTGGTGAAGGAAGGGGTTGTGACCTGGGGCAGGAAATTGGAGTGCAGGGTGTGAGATGGGGTATGGGTGCAGAAGTGGAGGTGCAGAGGGTTTGGGTTACATGGGGCAAGGGGTACAAGAGGGGGAGCAGAGGGTTTGGGTGCAGGGTGCCAGGTATAAGCTCCAATCAGGAGGCACTTACCTTGGTGGCTCCCAGTCAGCATCCCAGAGGGACCTTTGGGCAGGCTCCTTGCCTGCCATGCTTCTGCACACTGCTCAAAGTGGCCAGCTGCAGAGGACCTTGCATTCTCTGAGTGCCACAAGCCCCCCCGGGGGGGGGAGCGGGAGTTCCTATCAGTGGGAGTTGTGAGATTGTGCTGGGGGTGTGGGCAGTGTGCAAAGCCCCACCTCCCATCCCAGGAGCTCATGGCAAGCAGAGCACATAACCCCTGCAGCCAGCTGTTTTGAATGGTGTGTGGCGGCATGGAGCCTGCCTGACGCTCCTACTAGGCGATGGGATGGTAGCCCAGATCTGGCGGTTTGGTGAGTTGGATCCAGCCCGTGGGCCACATTTTTCCCATGCATGCCTTAGTGAAATGAGTTTGCTAGACACAGCCCTTGGGATGTATCAGAACTAGGATGTCACTACTCAGCCTGGCCCAACTGAACATGAATTGGGGTAAAACATCTCAGAATGGAAGGTAATTGGCCCAACTGTGTGGGATGCAGGACTGCAGGATGCATGCAGGGAAGGTAGACAGGAAAGGTTGCCCACCACTGTCCACACTGTCACTGGCTCCCATCAGCACTGTCATTTTCTTAGCACAGGTGCAAAATATTCACAATGACAAAATACTGGGGTTAGGAGGGAACTTTCACTATGAATAGGTTATTCCATAGCATCCCAAGCCAGGGGTTTCACACCTGCCTCTGAAGCCATGACCAAGACAGGATACTGGGCTGGATGGACCTGCAAGGGGGAGTTAAGAAGGTCACCATGGATGAAGCAAAACTTACACAAAATGGGGCTGGTGCCATGTAGAACACCTTGGGTCAGAGCCTCAGCTGGTGTAAACTGACAGAGTTCTGCTGATTCAGTTAGCCAATCCCCATGTTCCTAAAATGCCACAAGCAATGAACTATCTGGATCCCAATGGGAGACAGGAAGAAGCTGGGCCAAGAGGAAGCTAGGGAGTTGCTTAAGGATACATCCACCGGAGAAAGAGCTGGGAAACCGATCTCCATACCTATTGAGCATGTGCGTATCATCCACATCACTGTCAGTTGGGGTGGCTGCCTTTTCATATAGGAACATCTGCTTTTCTGGTAGGATCTCAGCGACAGCATCGGGGGGCGGAAGGGAGATGCCATTATCTTGGTGAAGCTGCAAGGGGGAGTTGAGAAGGTCACCATAGATGGAGCAAAACTTACACAAAACGGGGCTGGTGCCATGTAGAACACCTTGGGTCATGGACCTGGGGCCAGAGCCTCAGCTGGTGTAAACTGACAGAGTTCTGCTGACTTCCATGGAATGATGCTGATTTCCAGATCTGGTTTCTAACACTAAGGCCAGCCTGATACTGTTTCAAACTCTCCTATATCCTTCCTCTCTTTCTCTATTTACTTAGGGCACTTATCTGAAGAACAGCTCTGTGTTTCCTAATAGTTTGCCTGGTCTGGTTGTTCACTTGGTCCTGCTGGGTCTTTCTTAGCTTCATCTTTCAGAACTTATGAACAGCAGAGCCCAAGACCACTTGGGGTCACTGAAGATCACACAAGGTACTTTTGATGTTGGTGCAAGGTGTTAACTGTTTTTGAAAGAACGCACGGCTGCCATTATTCAAATGAAGCATGGGAAATTCAAATCCCGGCTTCATTCACAATTTCAATGTGTCTAATTTACATCCCTCTTTCGAAAGAGGGATGTAGTCTAGACATAGCCTAAATGAATTCTTTGCATCAGTCTTTGCAGGGGAGGATGTTAGGGAGATTCCCAATTCTGAGCCATTCTTTTTAGCTGACACGTCTGAGGAATTGTCCCAGATTGAAGTCTCATTAGAGAAGGTTTTAGAATGAATTGATAAAGTGAACAGTAACAAGTCAGCAGGACCAGATGCCAGTCACCCAAGAGTTTTGAAAGAACACAGATGTGATGCTAATCTTTAAAAAAGGCTATAGAGGTGATCCTGGCAATTACAGACTGGTAAGTCTAATGTCAGTACCCAGCAAATTAGCTGAAACTATAGTAAGGAATAGCATTGTTAGACACATAGATGAACATAATTTTCAGGGGAAAAGTCAACATGGTTTCTGTAAAGAGAAATCATGCCGCCTTGATCTACTGGAATTCTTTGAGGGTGTCAACAAACGTGTGGACAAGGGGGAGCCAGTGGATATAATGTACTTAGATTTCCAGAAAGCCTTTGACAAGGTCCCTCATGAAAGGCTCTTAAGTAAAGTAAGTTATCATGGGATAAGAAAGAAGTTCCTCCCCATGGACTGATAACTGGTTAAAAGATAAGAAATAATGGGTAGGAATAAATGTTCAGCTTTCAGAATGGAGAGTGGTAACTAGTAGTGTCCCACTGGGGTCCATACTGGGAAAATACTATTTAGCCTTTTCAATAAATGAACCGGAGAAAAGGGTAAATAACGAGGTGGAAAAATTTGCAGATGATACTTAACAGCTCAAGATAGTTAAGACCAAAGCAGACTTTGAAGAACTTCAAAAGGATCTTGGGCAACAAAATAGGAAATGAGTTTTAATGTCGATAAATGTAAAGTAATGCACATTGGAAAATATAATCCCAACTATATGTACAAAATGATGGGGACTAAATTAGCTGTTACCACTCCGAAGAAAGATCTTGGAATCACTGTGGATAGTTCTCTTGAAACATCTAGACAATGTGCAGCAGCAGTCAAAAAACAAGCAGAAAAAGTTCAGAAAAGGGCAACAAAAATGATTGGGGGGTTAGAATGGCTCCATATGAAGAGAGATTAAAAAACTGGCATTTTTTATGTTAGAAAAGAGGAAACTAAGGGAGGGGGATATGATAGAGGTTTATAAAATCATGACTAGTGTGGATAAAGTGAATAAGGAAAAGTTTTTTACGTCTTTCCATAACAAAAGAACTTGGGGTCACCAAATGAAATTAATAGGTAGCACATTTAAAGCAAACAAAAGGAAGTACTTCTTCAGGCAACACACAGTCAACCTGTGCAACTCTTTGCCAAAGGATGTTGTGAAGACCAGGATATTAAAAGGGCTCAAAAATAACTAGATAAATTCATGGAGAACAGGTCCACCAATGCTTATTAGCCAGGATGGACATGGATGGTGTCCCTAGCCTGTGTGTGTTAGAAGCTGGGAATGAGTGACGGGGAGGGATCACATGATTGACTGTTCTGTTCATTCCTTCTGGGGCATCTGGCATTGGAAGACAGGATACTGATCTAGAAGGAGGCTTTACAAGCCAACAGTTTATTCCATCACTGCTTTACACCTGATGTAAGAACTTGGCAAGAACTGTACATATTTGATCTCATTAAACATTTTCACTCTCTCCTCTTTCTTTTTTCTTATAAATAACCCTTGAGATATTAGATACTAAAGGATTGGCAACAGCATGATTATTGGGTAAGATCTGACTTACATACTGACCTGGCTGTGTGGCTGGTCTTCTGGGATTAGAAAAACCCCTTTGTCTGATTAAACTGGTTTTGAGTAAGCACTCATCATAAAGTCATGTCTGAGTGGCAAAATTAGTGTTGGAATGCCTGAGGAGACCGCATTTCTGACTTATTAACAAGTGTGGCAAGATAGAAGTTGGTATAATCTAATAATCACTAGTTTGGAGTGCCCTGTTTTTCAGGAGTCTGTCCTGAATGTGGTAGCCTCATCTCTAACTTCTGAGGCACGAGAACAATCTTTTGCATCCAGTCATTCCATAAAAATGGAGGGTGCACAATTTGCATCACATACTGCATGTAAATGGGTGATTTACATACAATTTGTTGGTGTCTAATGACTAAGGGCAAACCCTAATTCAGCAAAGAAAGTTATCTTCTGGTAAGTTTTAAAGCCCTGATTTTCTGAACTCAAGTGGCAGAAACCCAGTGCAACCCCAAACATTTTTACTCAGTCACCCTATGTTCTGTGGAACCCAACACACAGCCATGTTTCCCAGCCACTAGTCATTAGCTCTGAAAAAAAATCTCTGTTTTGCTGTAACCTCCTACAGCCACAATGATTTGCTGTCTTCCACAACACTCTGGTGCTCATGGCTGAAAAAGCGTATTGGTAATATCTGACACTTCATCTGATTACCTTGCATCACCTCTAGTGGAAAGAGATCTTGACACCCAAACTTTCAAAATGCAACGCTCATCGCTGAAGCTTTGGCAGCAGCTGCAGAGTCCTGGCCAGGAGTTACAAAGGCCCTGACACTAGTTAGTGCTAGTCAGCCTGAGAGCTAGAGAGCAGAGAGGATTCCAAGTCTGTTTGCATCCAGCAGGCTCAGCAAATAATCTTCTTGCTTTTCATTACAGCTGAGCCCTGTCTCCTTGCAACTGTCAAGGGTCCTGCAAACAGCAGAAAAAGCTGTTTATAGCAGTAAAGCTAAGGTCTGAATGGGTCATGGAGACAGGGCCCCCTGTTCTGACATGGTCTCTCCAGAGTAGAGCTGCTATGTGAATACATGGAACAGAAGGGGGTAGTGTGCACTTCCTGGGTCTGTGCCCTCCCAGAGCTGTCATTCTGGCATCCTTTGCCTTACCAGCACTTAATTAAATGTGAGCGACAAAGAGAGAGATTTCATGGTCCCCCATCCCCATCTGCAGCTCTGGATACTCACGGTTGAGGAGAAAGGCCTGTAGTACCAAGCCATCCACCACTTGTGCTTGGTCCCTATCCTACCAGCTCATCCCAAACCATTTAGCAGGTTCCCCCAAGCCTCTGCTGCTCCTGAAGATACTCTGGGCTCCAGAGATAACTGGCAGTCACCCTTGCCTAGAAAGCCATCCATCCACGATAACAAGTTCGTTGCCAGGTGTCTGTCACTTCAAACAGCAACACCCACACAACTATGCAAACTCCAGAGCTGAAAGACAAATCAGCAGTCCTCTACTCTGATGTCCTGACCACAGGGAGCTTGAACACCTCCCCCACCTAGGCTGCAAGTTGCCTATGAAAAAGCAGCCGGACACCAAACTTACAGAAGAGCTAGTAGCCTGCAGCATGAGAGGAGCCAGACGTCTTTCTGCTAACAAGAGAGGTTAGGTTTGAGCAGCAGCACCTGCTTCTGTTGTGTGTTCACAGCCCACAGTGTGCTGCTGTTGCTACAACAAGAGAGCTCCTCTTAGCAACCACATAGAAAGGCTCCCTTTGAAGGTTAGCTTCAGCACACACTGTGTACACCCCACGGGTTCTCTCACTGGAAGGGAAAGAGAAGGGTGAGTTGATCTGTTGGTTAAGTATGCAAATCCGGGTTAGGTATGCAAATCTAGGTTTTTATACCTGTCTGATAAGCATAGGCGCTGAGCACCCAGCCTCTTCTAGTTCTATGTATATGTGTGGATTTAAACACTGAAAAAGACCCTCAATGAAAAATCGCAAGCAACCCAACCAGTCTCTGTGTCTCTGCCAAAGCAGTTTGTTACATGGATACTGACACGTTAAAAAACTATACCAGACCAGATCCTCAACTTGTGTAAATTACAGCTGAGCCCTGGGCAACTGAAGTCATTGATGGAATGAGCTGATGCAGATTTACACAAAGATTTTTTTAAACCTTTGTTACTCCATAGGTCATTAAAAATCTCCTTGACTTTTCATCGTTGCTTCTATTAATGTATCATTTGCTTTTCGTTTTGATTGGGACAATGCAAATAAAGTGGTCAATTTCATGTATACAGCAACTCAGTTTCTATTTACCACTGTGGGCCACATATGCTGCTCTCTGTGTATGATGTGGTCCTCATCCACACTATATATATATATATACAAACACACACACACACACACACACTACTTGTGTGACCCTGAGATGTCCCAGGAACTATTCCCCACCCCCAGGAAAGGCAAGAAGACCAAAAAGGAACAGAGGGTGGCCAAGGCCTTAAGTACCGCTGGCCTGACAGCAGACAGCCTTGACGCACTCCCCGCCTGACGCTGACCAGTGTGGTCAGGGTCCAGTTGAGCTTGACCAAGCACTCTGTGGAGGCATACAGCATCTGGAGAAACCCCAGAAAGAGAGGCCCGAAGCCGAAGCAGACAGGGTGCCTAGGAGGTACTCGTGGTGTATCCGGTCGAATGCCTTCTCCTGATCCAAGGACAGGTGGGCGAACGACAGACCATCCCTACAACCAAGGTCTAAGAGATCCTGGACCAGAAAGAGGTTATCAAAGATGGTACGGTTTGGGACGGTGTAGGTCTGGTCTGGATGGACCATGTCCACCAACACGGAGGGTATGTCTACACTACCCTGCTAGTTCGAACTAGCGGGGTAATGTAGGCATACCGCACTTGCAAATGAAGCCCGGGATTTGAATTTCCCGGGCTTCATTTGCATAAGCTGGGCACTGCCATTTTTAAATCCCGGCTGGTTCGAACCCCGTGCCGCGCGGCTACACACGGCACGAACTAGGTAGTTCGGACTAGGCTTCCTAGTTCGAACTACCGTTACTCCTCGTGGAATGAGGAGTAACGGTAGTTCGAACTAGGAAGCCTAGTCCGAACTACCTAGTTCGTGCCGCGTGTAGCCGCGCGGCACGGGGTTCGAACCAGCCGGGATTTAAAAATGGCGGTGCCCAGCTTATGCAAATGAAGCCCGGGAAATTCAAATCCCGGGCTTCATTTGCAAGTGCGGTATGCCTACATTACCCTCCTAGTTCGAATTAGGAGGGTAGTGTAGACATACGGGTCTTTAGCCTTAGGGAGATGGCTTTGGCAACAATTTTATAGTCTGTGCTGAGGAGTGAGAAGAGATACCAGTTCCTCAGATCGCGGAGGTTCCCCTGCTTAAGCCGCATGGTGAGCATGGCTCACCTGCACAATAAAGGGAGGACCCCGATCTCCAAGGACTCAGCCCAGATGCTGGCAAGGTCCAGGCCGACTATGTCCCAGAACACGTGGTAGAACTCCACGGTCAGCCTGTCCATGCCAGGGGATTTATTGGTGGGCATGAGATGGAGGGCTTCTGAGAAGTTGGCCAGAGAGAGAGGCAGCTGTAGCCGATCCTGGTTGCCCGTGCTGACCGTCGGGAGTTCGTTCCCGAGAACCCTGCAGGCATCAGTGTCGGTCAGATCCGGGGAGAACAGAGAGGCATAGAAGGCATGAGACATGTCGCACATCTCCACCAGATCTGTGAGGGGGGTGCCATCCTCCACCAGGAGGCAGACGATGTGTTGTTTAGCCCCCTTCTTTTTTCTCCAGGGCATAGAAGAAGCGGGAGCTATGATCCAACTCCCGAAGGAGATGGATGCGAGAACGAACAAAGGCACCCTGGGCCCGAAGGTTCTCAAGGGCCAGGAGTTCCTCCCGCCTCTCCCAGTATGCTCCGCGGTGGCGTGGATCTCCGGGGCTGGTGGCCAGCCATCTCTGTAGCTCTAAGACCTCCTGTTCCATCTGCTCTATTGCTGCATCCCTCCGCCAGCTGGCCCCCCGGGTGTAGTCATGGCAGAAGAGCCCCATGCACACTTTCCCTACATCCCGCCACTGTTGCGCCAAGGGAAAGGCAAGCCGCCGCCCATGCCAGGCCAGCCAAAACCCCCGGAAGGACTCTACAAAGCCCATATCTTCCAGCAGGCTGTTGTTAAAATGACAGTAGGCCGGCCCCGGCCTTTCTGAGGAAAGAGAGGCCGTCACGGCCACCAAGAGGTGGTCCAAGAATGGGTCCGTCCGAATGCTGGAGGAATGGGCCCGAAATAGATGATGACGAGAAAGATAAATGGGGTCCAACTGGGAGTGGAATGACCGTTCATGCACCACCTGAACATAGGTAAACACTGTGTCCTCGCTCGGGTGGAGGTCTCGCCAGACGTCCACCAGGGAGTGTTGGTCTATTATCTCCCTGAACAGGTCTGCGGTGGCTGGGCACTGCTCGGTCCCCGTGCAGTCCTATTCCTCGAGGGTGCAGTTGAAATCCCCACCCAGGACTAGGCACTCACAAGGATCCAGAGAGCCAAGGAAGGCAGACATCCGCTGGTAGAAGCGGAGCATCTCCAGGCTGGACGTCGGGGCGCAGCTGTTAATGAGGTTTAGTGTCAGCCCCTCAGTTGAAACCCGGAGATGCAGCAGACAGCCCTGCACGACCTCGGCAGTCCCAGGCACCTTGGGCTGCAGGTTCGGGGAGAACAGGGTGGCCACTCCGGCTTGATGGGCCGATAGGTGGCTGAAACAGACCCTGTCTCCCCACTCCAGCCGCCAGCCAGCTTCGGCTGACACCACAGTACTGTGGCTTGGGCCCACTCATTCCCCCTGTGTTGTATGTCTGCATACAGGACCGCCCCCGGAGAAGGATGCTCCTCCATGTATTGTAACCACCGATCTGTGTCTTGGTCCCTTGGAAGGGAAGGGGGGGGGGCGGGTGCGCGCGCGTTTGTTGTGTTAACCTGTGGAACTCCCTGCCAGGAGAGGCTGTGAGGCTTTGGGCTAATCAATGGTGTTTGACAGGGAGCAAGATGAATCCCCACAACAGTGCCTAGGAGCATATATGGCTGACGTGATTTGGGCTCTCAGATCTCCATCACGTGGATGTCTCCTGGACGGAAACAGGGGTGACTGTGGAGCGTACCATCCTTGCAGCGAAACTCAGGTGGCTCTAGGGCCAGCCCGAGCGCTTCCCTCCTCCCCCTCCCGCTAGCCCTCACACACGTAGCCCAGGGACATGTGTGGCCACAGTGGGGACTTCCCTCAGGGGGCCAGCCAAGGCACCGGGAGCAGGCGAGGGGTGCGGTGGGGGCCACACTCCTAGGGCTGTGTCACTGCGGTTTTCCCAGGAGCAGCTGGCTGTGCCGCACAGCCAGGCATGGGACAGTGTGCTGTTCTGTGTGCTGCACCCTTCCGGAGGTGTGGGCTCTGGCTTGAGCCCCTGGGGCCCTGGCTGGTTCCAGCCAACATCCACCCTTCCCCCCTGGTCCGGATGTGTGTGAGCAGCACGGTCCCAGGCATATCCTGGAGCTGCCTGCTGTGGCCACGTGCCGCTCGGTCACCAAGCTGCACGTGGTTGCACGTGCTGCATACTGCTAATGCTACACAGCTCACGCTGCCTGAGTGATGCTTCCTCCCCGTCCCCCCGGGCGCCTGGCTCCCCGCCGCCCTTGTGAGTGCAAAGTGCAACACTCACCAGTGGATCCTTCCCCGGCCTCCGATGACGCACGGGAGACATCTGGGCTGCCTGAGAGGACCTCCAGCTGGAGGGTCACAGTGCTCCCCTGGTCCTCCTCTTCTGATGCACTAGCCAGCTTGTCCTCATCCCCCGCCTCACTGGGCCTGCTGATGGGGGAGTGCCTGCTGGTGTCCACTGGTCCCTGGGGTAATGGTGTCGGCTCCTGCCCCCTGGCCTGGACATAGCCCAGGCGCAGGTCCTTGACTTTAGCCTGGACCTGCTCGAGGGTCCGGGCTGGATGACCCTGGTCGGAGAGCGCCTGGGCCATGCGTCAGAAAATGTCCGCATTCCTCCGATGGGCATGGATGTTGTGGAGGGCCTCTTGGTCAGCCCAGAAGGACCTCGATCTCCCCTGGGGACCACGAAGGGGCGCGCCTCTTTGTGCCCCTTGGGGCCTCCTCCGCTGGGTTTGTGGGTGGTTGTTCCCCCCCTGGAGTGGCCATCCTGGGTGGTCTGGTGTCTGTTGGAGGGCACAGAGCCGTGCAGCGGAGCTGGGTGGCAGAGGTACTTCTGCCTCATGGCCTCTGCAGGCTGCGTCTGCCTTTAAGGGGGCTCGGGTTACCAGGAAGTCCGGAGCTGCCTGCGCATACGGAGCGTCAAGTGGCCACTAGGGCTTTTTTCCGTTTGGACGGCTCTTGCACAAAATCTCTTAGCTGCCTGTCTACACTGGCCTCTTGCGCAAGAACAGTTACACAAGAGGGCTTATTCCTGAGCAGGAGTGTCAGAGTTCTTGCACAAGAAGCCTTCATTTTATACAGTAGAACATCAGTTTACTTGCACGAGAACTCGCAGCCAGTGTAGACAGGCAGCAAGTAGACGTAGCCCTAAAGCCTGCTGCAATAAAATGAAGGCAAGAAAACACCAGGGGCTAGTTAAGTAGACTGCTCCCTCAGGTAAGTCACTCAACACCTGCAGTCAATTACAGTCTCCTATTTATTTTGAGTTTTCATATCCCCCTATTCATAACTCCGGTCATCTGAAGAAGTGGGCTGTGCCCACGAAAGCTCATGATCCCATCTCCATGCTTTGTGAGTCTATAAAGTGCTACCAGACCATTGGTTGTTATTTTCAATGACAGCCAGTGGAGTTGCTTTAAAAGGCCTCCTCTAGGTAGGGAGAGGGGGAAGACAAAGAGTGATGGACCAGAAGGAGAAAGGGAGAAACAAGAAGCTGTGTGAAAGCTGAATAACAGGTACCAGAGAGATGTTTTGGAGCGGTTGTTTGGGGAAGTGGCCCAAGGAAAAAGCTGCCAAGTTGGAAGGAAAAACAACCTTGACTGCTGCTGCTGCTGCTGCAGGTGCCCTAGGCCAGAACCCGGAGTAGTAGGCGGGCCCGGTTCCCCCCCAAACCTTCCCCCACGCCAACACAGAGCCTGTCCCAAGCAGGGAGACCAGGACAATCAGGGGGTTTTCACCTCAAAACCATGGACTAGCCTGTGATGAGTATGGCTCACTAAGCTGTGGACCCTGCCTCCTCTAAAGAGAAAGGGGTTGTGTATAGGACCACAGCGAGTCTCTGAGGCTATTATTTGTCAGTAGCATGAGACCCACGGAGCACGGACAGAACTTTGCCATAGTCATGGGGCGGGGGAGACCGTTACACCTTCTCCCTGAAATTATTGTCAGTGGAGTGGACAGTGTGCTCAGAAATTTACTTGGGCTTTGGTTACACAACCACACAGTGCCACCAAACCCTGTGTTGTCAATTGTAGGAGTTTTTCCAAAGTTCTGGGCTCCTATCCCCTGACTGCCAGAAAACATGTTGGGGTATAGCAGTGCCTCCGGAATGCAGATAGCAATATCTTTCCATGTGTAAGTATTTTGGCATATAGTCCCCAACACCATAAGGTAGCATGCCCCTTCCATACAACAGAGCAGTTTTGTTGTGCCTGCTGCTACACTCAGCTCTAAGCCTATGCATAGTCGTGAGCTTAGAAGCTGCATGCTCATGGGATCCTCTTGCTCCAGTCCCCAGCAGGCACAAAAGTTTTTCCAAAGACTCAGGTATGTTACATATTTTCAAGAGGTTTATCGTTTATATCAGTTTCTTTGTGCAGATCTATAAGTGTTGCAAGAAAAGACATAAGGTTACCAGCAAAACAACGCCCTCTGTTTAGACCATTTGTGTGGTACAGTATTTCTTTCCCCTCTCAAAATCTCTATGTACCAAAGTGTGTTTAGCTACAGGTTTTTCTCTCTCATCAGTAAAGTATGCTGTATCAAGCTCTATTTTGAGACTGTGGGAAGGAATGGGTTCCCAATGGAAACATATTTCCCTCCCTCCTTGAGGCATTCCTCACTTCTTCCCTCAGGTGGTCCATTAGTATACCCAGGGCTCGACAAATCAGTGAATCTACTCGCTTGTGGCGAGTAGATTTCAGCCGGTTGCCCCGTTCACCAGCGGCGCGTGTATGCGCAGTGCGGGTCTTGCGCATGCGCAGTGCAGGGCTGGTGAGTAGATTTTGCCACGGTTTGTCAAGCCCTGAGCATACCCACATTCATCTACAGACTTCCAGAGATTTCCACCTTCCTGTCTCAAAGCAAGTGTCAATTCAGTGTCTGACACTACTGGGTTTTGAATCTGTGGGGTTTCTATTGAACGCCCAGGTTCTGCTTCCAAGAAGCCAATTGCAGTCACGCCCCGCTGGGAGTCCAGACTCACCATTCTCCCTTGAGGCATGAATGACAGTCAGGCAGCTTGGCTACGTCTACACTGGCATGATTTTCTGGAAATGCTTTTAACAGAAAAGTTTTCCGTTAAAAGCATTTTCGGAAAAGCGCGTCTAGATTGGCAGGACGCTTTTCCGCAAAAGCACTTTTTGCGGAAAAGTGTCCGTGGCCAATCTAGACGTGCTTTTCCGCAAAAAAGCCCTGATCACCATTTTCGTGATCGGGGCTTTTTTGCAGAAAACAAATCTCTGCTGTCTACACTGGCCCTTTTGTGCAAAAGTTTTTCGGAAAAAGACTTTTGCCCGAATGGGAGCAGCATAGTATTTCCTCAAAAGCACTGACAATCTTACATGAGATCGGCAGTGCTTTTGCAGAAATTCAAGTGGCCAGTGTAGACAGCTGGCAAGTTTTTCCGCAAAAGCAGATGATTTTGCGGAAAAACTTGCCAGTCTAGACACAGCCCTTGGGCTTATAGATACCCAACATCCATCTCCCGTCTCCTCCTGTCAAAGATGGAGAAACAATCTTGTTCCCCTTTCTCTGGGCCACCTGTCAGCACACAGCTCCCAGCCAGGACGGGCCCTTCCTTGGAAAGACCTGCAGTCTTTCCTTTTTTCTATTGGGTAAACCCTCAGCCATCAGGCCCCTGGATTCCTCAGTTCCCATAGTAGCTTCTTGGTCTCCAGCCCGTCTTAAGGCTCTGCTCCAAGTCACACACTCTTGTGTCTCTGGAGGCTGGCCATGCCCTCTGCTGTTTCCCGTATTCCTCCTGGACAAAACACAGCTTGGACAGACCCACTGACACTAGGCAACCACTCAGGGTCAGGGCTGGCTTCCTCTGCCCCTCCTACATGTTGCAAATTGTCCAATTCGGTAGGAGGAGAATCAAAGAGACAATCTCTTGTCCCCTCCACAGCCTCTGTGACATCGCTTTCCCTTCTGGGATTTCAGCACAGGATTCCGTCTCACTGCTCACAATCCCTGGGATAAACTCAGTCGCATCAAAAAGTCATTTCCCAAAATGAATGGCACAAAACTCTCAGGTAGAGCAGCATCTGTACCTGTAACCTGGTCCAAGGCACAATGATCTTATGGCCACCAGCCAATTCTAATTCAGCCATGACCCCACAGAGGATATCTTGCTTTTTAAGCAAATCGCTCTGTCCCGTGTCTCTCTAGGCAGGAATGTCCTGGCCATTCAAACTGACAGATTTAATTTGTTTACTGCCTGGAATAGCCATCTTTACAAACCCTGTGTGAAAAGTACCCACTGCTTAGACTTAAAAGGACAAAGGAGGCTGCTTACAAGTGGTTACCAGCACTGGAAACACTCTTGATGGCTTTCATTTGCCCATTTAAAACCATAATCAATTTTCTGCCCCGTATCTCTAACTTTACATTCAAGAGCGATATATACACCAAAATAGGATATGCAGAGCCAGCAGATTAAGACATTAAAATTGGTATTGTCCAAAGTATTTTTGAACTAGGCATATTTGCCAGTGTTCTGCCTGCCAGCTACGTCGTGTCCTTCCACTGCCCAGCCTGCTACCCTTCTATGCAGCCAGCTAGTGCCCTGCCTGCTGCCCTGCCAACCAATCATGCACTGCCTGCTAGACACTGTCCAGCCAGCCATCTACCAGCTAGCCAGTGACTTGCCTACCACCCTGCTGGTCAGTGGCACCTTTAAGGTGAGGTGTGTCCCCCTCTTCTCTCAAGGCATTGCAGTGTTTCACCGCCTGGAGGAGCCAGAAGCCATAATCTTCGGAGAGGCCCCAAGGAGTTCTGTTTCCTCCCTCACCTACTGCAGCATCCCAGCCTCGGATCTTCAGCATTTGTTAAGAAACAAGCCGAGCCAGAGCCAGTCGATGATCTCTCCTTAACACTGTGGCGCATGCCATGGTTTTTTAATCCAAGGCTCTATGTGCTTTATTAAGTGTGCAATTAAACTCCCAGCAACAGTGCATCCAGAGCAACTTTCTGTCCAGAATTCAGGACCAGGCTGGGGGAGGAGCTAGGTTTTTATTTACGCTGGATCTGCCCTTTCTCTAGTCCTGGGGAAACGTGATGCACTGACAGCCTAGGACAGTTACAGCCTCACTGCCTCCACAGAGCAGGGACCAGAGGCAGAACCAGCTTTGCCCACACACCTGCCATGGAATGTGCCACAGGCCTGAATTGGGGGACCACTTCGGGGGGAGGAGGAGGCTGAGTCTCTGTTCTCAGTCAAGGCTGGGTGAAGTTGTAGGAGATACAGACCTGTGTCTTGGGCATCTGCTCCAGGAATCATGTGAGTGTATTGCACTCAGACTTCATTTGAAAATAAAGCGTCTTTTTACCTCTCATGGTAGGTAACAAATGTGTGAAAACATGACCGAGTGTGGCTGGAACCATCAAACTTTTTGGCCTGCGACAAACCCCACTCAATACAGACCTTTCAGACAACTAGCCATGATAACAAAATAGGTGCAGGAGGAGGTGGAGGTACAGGGTCTGGCTGGGAAATAGGGTGCAGGAATGGACTGAGGGTAAGGGGTCTGGGAGGGAGGCAGAGTGCAGGAGCGCAGTGGGGGGCCTGGGTGGGAGGTGGAGTGCAGGAACAGGCTGAAGGCTGGGGAGCTGGGTAGGAGGTGAGGTGCAGGAGCAGGCTGGGGTGGGAGATCTGGAGTGTAGGAATGTGGTGGAGTGCAAGATCTCTGTGGGAGGAATGTGTGCGAGGGGGATAGGGTGAGTGGTCTGGGCATGAAGGGGATAGGTGGAGCTTACCTGGCTCCATGCCTGATGCCACTCCCAAATACTGCCCCCTGCTGCTATCACTGGTTGTAATTCCGCCAGTGGGAAAAGCCTCCAGGTGAGTGGTTTCCTAAACTGCCTTTCCCCGAGCCAGGGGAAGGGGAAACAGCAGCGCATGGAGCCACTTCCTCCCGCCACAAGCCAGATCTGGTCCATGAGACTTGCCCCCTGCCAGGCACCATGAAGCTGGTGCCGGTGCTGCAGCTTCACGGGGGGTGGAGGTGAGGAGAGAACGTGGGGCTGAAGCCCCAGCACAGGATCCCCACTGCAAGTGGGAGCAAGACCCACACCTGTCGCCCACCTGCAAGACAGTCGCAGATCACTAATGGTCCACAGCCCACACTTTGAGAACCACAGGTCTACAGCCAACCTGAAATAATAGTTCTGAGAGGGGTGAATTGCTCCATGCATCTCAGTGCAATATTAGCTCTTAATGTGGCAATGCCCTTCCCCCACCAGCTACCTAAACAGATAATCCCCAGCTGTCAGGGCAAATTTGGAGAACCCCCCATGATGGAAGACACAACTGTTGCTCCTGGGGGGGATAAAGTGCCCATTGCCATGGCACCTGTCTTTCTGGCAGGGGGCTCCTGTCACTTTGGTGTGAGGCTGTCAAGGCCCTGTGTCATGGTTTGCCTAAGGCCCTGATGTACCTTAATCTGGGCATGTTACCAGTCAGTTCTTCGCTTCTGTACCAAGACTGCTAACAAGGGGAACATTAGATTTGATGGAGCATTTTGCAATAGGACAGGAGGTGGGAATACAAGAGTGGATGGGCCAGTGGGTGGAGCAGTAATGGCAGAAGGCAGGACACCCAATAAGCAAGGGTATGTCTACACTACCCCGCTAGTTCGAACTAGCGGGGTAATGTATGCATACCGCACTTGCTAATGAAGCCCGGGATTTGAATTTCTCGGGCTTCATTAGCATAAGCGGGGAGCCGCCATTTTTAAATCCCCGCTGCTTCGAACCCCGTGCAGCGCGGCTACACGGGGTTCGGACTAGGTAGTTCGGACTAGGTTCCTATTCCGAACTACCGTTACTCCTCGTGAAACGAGGTGTACCGGTAGTTCGGAATAGGCACCCTAGTCCGAACTACCTAGTTCGAACCCCGTGTAGCCGCGCTGCACGGGGTTCGAAGCAGCGGGGATTTAAAAATGGCGGCTCCCCGCTTATGGCAATGAAGCCCGGGAAATTCAAATCCCGGGCTTCATTAGCAAGTGCGGTATGCATACATTACCCTCCTAGTTCGAACTAGCGGGGTAGTGTAGACATACCCCAATTGAGTAAAGCAGACAGTGCCACAGGGACTTGGTAGAGCCATGATTTCACTGCCCTGGCAGGAGGTGAGATCCACAGCTGGGATCTCATACAGCAAGATGCAGGCTGTGGCTGGAAAAGGGTCAGACCCAGTAGGGCAATGCTTACACTGCTCTCACTGTGATGTCCTTGTAAATGCCCATTGTAAATTCCTAAAAGATGCTTCACCTTAGTGCACTGCCCATGAAAAGATCTGATCTGACTCCCAAACCCAACTACAGTCCCACGGTGAGTGATGGAAACATCCCTGCAGATATACTTACTTACCAACAACAGATTGAAATGAGACTTCTTGCGTTCAAGCTCAATGGGGGGCATCTGGGAAAAGAAACAAAAGCCAAGGTTATTGCCTTCCGTGGGCTTTCCCTGTTCTGACCTTTAACCTTGACACTGTGTGTTCTGTAGAGACAACTGCATACTCCAATGAGAACTTGCTCAAGAGATCAGTGATGGTCATAAAGGGCACCGAAGTGAAGACTGGAGACGGGACAATCAGCACTGCCTGAAAAATGAAGGTTCCCTTGATCCTCACAGCTAACAGATGTCTAATTGTTTGGCTCAGCTATCATATTCACTGTTGTCCTGGCCTGCAGCTTCTTCTCCATATGCCACATGGTTTCTTCTTCCTCATATGGCCAGGGCAGCAGGTTGTATGGGACTGTGGTGCCTGGGCAACAGGAATATTTCTGGCCCAGGACCCAGGTCCTCAAAGTTTGGGGCCAGGTCTCTCCCCCAATCCCACCTGCCATCCCTGCACACAGCTCCTCAGTGCATCCCCTGACCTGCCTGCAGCTCTCAGGCAATTTCAAATGGTCCAGATGTCCCTACTGCCACCACCGGCAGTGCAGCCAGGCTAGAGCAGCTTCCTGCCTGTTCTGGCTCCTTATGTGGCTGCTGGCACATCCCTGAGGCATCCAATGGAAGCTGTACGGGAGGTGCCTGCAGGAAGCAGCTTGCAGAGACTCCCTGGCCTAAAAGCCACTGCCAGAGGAGGGGCCCTCAAGTAAGTGCTGCAACCTCCACCCCCTTTCCCCGCACCTCCATGTCCTCCCACACCTCTCCCTCCCTCCTGCAATCCCTTCCCTCATACTTTCTGTGCCAGAGCCTGCATTCTCACACCCTCCTTAACCTTGCTCCAGAGCCTGCCCCCCCCAGATCCCCTCCCATACCCACATTTCCTCCCAGAGCCGAGCCCAGCACCTCACACCCTCCTGCACACAAACTCCCTCCAGGGTCTGTAAATATTTACTCATCAACAACCTCCCACCCCTTCCTGCACCCCAATTCCCTGCCCAGCCCATAGCCTGTGCCCAGCACCCAAACCTCCTCCCAGAGCCTGTGTCAGGTAGGGGAGGGAGGGAGGGAGTTTGGGTGTGTGAAGGGTGTGGGCTCTGGGCATCATTAACATTTCTGCAAATCTGCCACTCCTGCACATGGCAGCTACAACTTCCCACTCATTCACCACCAGTGTGAGGTACTAAGAAGGGAGGAAATTATCTGTGTGATATAACTAGCAGAGGGGCTGCTGCCCTCTCCACACAGACAAGGAGGAAAAGGAGAAAATCTGAAGTGTGGAAAGCTAATGACTTGGCAATATGAGATGATGCTGTCCATCGTGGGCACAGCTGGGGTTATACAGTCAGGCACTGACGGGTGGGTTATGCATCACTTCTAGACAGAGGAAACTCAGCCCAAGATTCTGAGACCAAGAACAGTTCAAATCCCAAATAAGGCTCCCCACCCGCCTTTATGCAATGGCGGCCATCTTGGCCAACATGGTGCTGAACTAGGGACCTTCTGAGGTAAAATTAAGAGTTGCTCTAACTTGAACCAAAATGCTGGGCTCTTCTAGACTTGTGTTCTCTTTGGATCAAACACAGCAGTGGACAAAGAACACAGGGATCAGTTTGCCTACATAAGCTTGTAACCTGACTCCTATGTAGGTATGTTATGTGCAGGAGGGTTATCTGACCCATTACGGGTCAGTAATTAGAACCACACATTCAGTATCCATTAGAACTGAGAAAACAACAGCAGGCTGGCTAACACCAGGTAGAACATAAGAACAGCCACACCGGGTCAGACCAAAGGTCCAGCTAGTCCAATACCCTGTCTTCTGACAGTGGCAAATCCCAGGTGGGCCAGGGGGAATGAACAAAGACAGAGAATCAAGTGATCCATCCTGCATCATCCATTCCCAGTTTCTGGCAAACAGACTAGGGACACCATCCTTGGCCATCCTGGCTAATAGACATGGATGTGATCCTCCGTGAAGTTACCTAATTCTGTCTTGAAACTCATCATTTAGGACTTCAAGAGCCCCTGGCAACAAGTACCACAGGTTAAATATATGTTGTGTGAAGAAATACATCCTTCTGTTTATTTTAAACCTGCCGCCTATTAATTGAGTGACCCCCCCCCCAATTCTTTTGTTATGAGAAAGTAAATAATGCTTCCTTACTCGCTTTCTTCATACCAGTTATGATTTTATAGGCCTCTGTCATATACCCCTTCAGTCATCTCTTTTCTAAATTTACCAATTCAAGTCTTTTTAATCTCTCCTCATATGGAAGCTGTTCCATGCCTTTTAATCATTTTTGTTGCCCTTCTCTATACCTTTTCCAATTCTAATGATCTTTTTTCAGATGGGATGACCAGCACTTCATGCAATAATCAAGATGAGTGTGTGCCTTCAATTTACAATGGTATTATGATATTTTGTGTCTTTTCCTAATGGTTCCCAATCAGGGCCAGCCTTAGGACGATTTGCCCGATTCCCCTGAATCGGGCCCTGCGCCTAAAGGGGCCCCGTGCCCTGAACCCGGAAGCGTGCCGGGCACCATGGGCGGCGAGTTAATATTCAGAGCCAGGGGCCCTGCTCCATCAATGTGTGGAGCTGGGTCTTTCCTCTGGCTCTGCCTGAAGCGGTCCCCATACCTCCCCCCCCCCGCTGGTCACCCCGCCACCAGAGCATCCCCCCCGATCTCAGACCATCCTAAGGTTTCAGACTCCTGGCCCATGGGCTATCTGTGGCCAGCCTAATTGCACAATCTGGCTTGGGACTCCCGATGGGTGAAGCAGGAATCGGGCCCCAAATTCCTGCCCCTCCCGCCTTTGCCCCACCATTGCCCTCTCTCCCATGGCACCCAGGCTTTTTGCATGCAAGTCAGCCACTTTGTCACAGCTTGTTAGGAGCTTGTCTCGGGAGCTGGGAAGAGCTCTGATTTCCATGCGCAGAGGCCTTCTGTAAAAGGGCTGCTTCTCCCAGGATGTCCCTGAAGAAGAGGGGAGCTGTCAGCTTTGTGCGTTCTCTGGCACTATCCCTTACTAGAGAACAGGGTTGCACTATTCTCACTGGAAGTAGAGGCCTTGTGGTGTCCAGAGAGAGGGGATTCCCTGAGGGGCCCACAGTGCGAGAAAGGTTTGCTAAAGGCTCGAAGAGGTGCAGTTCCAGGAGGCGGAGGGACTTAACCCCTGAGCGAGAGTGGCCACCTGAGAAGGTCTGTCCCATTGAAGGGCATTAACCCCAAGGACTGTACAGGGCCAAGAGTGGGCACCACCTGTGAGTCCGTCACACAAGCTCTCACATAGAACTGGTAACAAAAAACAGGACTGTGTAGCACTTTAAAGACTAACAAGTCTTGTTAGTCTTTAAAATCTTGTTAGTCTTTAAAGTGCTACACAGTCCTGTTTTTTGTTTCAGCTGTACCAGACTAACACGGCTACATTTCTACCACTACAGAACTGATAAGAGACAGAGCTTGGACTGCCCCCTCCAGGATACTGCTCTGAGGCTGGCTTTGCAAGTTGTTGTTCTCAAGGCTGTCTCCCCAGAAGCCACAGATAAACAGAGAGAGGGAGGAGGGCTTTCCCTCCTCCATGCCAGAAATCCTTGCTGATATGTGTTGAAGGTGCTCACGAGATCTTTACATCAAAAGAGACTGGATGACTTGCAGTGGTATTTATCCATCATAGAATCATAGAATACTAGGACTGGAAGGGACCTCGAGAGGTCATCGAGTCCAGTCCCCTGCCCTCATGGCAGGACCAAATACTGTCTAGACCATCCCTGATTGACAGTTATCTAACCTACTCTTAAATATCTCCACAGATGGAGATTCCACAACCTCCCTGGGCAATTTATTCCAGTGTTTGACTACCCTGACAGTTAGGAACTTTTTCCTAACGTCCAACCTAAACCTCCCTTGCTGCAATTTAAGCCCATTGCTTCTCGTTCTATCCCCAGAGGCCAAGATGAACAAGTTTTCTCCCTCCTCCCTATGACACCCTTTTAGATACCTGAAAACTGCTATCATGTCCCCTCAATCTTCTCTTTTCTAAACTAAACAAACCGAATTCCTTCAGCCTTCCCTCATAGGTCATGTTCTTCAGACCTTTAATCATTCTTGTTGCTCTTCTCTGGACCCTCTCCAATTTCTCCACATCTTTCTTGAAATGCACTGCCCAGAACTGAACACAATACTCCTAACCAGCGCAGAGTAGAGTGGAAGAATGACTTCTTGCGTCTTGCTCACAACATACCTGTTAATCCATCCCAGAATCATGTTTGCTTTCTTTGCAACAGCATCACACTGCTGACTCATATTCAACTTGTGGTCCACTATAACCCCTAGATCCCTTTCTACCGTACTCCTTCCCAGACAGTCGCTTCCCATTCTGTATGTATGAAACTGATTGTTCCTTCCTAAGTGGAGCACTTTGCATTTGTCTTTATTAACTTCATCCTGTTTGCCTCAGACCATTTCTCCAATTTGTCCAGGTGGTTTTGAATTATGACCCCTATCCTCCAGATTAGTCACAACCCCTCCCAGCTTGGTATCACCTGCAAACTTAATAAGTGTATTTTCTATACCAATATCTAAATCAAAAGCGGCGAGGAGTCCTGTGGCACCTTATAGACTAACTGAAGTATAGGAACATAAGCTTTCGTGGGCAAAGACCCACTTCGTCAGATGCATGTTGATGAAGATATTGAACAGAGCTGGTCCCAAAACAGACCCCTGCGGAACCCCACTTGTTATGCCTTTCCAGCAGGATTGTGAACCGTTAATAACTACTCTCGGAGTACGGTTATCCAGCCAGTTATGCATCCACCTTATAGTAGCCCCATCTAAGCTGTATTTGCCTAGTTTATTGATAAGAATATCACGTGAGACTGTATCAAACGTCTTCTCCCTTATCCACAATACTCGTTATCCTATTAAAGAAAGCTATCAGATTAGTTTGACATGATTTGTTCTTTACAAATCCATGCTGGCTGTTTCCTATCACCTTGCCACTTTCCAAGTGTTTACAGATGATTTCCTTAATTACTTGCTCCATTATCTTCCCTGGCACAGAAGTTAAACTAACTGGTCTGTAGTTTCCTGGGTTGTTCTTATTTCCCTTTTTATAGATGGGCACTAGATTTGCCCTTTTCCACTCCTCTGGAATCTCTCCTGTCTCCCATGATTTTCCAAAGATGATAGCTAGAGGCTCAGATTCCTCCTCTATCAGCTCCTTGAGTATTGTAGGATGCATTTCATCAGGTCCTGGTGACTTGCAGGCATCTACATTTTCTAGGTGATTTTTAACTTGTTCTTTTTTTATTTTACCTTCTAAAACTACCCCCTTCCCACTAGCATTCACTATGTTAGGCATTCCTACAGACTTCTCGGTGAAGACCAAAACAAAGACGTCATTGAGCATCTCTGCCATTTCCAAGTTTACTCACAGTTGTGCTAGGCCATGGCATCACAGTGCTGGCCAGGCAGCAGCACTTGCAATGAGGGCTGTATCCAGAGAGGCCCTCACAGCCCCAAGTTGGCAACTCAGGGTTGGAACATGGAAAGGGGGCCAGCATGGGAGCAAAGAGGGATGCTCAGAAAGGAAAGAGCAGGGAGTTTGGGGAGACAGTCAGACAGAATCCCGGGGGGAAGGGGAGAGGATTTGGAAGAATCAGGTAAGCAAGGGGAAGGTGGAATGCCTGTGGCATCACAGGGAAGTCAAGGTAAGGGGGCAGGACCATTTGGGGAAGCAGGTGGGAGCTAGGACTCCACAGCTAGACCTTATGCTCTGCCCTGGGCCTGCGTAACCCGGCAATGTCAGGAAGGGGGAGGCCTGTAGTTCAATAAGTGTGATGCTGCACCTGCCATAAGGGTTCTAGTCAGCAGCAAAGTGGGAGCTGACTCCAAACACAGAGTCGATGAGAGCCTCCCGCCAGCCTTAAAGGGAGTTGGAGGAGGGTCTGAGCTGCCATGTTCCAATCTGAATGTGTGCCAAACTTCACAGAGCTCGAGGGGTTTGAGGCAGTGCTCCAGTTTGGGACCCACTCTGCTGTCATGATGCTGCTCTAACCACACCGAGTCCTGGAGCCCAAATAGACCAGCTGGCCCATGGAATATCACAGAGTACATGTGCACTGGAGCTGGAAGAGAGCCTCTCAGCCCAGCAAGACAGACTCACACTAGCTCTAGTATGCTAGGAATAGTGCTGTGGATGCTGTAGTAGGCTAGCTGCCCAACAAGCCTGCAGCACTGGCCAAGCTACTGCCGGTGTCAAAGGTCACGCTGTTATTTTTAACAGGTTAGCTCAAGTATCACTACTCAAGTCTCATCCATACTAGAATCAGGGCCAAAGTAGGAGTGTGCACTCAGTTCCCCTGCACGGCTGCGCGTTTTATTATAGGCCCCACTTGCCCAGGCAACACATTCTACCTGACGCGCCATTCAAAGCTACAGGCTGTGCATGGCGGCAGTGGCCTCGTCTCTGCCCGGACCCCTGCCTGCAGGAGAAGAGGATGAGGGTGCCCCGGGCGGCTTGACCCCCTGCACTGCCGGCCCAGGAACTCTTTGTGCTACTGGGGGAGCAGCTGCCGCAGCCTTGCACAGGTAAAGCCAGAGTCCTGGCTGCGGTGTGTGACTGCTGATAGCCTGGGCCACAGCTCTCCATTCTAATTAGACCCCACAAATACTCACGCCACCCCAGACTGGAGCATCACCTTATGAACGGAGGACAACTACTGAGGCAGAACAGAAGCACCAACCGTGTAAATCTCCTAACAGCAGCATGGCCCCTCATAGGCTATGTCTAGACTGCAGGCTTCTTTCGAAAGAGCCTCTTTCGAAAGATCGCGTCTAGACTGCAGGCGGATCTTTCGAAAGAGAAATCCGCTTTTTCGAAAGGGAGCACCCAGCGAGTCTGGATGCTCTCTTTTGAAGACGACCTATTTACATTGAAGAACGCCTTCTTTCGAAAGAGGAACTTTCGAAAGAAGGCGTTCTTCCTCATAAATTGAGGTTTACCGCCATCGAAAGAAAAGCCGCGTTCTTTCGAAATAATTTCGAAAGAACGCGGCTTGAGTCTGGACGCAGGGGAAGTTTTTTCGGGAAAAGGCTACTTTTCCCGAAAAAAACCCTGAGTCTGGACACGGCCATAGTGGCATAAGCTATGCAGTGTGACACAGTTCAAAGTTCAAATTGTCCTGACCAGCCACTCACATCTTCAAAAAAACCAAACCAACCAGTGACGGGGCAACTTTGAGCTAGAGGGATGAATCACAACCTGGGCTGAGAGGTATGAGAATGACCTTTCCTTCCTCCTCGGCAGATGTGAGTAGCATAGCCAAGCAACAAACAGGAGACTTCATCTGCACCGTCACTGGGTTATTTGATTATTACAATGTACGATCAGTGTGACAACCAAGCCTAGTTGAGACCAGAGCCACATCGTGCAAAGAGCTGGACAGACAGCAGGCAGGTCTGCCTTGATAGGTTTCTAGTCCAGACAGACGAGAGCATTCTCCCCATTCTACAGATAAGGAACTGAGGCACACAGCCAAGGTCACACAAGGAATCCATGGGAGAGCAGGAATTTTTGCTCTCTCCAGCAGATCCATGTTAATTTTACCAAGTAAAGGTTACAACATATTCAACTACCTCTACAAGTAGTCCTATGTAGATTAGCACGTGGCTACCTGAATCTCCTTGGCTGTGTCCAGACTCAGGGTTTTTTTTGAAAAAAGTAGCCTTTTTTCGAAAAAACTTTCCCTGCGTCCAGACTCAAGCCGCGTTCTTTCGAAATTAAATCGAAAGAACGCGGCTTTTCTTTCGATGGCGGTAAACCTCATTTCACGAGGAAGAACGCCTTCTTTCGAAAGTTCCTCTTTCGAAAGAAGGCGTTCTTCAATGTAAATAGGGCTTCTTCGAAAGACTCACTGGATGCTTTCTTTCGAAAAAGCAAGCCGCTTTTTCGAAAGTTCAACGTGCAGTCTAGACGCTCTCTTTCGAAAGAGCCTCTTTCGAAAGAGGCTTGCAGTCTAGACATAGCCCTTATGGTCAGTGCGCAGGATGGGGTGGGGTGTTTTCACCTATCAGCTATCTGTTTCTGTCTTCCTGCTTAAACACACATGACAAGCCTACAATGGAATTAGTTCCACTCCTAATTAGGTTTCGGCTCTCATGCAGTACCTCAGCATAACCTCATTACAGAGATCATGAACAATGCCTGCTGCCGGAGTCTGGGAAAAACTGTAGCGCCATCAGCAGATTTGGTTTTGTTCTTATAAAGCAAGAGAAAGATCACATCCTTGGTGTCTGGGAGACAGATGGAGCATGCACTGTAGACAGGGCCCATGCTACACTAAGATCTTCTTGTGTAGGTTGGGTTTGCCCAGATGGAGCCATCTACAAGGAATGATTCAAGGATTAGGCATCAGGGGCCTGGCCAGGGATAGAGGCCTGGGATTAGCAGCACAAAACTGGTCATTCTAATTCCAGCAGGGCATTATGCACTGCAGCGCAACGGCCCGTACAGTGATATCTGGCTAGTTCTGGCTCTTGTGTAAATTACATGGCCATGGGATAAGAGGGAAGGTCCTTTCTTGGACTGAGAACTGGTTAAAAGACAGACAGGAAACAAAGGGTAGGAATAAATGGTAAATTTTCAGAGTGGAGAGGGGTAACTAGTGGTGTCCCCCAAAGGGTCAGTCCTGGGACCAATCCTGGGACCAATCCTTTTCAACTTATTCATAAATGATCTGGAGAAAGGGGTAAGCAGTGAGGTAGTAAAGTTTGCAGATGATACAAAACTGTTTAGGATAGTCAAGACAGAAGCAGACTGTGAGGGACTCCAAAAAGATCTCACCAAACTGAGTGATTGGGCAACAAAATGGCAAATGAAATTTAATGTGGATAAGTGTAAAGTAATGCACATCGGGAAAAATAACCCCAACTATATGTACAGTATGATGGGGGCTAATTTGGCTACGACATCAGGAAAGAGATCTTGGAGTTATCGTGGACAGTTCTCTGAAAACTTCCACACAGTGTGCAGCAGCGGTCAAAAAGGCAAATAGGATGCTAGGAATTATTAGGAAAGGGATAGAAAATAAGACACAGACTATCTTACTGCCCCTGTATAAAACTATGGTACGCCCACATCTTGAATACTGTGTACAGATGTGGTCTCCTCACTTCAAAAAAGATATTTTGGCCTTGGAAAGGGTTCAGAAAAGGGCAACAAATGATTAGGGGTTCG
This sequence comes from Pelodiscus sinensis, assembly GCF_052426305.1. Classification (NCBI taxonomy): domain Eukaryota; kingdom Metazoa; phylum Chordata; order Testudines; family Trionychidae; genus Pelodiscus; species Pelodiscus sinensis. The sequence goes on from NC_143065.1 coordinate 7,236,765, forward strand.
GAACGGGTCCCATATGAGGAGAGATTCAACGGGTCCCATATGAGGAGAGATGTGGGCATTTAGGGGGCTGATGGATGGGCACATTATGATCATCAGTATTTGGGAGCTTTGCTGGGGCACTGTGCTTTTCTGTGTGTTGTGTATTGCCTCTGCAATGTGCAGGATGTACCAACACTGGAAGAAGGAAATTGTTGAAATGCACAAACAATCAATATGCATGCATAATAGATAATGGTCTTGCCTAGCCATGCTTGGAATAATGATCAACCTTGGAAGTGATTATTGATAGCACGGTATTTATAAATCTTATGGTCACATTCATTATGTGTACTCATTGCCTCTCCCACCCACCTCTGGAAGAATCTAACTGCAGTCACATGGGCAGGTTCTGTCAGTCAATAAGACTAACATGGCCCACCCTCCATTACCCCTCTGCACTCTCTGTTTGTCTGTAATGTCACAGCAGACAGATTTATAACCCTGGATCTACATAACTTACGCTGGTTACACAGTAGGGATGTTAGCTATCAAGTAACAGAACAGTCAACTAACCACATGAATTCTTAGCCATTAGCGGACTATTCTGTAAGTTCCTGGGAGCAGGGCTGGCAGCTAGTGTACTCTAGCCTGACTCCTGGGTAGCCCCCTGCCACCTCTGTCTCAGAGGCAGCAGTGCAGGGTGCTAGGCGGGAGCTGGTCCATGACAGGAGCCAGTTTAAAAACCTGTTCCCCATGCAGACCGGCTGCCTGCCACTTCACGCTGCTGTCTCTAACAGAGGCAGCAGTGCAGGGTGGCAGCAGTCCCTGTCTGTGTGTGTGTGTGGGGGGGGGGTGTCCAAGCTCTTCCACCTCCCACAGAGCAGCCTTTTCTCCACGGCAAGCCTGGGCCTGCCACTGGCAGAGGCTGCTTTATGGGATGCAACACTGAGATCTACTGGCCATCCTGGAAGAGCCCTGGCCTACCACAGGACCCAAGTGTCAGAGCAGCAAATCACTTACAGCACACCGACAACAATGGAAACTGCAGGCAATCAGTACCTCAGAACATCAGGCCCCTCAGCTTTTAATTTGCTGGCTGCACGGCAACATTTCTTGTGTCACTTGGCGGAGGTTTCAGGGATCTCCCTGAGTCCTTCATTACCACTTGGCTAGATCTCTCTCAGGGTCACTGCATTTGCTGATGATCAGGGAGTGTGTAGGAGCCTGGGCCTTAGCAGCATGAAGGTGCAGTGGCAATGGCAGCACTTTTCCAGATGTTAATTATCTCCTGCAGTTGGAGGGGGAATGCTCAGCTGGATCCTGAGAGTGGCTGGTTATCCTTGAGTATTAGAAATAATTTGTTCTGAAAATGTAAAAGTGCCATCTGTTTACTCTGGAAACAATGAATACTGCACCTTCAGCCCCTTGTGTGAGCAAAATGTATTTACAAATGGCTATGAGAAAAATCCCACCCTGGCTCCTGCAGATGCAGGGGCACAAGAGGGAGTGCCATGAAAAGAGCAGGGCTTGAGGAGATGGCACCAAGTGGGAAGTGAAGCATTTAGGAGTAGGGCACGGGCAGGGCAGCATCAGTGCTGTGTGGAGTTTCCTGCCTTCTTCCCTCAATGGGCTATGCTAAGGGTGCTATGGCTGCAACTGAAGGGGCCTCTGAGAGACCCATTCCAATACCAAGGGCACCTGATCAGACCCCTGGCATGGATCAGTAGCTTGGGAGGTGAAGAGTCCATCCTCTGCCCTATGATCTGTCCAAAACATACATAAGAATGTCCACACACAGGTCACACAGAAGTTCCATCTAGCCCTGTGTCTGGTCTTCCGACAGTGGCCAATGCCAGGAGCCCCAGAGGGAATGAACAGAAGAAACAATCACCAAGTGATCTGTTCCTCTGATGCCCATTTCCAGCTTCTGGCAAACAAGGCACCATGACTGCCAATAGCCACTGAAGGATCCATCCTTCATAAATTTATCTAATTCTTTTTTGAACCACGTTAGTGTTTTGGCCTTTACAACATCTTCTGGCAAAGAGTTCCACAGGTTGATTGTGCATTGTGTGAAGACATACTTCCTTTGGTTTGTTTCAAATGTGTTGCCTATTAATTTCACTTGGTTCTTGTATTATGAGAAAGAGTAAATAACACTTCTTTATTTACTTTCTCCACATGAATCGTGATTTTATAGACCTTTATCATATCCCTCCTTAGTCATCTCTTTTCCAAGCTGAAAAGTCCCAGTCTTACTAATCTCTCCTCATATGAAGCCTTTCCATACCCCTAATTTTTTAAATACTTTTTCTGAACCTTTTCCAATTCTAATACACCTTTTTTGAAATGGGGTGACCATGTCTACACACAGTATTCAAGATGTGGATGTATCATGAATTTATACAGAGGCAATATATTTTCTATCTTATTATATATGCCTCTCTCAATGATTCCCAACATCCCAACATTGTTTGCTTTTTTGACTGCCGTTGCACACTGAGTGGATGTTTTCAGAGAACTCTCCACTATGACTCCAATATCTCTCTATTCATATAATCACAAAAGATTAGAGTAGGAAGAGACCGCAGAAGGCCATCTTTAGTTCAACCCTCTGCTCCAAGCAGGACCAACCCCATTCTGAAAACTGACCATTTATTCCTATCCTTTGTTTCCTAACCTTTGACACAATTATCATTCCATGGGAGAACCTTTTCTCATATCCCATAACAATTTACTTTCCATCAGAGCCTTTGGTGAGGGACCTTGTTAAAGGCTTTCTGGAAATCTGAGTACACTAAATCCACTAGAAATGTTAATTGAGTTGAGTAACCTCATTAATTATGATCAGTTAGTCGACTATTCTCTAGTCTTCAGAGGCAGGGCCAGTAGCCAGTGCATTCTGGCTCCACTCCCAGCCCTCTGACATTGTGCTGCTGCCTCTGCCTCGGGGTGCCAGGCGGGAGCTGGTCTGAGAGGGGAGCCAGTTTTAAAACCAGCTCCCTGCGTGGACCAGCTGCCTGTCGCCCTGGGCTCCTGCCTCTGATAAAGACGCAGCAGCACAGGGTGGCATCAGTGCCTGTCTGGGGGGGAAGGGGAGAGCTGAGCTCCCGGACCCAGAGTGAGTCAGAACTGATCAGGGCTGCCTGACTGCCCAGCTCCTAGTACATTTTAAATGCAGAGCCACAGCAAGTGTAGGTCCTGGACCCATCACAAGCCAGGACTGAGCCAAGCTGCTGCCAGCCTGATGGGGGGGAATGTGTGTTGTCTTTAGCATTAACCTATAAGCTTTTGCTTACTGGTTAATCGACTAATTACATCTCTAATATCTGCTGGATCCCCCCTTGTCCACATGCTTGTTGATCACCTCAAATGTGAGGCATGATTTCCCTTTTCAAAAACCATGTTGATTCTTCCCTAACAAATTATGTTCATCTATGTGTCTGACAATTCTCTAGCTTCAATCCCAACCAGCAGTCCTGTGGCACCTTTGAGACAAACAAATATATTATATCATCAGCTTTCCTGGGTAAAACCCACATGGTGCCACAGGACTGCTTGTTTTTAAAGTTACAGACTCACACAGTACTGAAGTCAGGCTTACCAGCATGTAATTTCTGGGATCACTTCTGGAGCCCTTTTTAAAAATTGCAGTCACATTAGCTATCTTCCAGTCTTTTGGTACAGAATGACCTGGACTCCTTATGTAGCATCAAAGAGGCAGGGGGATATTGAGCTGGCCGTGGTGATGATCACTGCCATAAATACAGTGCCCCTGGGAAGTCCCTCCTTTCTGGCACCTCTGTGTGAAGAGGGCTGCCATGATCTCACCACAAGGGAAGGATCCATCTGCAACAGGGATTATAGGATCCCAAGGGCTTCATTCATGAGGCTACTCCCTAATGTCCCCTTGCTGCCAGTCCTTGCTCAGAAATGTGAGAGACTAACATGATGTGGGAAGGCATCCACATCCTGCTCTTCCAGTCCTCGTACTAAACATGTCTGTCCATGCCTCTCTCCTGGATTACATCATGCCCAGCTATTCCAGTCCTGCAACACCAATGCCCCTCTCCCAAGATCTTCAAGTCCTCTCCTATCTCAGTTCACGGAAAAACACCATTTACGTTACTGCAGATAAATAACTATTAGGGAGTGAGATTGAGAATGTACAACTCGTCTCACCTGTGAAAAATATGCATTTATATCCAGACTGCATATTAGACTAGGATATTACAGAAATCCCGCAAGAAACAACCCTTCCCCTGTAGTAAAATATCAAAACAAGTTCTCTCATTGTTATGAAAATGAGACAGGAACAGATTTGCATAGCTGAGAAAAATTGCTGCAGCAGCTTAGCATGATCAGAGGGGAAAAAATCCCCCCCCCATTTTCTCTCTTTCTGTATAAATACTCAGAAAAGTGCCAGAGGACAACTAGTCTATCAACTGCTTTTTCAGTCATCTAGGGCCCAAGTGGGCAGGGTTTGGATCCGGTTCTTCCATATTTCCTAGCAGGATTAGCAGAGTGCATAGGAGTCCCAGTCCTAGACCAAGAGCTCATTGTGCAAGGTGATGTACAAACGCAGAACAAAACACTCTTCCTGCCCCAAGGAGTTTATGATCTCTGTAGAAGACAAGATACAAAAGCTGGAAACAGACAGTCAGGGAAGGAGGAAGCATTAGGAACCAATGAGACAAGGAGCACTGCACCCCTAGCTGTTGTCAAGTTTCTTGTAGACGAACTGGCAAATAGGATCTCTGAGGAGGGATTGGAGAGTGGACAATGGAAGTAGTTCTCAGGAGCGCAGAGCCTGAAATTGTACCCGGAGGGGTGGAGGCTGGCATCAAGGGTCCATCAGAATCAGCACTGATGGCTGGATAATGCCTGAGCGGTGGGGGCTGACTGAAAGGCCTTGAACAAAATCTCTTACAGTTGATGTGATAGAGGAGGAGGAGCCAGGGGTGGGATGCAAAGAGAGAGGTGACAGGCCAGGAAAATGAGTTTGGTAGCAGCCTTTTGAATGAATGCTGCAGAATTGAGACATAAGATGTTGAGAGCTTCGACAAGAGTTTTAGCTGCATGAAGGAATTGGCTGTATCTCAGAGTTGTTATGCAAAAAGAATCTGCAAGGTTACAATCTAGGTGTGAGGACCTGGAGAGAGGTTTTGGACTGAAGGTGATACCCAGGTTACAGGTCTGTGTGACTGGTAGGATAGTGATGCTGTTCATAGAGTTTGAGAAAGCAGGTAGCAGCAGGGAGGGCTTGTAGGGGAAGATCTCCATTTTAGCCTTGCTGAGCTTGAGCTGGTAACGAGACATCTACGAGGAGATCTCAGCGAGACAGAACAAGATTTCAGTTTGGGCAGAAAGAGACAGGTTTGGAACAGAACAGTGTTCTCTGTTAGCTGAGTGCTTGAGTGGCCACCCAGGAGAGATTCAGATGCTGCTCAACTGATTAGCAGAGTGTCCAGTGCTGCCCACATGTGATTCTTCTACCTGTGATGTACATTCACACATGCTTTAGTGGACATAATGAAATTTATTTCACACACGAATGGAAAAATAGAGGGGACATTAGAACAGAAAGCTAAATCTATGGGTCATCAGCATAGTTAATCTCTGTGTGCACCTTGGTTTCCCTGTCTCTGTTGGGGGAGGCTAGCCCACAGGCATTGCCCCTTCCAGGGGCCTGGAGCTGTCTTCCCCCCAGCTTGGCACCTGTCCTCAGTCCTGCGGGTAGCTTTTGCCAAGCCGGGAGGGAGGAGGACGGGGCGGATGAGGGAGAGACTGCTCCAGGCCCCTGGAAGGGCTAATGCCTGCAGGCTAGCCTCCCCCAGCCAGCTCTTCAGCATGGAGGTAGTAGCAGCAGCCAGGATCCACAAGCCCTTTTAAATCACCAGGCCCCAAGGCAGGGGCCTCTTTGTCCTGACTTCCATCAATGGGCCTGCCTACCTCTCATACGGTACATTTCAGCAGTAGCTCAAAGTGTTTTATAAAGGATGGCAGGCATCTGACCCCCATTTTAGATGGGAAACTGAGGAGCTGAGCAATTATGTGGCTTGCCTGAGTCCCGCAGTAGACCAGTGAAAGAACAAGAACAGAACTCTGCTCTCCCTACTCCCGGGCCAGTGTGAATTCTCCACCTCCCGAGGTCTTCAAAATCAAGCCTGGAAGCCTTTCTGGAAGAGATGTGTTAGCCAATCCCCAATTCGTCGGTTCAATACAGGGCAAGCAGGATGTGACCTCTAACCTATGCTATCCTGGCGGTCAGACCAGAGGAGCTAATGAGCCCAACTAACTGCCAAATCTGAATATGGGGATAACACATCACTGCTTCTCATGTGATAACATCATTAAGGAGCTGCAGGTGATCAGATGACAGAGATAGCTCTTCAGCAGTGTTCCCTGTTAGCTAAGCACTTTGGCAGCTGCTCAGGAGAAATTCCAGTGCTGCCCAACCACAGTGCCCAAAGCCAACAGCATGTGTTTCTACTGATGGTGCACATTTGCACATGCCTCAGTGCACATAGCAAAATTAATTCTTCATATGGGTGGAAAAAATTAGAGGGGACATTGCTCTTCAGAGTCCCATTTTGTCCATTGCCTCCTCAAGAAACAAATAGCCAATCAACCTACACTGAAGGAGTATGTTGAAAAGTGTCTTTTTGATCAAAATGCAAAGAAGGCTAGAACTTTAACAGGGTTCAAAAAAGAGCTAGATAGATTCATGGAGGTTAGGTTAATCAATGGCTATTAGCCAGGATGGGTAGGAATGGTGTCCCTGGCCTCTGTTTCTTTGGAAGCGGGTGACAGGGGAGGGATCACGTGAGGATTACCTGTTGTGTTCCTTCCCTCTGGGGCATCTGGTATTGGCCACTGTTGGCAGACCTTTGGTCTGATCCAGTATGGCTGTTCTTATGTTCTAAAATGCACATTTTCACAGACAAAATTTTGTCTGGTTGAAATTTTCTTTTCCCATAAAAAACAAAAGACAAACATTTTTAAAACCAAAACCAGATTTTTGAAAACCCCCAAAATATTTTTTTTCCTTGGAAAACAGAATGTTTATGAGAAATTTTGAAAAGAAAAAAAAAAGAAAAATGCTTGAAATTTCTCAGGAGCAAGAAAGCATGTTTTTGAGCAGCTCTAACACACAGCCTATCTCTAGCCACACACAAACACATAAACACTACATGCCACCTGCCCTCTTTCCTTCTTTTCCACCCAGTGTGTCAGCTGGTCCAAGACTGCAATTAACTACCCTTTTATCTGATTAAACCAGGGTTGAACTTTCATTTCCCATACGTCGTAATCTACAGCCTTGATTACTTTTCAGCATTGGTCTGTGACAGGAACGGGGAAAAATGGGCTGAAGGGGGTATATTAGCCGACGCATTACTATTCAATTTGAGAGTTAATTGGATTGTATTGAAAAGCATTTAATCTGAGCTGAGTTCGATTTACTAGAGACACTGTGTCCATGCTCCCCCACGTCAGGCTAGTGATTTGGGGAGCACAGCTTGTCACTGTCATGCTGCTCCAGCCCCAGCTGTCGTGTGCTGATATCATATTTAACAAGGAAATAAAAGCTTCCAAATTACACCGGTAAACTCCCTGAGCTGACAAGCTCTCTGTAGAGTACACTGGCTTCTCTGTGACTTCCATCCCTGCCTGTTCCGTCAAGATAAGGCTCAGAAAGCAGCTATTCCAGACAGCAAAGAACATGATTCCCCTATCTGGTTTTTATGTTTCTGCTGCTGATGTTCCTCCCATTCCTTTTGAAATGGCTAAGAATACTGAGAGACTTGAAAGCTGACAAAATAATTTTCCCATGGCCTCCAACTGGGTGAGCTCAAAGATTTGGTACTGGCAAACAAATCGGCTTCATCTCAAAGGCATGGATCAAAAATTATAAAGGAATAACAACAATAAAACATATTCCTCCAGAGAGAAAAAAAGTCTCCTGGCTTTTGGCATGATGTCAGCCAGAACCAGCACTGATTATGGTGACTCTGCTAACTTTTCTCCCTCACTCTACAAACTACTAATTCCATAAGATTCTGGCGAAAAGGAACTTGCATCCTTCAGGGGAGTTTTCAAATCAGGATGGCACAGGCAATTGTTGCATGATACGCAAGTTCTAGCTTGGGCCTGAGAAGCTGGTTTATATAAATGTGAAGGAGAGGTAGGGTAAGATTGGGGCTGGAGTTTAGTGTGGAATTCAGTGGCATGCACATCTGATGTTCAGCTCCAAAACGGCAGAAATCTCCCAAGAGTTCTGTCATCTTGAATGGTGGAAATCTCATGAAAACAGCAGCTCTTGAAAGATTTTCACCATCTTGAGCTGCATTCAAATGACAAATAAAGCTCTTGTGGTTTTGGATGTGACCTAGGGAATAAAATTGTAGGGATTTGGCTTGGATCTGTGCACTTAGTTAACGACTTCTCCCAATTCCCATGCGCAAATGAGGGTAGACATGGAGATTTAGGTTTCAGGTTCTGGTTTGTGGCCATCTCTAACAAATACCAAGAATTTACAAGAAATGGTTCTACACACAGCCTTGAAATAAGGCTTTACATCAGTGTTACTCCAAGTGGGCCCATGGGCTCACTTTGAGAAAGCTGCTAACGGGCTGCTCTGGTTAGTTTACTTACCAGCTCCACAATCATAGAGCCTTGCAGCTCCCATTGGCTGCAGTTCCTTGTTTGTATAAAGGAGCTGCTCAGCAGAGAGGGGGCAGTTGGGTCTGGGCCAGGGAGGGTGCAGGATTGGGAAGTACCTTAGAGGGAGCAGTGCTGGGCAGATTCAGGTGAGCTAGAGAAACGGAAGCTGCAGGCCTTGATATAAGGGAAGTGGCCCGGGGAACAGAAGGGCAGAACAAGGCTAGCACCAGAGGGTCCCTAGTCCAGGACCCAGAGTTGTGGGTGGGCCTGGGACCCCCCCCTTGGCACTGCACCTAGCCACTCTGAAGGGTGGCCTCTGAGAGGCAAGATAGAGGCTGCAGTTGGCCACAGTAGCAGGCGCGAGACTGTGGACTGCTGATTTCCCTAGAAAGAGGAGAGCTAACAGAGAGCTGGGCACTGTCAGAGGGCAGCCTCCTGACGAGGACACCGAGATCTGGGGAGTGACGTGAGTCCAGAATGAGAGCGTAGAGCAACGACGGGTGAGACACCAGCCAGAAGGGGATGTCCTACTTAGGACACAGCTAATTTTCAAAGTGACCAGCAGGAGGTGCTGTGGGATGAATTACAACCTGTTACATAGAATCCTAGAGTACTAGAACTGGAAGGGACCTCGAGAGGTCATTCAGTCCAGTCCCCTGTCCTCACGGCAGGACCAAGCAATGTCTAGATCATCTCTGATAGATGTTTATCTAACCTACTCTTAAATATCTCCAGTGATGGAGATTCTACAACCTCCCTAGGCAATTTATTCCAGTGTTTAACAACCCTAACAGTTATAAAGTTTTTCCTACTATCCAACCCAAACCTCCCCTGCTGCCGTATAAGCCCATTGCTTCTTGTCCTATCTTCAGAGGCCAAGGAGAACAATTTTTTTCCCTCCACCTTGTAACATCATTTTAACACTTGAAAACTTATGTCCCCTCTCAGTGTTCTCTTTTCCAAACTAAACAAGCCCAATTCCTTTAGCCTTTCCTCATAGCTCATTTTCTAGATCTTTAATAATTTTTGTTGCTCTTCTCTGGACTTTCTCCAGTTTCTCCACATCTTTCTTGAAATGTGGTAGCCAGAACTGGACACAATACTCCAACTGAGGCCTAATCCATGCAGAGTAGAGCAGAAGAATGACTTCTCATGTCTTGCTCACAACATCTGTTAATGCAGCCCAGAATCACGTTTGCTTTTTTTGCAACAGTGTCACACTGCTGACTTATGTATAGCTTGTGGTCCACTATGATCCCTCAATCTCTTTCAGCAGTACTTCTTTCTAGACAATCACTTCCCATTCTGTATGTGTAAAACTGATTGTCCCTTCCTAAGTGGAGTATTTTGCATTTGTCCTTATTAAACTTCATCCTGTTTACCTCAGACCATTCCTCCAGATCATTTTGAATTACGACCCTATCCTGCAAAGCACTTGCAACCCCTCCTAGCTTTGTATCATCTGCAAACCTTAATAAGCATCCTCTCTATGCCATCATTTAAATCGTTGATGAAGATATGGAACAGAACTGGTCCCAAAAGACCCCTGAGGAAGTTACTCACCTTGGCGCAGGAACAATGTTCTTCGAGATGTGCGTTCCCCTGGGTGCTCTGCTGTTGGTGTCAAGTCATCCCAGCGCTGCAGATCAGAGATTTCTTAGCAATAGTCTGCTGAACCATGCATGTACGCCAGATGCCTTGTGCTGTTCGCACCCTTTCTTCGTGTGCGCGGTCTGGCTCCCGCATTCTTCGTGTCTGCCCAAGTATCTGAAAAACATAATGAGACCAAAGACTCCGAAGCAGAGAGGAGGGCGGGGAGCACCCATGGGGACCCACATCTCGAAGAACCATCATTACTGCACCAAGGTTAGTAACTTCCTCTTCTTCGAGTGATGTCCCCATGTTGCTCCACTGTTGGTGACTTTGTAGCCATGCCCCAAAATAGAAGGAAGGTGGGACTCGGAGTTAGTGTTTGACAGCTGCAGAAGCCACTGCCAAATCGCTACTGAGCTGATTAGAGATAGCGGAGTGTTTCATAAAGCGTGGCTGGAAGCCCACATGGCAGCCTGCCACTGTATCTGTGACATCCAGGGCTATCTGGAGGGCTGTTGGGGCTGATAGCCCTCCTGAATAACAGACTTCAGGATTTGCCACTTGGCATCTAGCAAGTGGTCCATGAGAACCGTGAGTTTGGAATAATTGTCAGAACTGTGGTTTGCCAGAAGGGCTGCGGAAGTGGCCATATGCAGAATCTGGGTTGACGAGGAATAAACCTTCCCACCGAAAAGGTTGAGGCGTTTGCTTTCTGCATTAGAAGCAGTGTTCTTGTATTGAAGTACTTTAACTCTTTGTTGTGCCGCACTGACCACTAGAGAACGCGGTTGGGGATGAGAAAAAAGAAAGTCCATGCCCTTTGCAGGGACAAAATACTTTTTGATGGCCCTTTTGTTAGTGAGTGGGGCAGAGGCTGGAGTTTAGTGTATATTGGCAGCCACCTCCATAATAGCCTCATCATTGGGCAAGGCGACCTTTGCTCTTTGGGAAGGTTGTAGATTCTTGAGAAGATGGTGTTGTTTCTCCTGCACCTCCATCTATTGGACCTCTTGGCTGGCTGCTACTCTTTTGTACAGTTCTTGGAATTGCCTGATGTCATTGGTGGGTGAGGTATTGCCCAGAATCACTGCCTCGTCCAGAGATGAAGAGGAGTGGTCTGTGGGGGAAATGTCCGGTTGCTGCTATTATTCAGACAGCCTTGCTCCAGGTCAGACTGTTAAGGAAGAGAGGTGATTTGAGGAGGTGGGATGGTAGGACGCATATGGTCTGGTGTAAGAAAAGGCTGGAAATGGAGCAGTGGCAGTAGGAAGACCAATGCCACGTGTAGGTTGACAATGCATAATACTGTGTGGCCCAGTGGGGGTGGTTGTAGTAAAATCGATGCCTATGATGACCATCATAATTGGATCTTGTAGGATAGCAGTGTATGGAAGAAAAGGAACTCCTACGGTCATTGTGATAAGCAATATAGGCTGATAAAGTGGGAGATCTAGGTGATCTGGGTGAAACTCTTGAGGATGAAGGAGAAGATATCGATATATGCTGATGAAAATGAGATGATGAGGAGCGCAGCACCAGAGAGCAGGGGGGAACCGATCTGTAATGCCCCTTATCAGTATGATGGTGCAGAACATCACTCAATAGCGCCCGTGGTGCAGGCAAAGGGGGGAGGGTGGTACCAGAGAAAAAGGAATTGGCTCTGGGGTTGGAAAGGCAGCGGTCTGCCTATTGATTTTTGAACGCACCTTCGCTGGTGCCGGCTATCGTCTCTGTGCCGGCAATGCCCACTGGCCACCCGAGGCTCTTGATATGGGCCGGTGCCAAGGATTGCGTCAGTGCCGATTCCTGAATAGGTACAGATTCCAGTGCTGCAGCCGAAGTAGTTGGCACTGGTGTAGCACAGTGCGCATTAGCATGCGCCTCCTTAGAGTGGACCGAAGCGGTGCCAGACATGCCAGGTTTGTCCCCAGTATTTACACAGCTCAGTGGTAAGGACCGTGCTGGAAAGGCCCTTCTTTTAACTGAGGAGCGGGAGCCAGGAGAGCCAGCTCTATGTTTTTAGGCCTTGACAGGATCTGAATGAGTAGTGGAGAGCTCCGGCTGTGGCGGTTGGAGCGCCTTATCAAAATGGAGGATTCGGAGCCTCATTTCTCTATCATGCCTTGCTATAGCTGTTAACTTAGAGCAGTGGGGGCACTTTTGAGGGACCATCCCTGAGGCAGCAGTTATATAGGGAGTACCCATCTGAGGTGGACATGGGGCTCCTGGCAGGCATCACATTTTTTGAAGCCAGGAGAACCTGGCATCATGCGAACAATTCGTAGTCTAATTTTTTAATTCTTCTGGCGTACATGCATGGTCCAGCAGATTACTGAGAAGAAATCTCCAATCTACAGTGCCGGGATGACACAACACCAACAGTAGAGCACCTACGGAGACATCACTTGAAGAAGAACCCCACTTGTTATGCCCTTCCAGCATGACTGTGAACTATTAATAACTACTCTCTAAGGGTATGTCTACACTACAAAGTTAATTCGAACTAACGGACGTTAGTTCGAATTAACTTTGATAGGCGCTACACTAGCGCTCCGCTAGTTCAAACTTAATTCAAACTAGCGGAGCGTTTAATTCGAATTAGGTAAATCTCATTCCACGAGGACTAACGCCTAGTTCGAATTAAGGGCTGTGTAGCCCCTTAATTCGAACTAGTGGGAGGCTAGCCCTCCCCAGCTTTCCTGGGAGGCCACTCTGGGCAACACCAGGGAAACTCTTCTGCCCCCCTCCTGGCCCCGGACCCCTTAAAGGGGCACGGGCTGGCTACGGTGCCCATGCCAGGTGCAAGCCTGCCAGCACCCAGCCAGCAGACCCTGCACCTGGCATGGCTCGAGCCAGCCACCCCGCCCTCTGCCTCTTCCCGGGACCAGGCTGGTGGCTCCCGGGAGCCTGCCCAGGTCCGCAAGAGGCAGGTGCCCGCCTGGTCTAGTGCAGACATTGTGGACCTCATCCACGACCTCCGCACTAGGCACAGGAAAGTGGCCGTCTAGGGCAGGATAGCTGCCAACATGGCCACCCAGGAGCAGGTGTGCATGAAAATCAAGGTGGTACAGTGAGACCCCCAACCCTGAGCCCTGAGCTTAGAATGGCCGTACTGGGTCCATCTAGCCCAATAGCCTGTCTGCCAACAGTGGCCAACACTAGGTACGCTGGAGGGGATGGACCGAAGACAATGACCAAGCCATTTGTCTCATGCCATCCATCTCCAGCCTTCCACAAACAGAGGCCAGGGACACCATTTCTACCCCCTGGCTAATAGCACTCCATGGTCCCAACCTCCATGACTTTAATCTCACTTCTCCTTAAACTCTGTTCTAGTTCTAGCTTTCACAGCCTCCTGCAGCAAGGAGTTCCACAGGTTGACTATTTGCTTTGTGAAAAAGAACTTTCGCTTATTAGTTTGAAGCCTGCTACCCATTCATTTCATTTGGTGACCTCTAGTCCTTCTATTATGGGAACCAAAGAAGAACTTTTCTTTATGCACCCTCTCCACACCACTCATGCTTTTATAGACCTCTGTCATATCCCCCCTCAGTCTCCTCTTTTCTAAGCTGAGAAGTCCCAGTCTCTTTAGCCTCTCTTCATAGTGGACCTGTTCCAAACCCCTGATCATTTTAGTTGCCATCCTCTCTCCCACCCTCTCTCTTCCCCTCTCCCACCTCCTTTTCCCAGTCTCCCCGAGTTTTGTTCAATAAAGAGAGTTTCTATTTTTGAACACGTGTCCTTTATTTTGTCCATCAGGAAGGGGGGCTAGGGAGGGGTAAGTGGAAGGAGGTGAGGGAGGAATGGGGTACGAACCCCTGATGGGGAGGACGGGGGTGGCTCTGCGGGCTCCTCGGGGTGGAAGCTCTCCTGCAGCCCCCCGATTGACCCTCCTCCCCGGATGGCAGCCTGCGGCGAGTGCAGCCGGGCTGATGGCCGAGTGCTGTGATGTGCCAAGTGTGGGCATTCAGGGCACTCCAAGCCAGGACTGCTTTGCTGTCCCTCATCGAGTTAGACAAGCGAGCAGGGAACCCCTGAGAACTGTCTGTCTGGGGTGGGGGTCGGGTCCCTTTAAGCACAGCCCTCGGCTAGCCTGAGACAGCAGCTCCACGCTCTAAGTCCTAACCTGATGCCCTGCCGGCACTGCTTCCGGCCATCCTTAACCCCGGTTCAGGGTCCACTTAATGTGGACATGCTAGTTTGAATTAGCAAAATGCTAATTTGAACTAGTTTTTAAGTCTAGATGCGCTAATTCAAATTAGCTTAGTTCAAATTAACTAATTCAAACTAAATTAGTTCGAATTAGTGCTGTGGTGTAGACATACCCTAAGAATGTTTGTCCCGCCAGTTATGCACCCACCGTATTGTAGCCCCATCTAGGTTGCATTTCCCTAGTTTATTTATAAGAAGATCATGCGAGACCACGTCAAATGCTTTACTAAAGTCAGGTATGCCACGTCCATCACTTCTCCCTTATTCAGAAGGCTTGTTATCCTATCAATGAAAGCTATCAGATTGGTTTGACATGATTCGTTCTTTACAAATCCATGCTGGCTATTTCCGATCACCTTATCTTCCAGTTGTTTGCCGATTAATTCTTTAATTATTTGCTCCATTATCTTCCATGGCAAATAAGTTAAATTGACTGGTCTGTAGCTTCCTGGGTTGTTCTTATTTCCATTTTTATAGGTGGGCACTAGATTCGCCCTCTTCCAGTCTTTGGGAAATCATGGAAGACAGGAGAGATTCCAGAAGATGATAGCCATGATTTTCCAAAGGCTCAGATACCTCCTCTATCAGCTGCTTGAGTATTCTAGGATGCATTTCAACAGGCCCTGGAGACCTGAAGACATCTAACTTTTCTAAATATTTTTTAACTTGCTCTTTTTTATTTTAACTTCTCAACCTACCCCATTTCCACTAGCATTCACTGTGTTAGGCATCCCATCACCATCCATCTTCTTGGTGAAAACTGAAACAAAGAAGTCATTAAGTACCTCTGCCATTTCCAAGTTTCATGTTATTGTTTCTCCCTCTTCACTGAGCAATGGGCCTACCCTGTCCTTGATCTTCCTCTTGCTTCTAATATATTTGTAGAATGTAGACCTAGAAACAAAACTTGTACCTGCATTAGCAAAAATGAACTCAGGATAGCCATGTCCACATCCATGGAGCTGGACAGCTGCAAATATAAAGTAGATATCCACAGATTTGCAGGGATCGTCCCATGCCAACTGACTTTCTACTGCGCAGGGTCCAAGAGCCCAGGATCCAGCCAGAGCTCAGCAATCTACACAGCAATGAAACAGCCCAATTCAGCTGGCAGAAGCAGTGGTGAGTTTTTCTTTGCCGTGTAGACAGATTCCCAATGAATTAGTGACAGAATCAGAAACTGAACACACAGCTTAAGTGACTACCAGTCCTGTGCTTTAGAAGGGCACCCTTCATTAATTTACTGAGTAATTTCTTACTTACCTAGAATTCCAATGAAAGTATGGCTATTTCGAGCCATTCCTTATCCCTCGTGAGATGAGGTTTACCAGGATGGCAAAATAGTGCGCCTGGTATTTCGAAAAATATTTTGAAATATCGGGCGGCTTGTGTAGATGCAGGGTAGATATTTTGGGATACCTCTGGTATCTCGAAATAGCCATACAGTGTAGACGTGCTACTAGAGTCATGAGATTGTCTTAAACATCATCATCCTGGTGTAAGAGCATTCAAGGGGTCCTATTTTCAAGCTTTACTTTGCTAGAAATGTTCTTTTAAAAGGAAAGACAATAATCACATGGCACCAAGTGCCTAAGCTTTATGAAAAAAACCCTGCAAGACTTGCAATAGCATTGAGCTAGTTGGCAATACAGCAGTATCAACTGCACCAGCGTAAATACTCAAAAGTCTAGCTAGCAGAATGCACTGCTCCATTTTGAGACCTCTACACTTGATATCAAGGAGCTGTTAATTCCATTTCAGAAATTAGGCCTATACTTTGGGTAATAATTTCCCAAATGAGAACTTCAAAGAGATATAAAAGTCCACTTCCCCTCCCATTTCCACTTTACAGGCATTGTTGTAATGATCTCCCCAGCCCCAAACACTGCAGGCCATTTATTGATATCTCTGTCCATATATTTTAAATGTTTGCATATTTATAGACATTATTTACTGACAAGAATCTCTCCTCCATTCAATCAGAGGGTAATCGATCAATAAAATGTCTGCGTTCCACAGCACTAATGTTACAGAGCTACCCTGGCTAATGAACTGAAAATGTGGAACATCTCAGCCCCTAGCTATTCCATTTACTTCCAGGTGCCAACCAGCCACAGCCTGTTCTAGCTGTGGCTCAGCTGATTCATTCTGCTTGGCTGAATCTCCTAATCGGCTTGACATAATTTGGGTTTGTTAATTAAAATAGAAAAACAACAAATACCAACAAGGCTCATTTGCTGGTTAATTAGCAGTACAGAAGGTCATCTTGGCTCACAAAGTTCACAGTAAAGCCAGGATTTATTAACTATTAAGTGTCTAAGATTATGTCTGCACTGTACATTTGTCACTAAGAACATCTGTTACTGAGAGGTGTGAAAAAAGCACTCTGTGGACTGACAGAAGTGTTACTGATGAAAAGTGCAGGTGTGGACAGCACTTTGTTGGTGGGAGCAGATATTCTCCTACCGACAAAGCTACCATCATTGTTGGGGGTAGTCTTGTCAGTAAGGCTATGTCTAGACTGCAAAGAAAAGTCAGAAAGAGATACACAAATTACAAACAATTTGTAGATCTTTTTCAGCTTTTCATTCAGAAGAGGCTTTTCCTAAATTTGGCCCATCTACATAGTGCCAAATTTTGGAAAAACCTCCTCTTTCGACACATCCCTTCTTCCTCATATAGGGTATGTCTACACTACCCCCCTAGTTCAAACAGGGGGGGGGTAATGTAGTCATACGGAGTTGCCAATGAAGCCCGGGATTTGAATTTCCCGGGCTTCATTTGCATAAAGCCGGCCGGCGCCATTTTTAAATGCCGGCTAGGTCAGACCCCGTGCCGCGCGGCTACACGCGGCACGGACTAGCTAGTTTGGATTAGGCTTCCTATCCGAACTAGCTGTATGCCTCACGGAATTAGGAATTACGAAGCCTAATCCGAACTAGCTAGTCCGTGCTGCGTGTAGCCGCGCGGCACGGGGTCTGACCTAGCCGGCATTTAAAAATGACGCCGGCCGGTTTTATGCAAATGAAGCCCGGGAAATTCAAAACCCGGGCTTCATTGGCAACTCCGTATGACTACATTACACTACCCCCCCCTAGTTCGAACTAGGGGGGGTAGTGTAGACATACCCATAATGATTACATGGATGGTGAAAGAATGCATCCGCTTTTTCGGAAATTGCTCTGAAAAAGCAGACACATTCCTTGGACGCGGCATAGCTTTTCTGGCATACCGGAGGTATCCTGAAAAAGCTCTGCTGTCTAGACCTAGCCTAAGCGAGCTCTTTCCTGCCGACAAAGATTGGCTAGACTATACCCCGTGGCATTGCTGCAGTGGCGCAACTGTGCTGCTGTGAGGAGTGCAGTGTGGACACTGCCCAATTCAGTATAGTTTAGCAATGCCCCAGAGCTCTCAATGGACCAGCAGTCATATCTGCCTGGCACTGGTGCTGTAAAGGGTAACGCTCAGATGGAGCATTATGGGCTTGATCCTCGGTAGCTGACAAAACAAAATGCCCCTTCCATGTATCTGTCAAGTGTTGAGCACTCAGCCATTTCAGCACCTTGCAGGGTTGAACCCATCCTATGTCTTTGGGGGTTCAGGCTATTCGGAGGTATCTGGAGGTTGAAGCTATTCAGCTACTGCACAGCATAAAGTGTCATCCTGCACATGCGTCTTCTGGAGAGGTCTTGCCTGAATTCAAAAGAGAATTCAATCTCCATAAGAATGACCAGACTTAGTCAGACCAAAGGTCCATCTAGCCCAGCATCCTGTCCTCTGACAGTGGCCGATGCCAGGTGCCCCAGAGGGAATGAACCAAACAGAGAATCATAAAATAATCCATCCCAGGTCACTCATTCCCAGCTTCTGGCAAACGGAGGCTAGGAATATCAAAGTGACATGGAGGAGGAGAGGGTCTTTGGGGGAAAGGCTCTCCTGCTGGACCAGAGACTTGAATACGAGACCCTCAGATTAAAAGTCTAATGCCAGCTGAGCTAGCCACTCTGTTCCTCCAAGACTCTTCTGTAGATGCTGCCAACAAGGGGACCAACTGCAGCAGGATGTTGTAATATGGTACTTGGATGTTGGACTGAAAATCACCCAAGAGTTTTCATACAGACCGCCGCATAGCCCACAGAGTGTAAAACTTCTGGAGTTAAATCCTGGTTCCACTGCAGTCAAAGACAAAACTCCCATAATTTCTCCATTGACGTTAATGGAGGGTATTTATTCATGCCCCACCCAGCCTGTAAGCTGTCCAGTCCAGATCCTCAGCTGGGGTAAATGGGTGCACTGCACTCCCTCTGACTTGAGTGAAATTTCAACCAGTGACACCAGCCTTGGAGAATCTGTCCCCTACTTCACTTCTCCTTTGCTCCTGGCTGCCTGAAGAGGCCCACTCCTCGAGCAGCCAAAACATCTGCATCCAGTATTCAAGAGTAAGAGCCACACATACTGCAGTGACATCACTACCAGAGGCTAGTACTGCAGTGTGGTCTAGTGGATAGAGCTCTGGTCTGGGACTCAAACCTGGCTTCTCTAGTTAGTTTTGCTCCTTGCTTGCTGGGTGACCTCAAGCAAGTCACTTCTCTGTTCTATGCCTCAGTTTCCTCACTTGTAAAAAGAGGCTAACAATGCTCACTGCATTTGAAAAGAGGATCTCTACTGATGAAAAATACTGCAACAACTAGGTATTATTACTCCTACACAGCAAGCAGTACTGTGCTGAATATGGTGCAGTTGCATTAAGAATCATTGAAGACCATGGAAGGGCTGAAAAATAGAACTGATTAGGTTTACCTGTCATCTTTCATTCTATAGCTCATACCCAGATGCAGGATGGACTGCACCCTCCCATGTGTAAAGTTACTAGCTGGTTGGGCAGTGCCAGTCATGTTCTTCAACCTCAAACCTGCCCATGTCAGGCTTATACACAGTGGGCGTGTGAAAGCACCCTCCCATGGTCCCCAAGTAAGTATGCTCTGGCTGGCCAAGGGAAGGCAGGAGCAGCATGCTGCCCGAGCCTCCCTCTCCCATGCTCTAACCAGGGAAATCAGCCCCAGCCGCTTACTTGGGGAACTTTGTGGGGTGCATTCACACCCTTGTGGTCTACATTTACAAAAAAACCACCCCCCCACAGAAATGCCTGCATATGGGACTGCATGTCCTGAGTGCCACAGGGAAATCCCTAGGTTCTCTGGGCACTTCTGCAACTCCCTAGGTTCCCTGTGCCACCCCCCTCACCCCGGTCAGCAGGTCTCCTTTAGCACCAAGCTACTATGGTATTCTACTGCAGCATGGGTGCCAAGGGTTTGATCCTGCTGGCTTCTCTCAGGGATTGTTTTACTGAAGGTAGAGCTACAGAATTGGGCCATCCTCAGGAGAGTCCAGGTCACTGATCCTGGTAACATGAAGGCAGATACCTGCTGCAGAACTGTTCAGTGCAGCACTTTAGCCATGTATCTGATGCCAATGGAGCAGGGTCTATGGGTGTCCTCATCTCCTTCCTCTCCCCTCCCCCCATCTGTGAAATTCTGCTTGAGGCAGCCGCCAGCCATCCTCTGAACACTGCTGCTCCCACGCTCGCTTTTTGGCTATCCCTCCAGATCTGTGTCCCTGAAAATTGGTCTCCACTTCTGTCCTCTCAGCCCCTCCTCACTGCCTGTGCCTGGCAGCCTCACTCCAAAGTGACACTCCACTAGGGAATCAGCACAAGAGGCCTGCACATTGCAACTGGGTAATAACTAGCCTTCAGGCAGACATGGGCTGGGTGATATTAACAGGGGATTAGGGCTGTAATGCAAAGCACTTCAGAGAGCCATATCTTGTCATGCTATTCACTGCCGTAAAATGCATCAGTTCCTATTGTCTGCTCAGCAAGTGCCTCTTGGTAAGAGACAATGCACTTATCCCATTGGACTGCCCTAGACACAAAGAGGGGGCAATTTCCATCCTTAATGAGAGGAGGAATAATGTAGAGTAGAAGGTGGTAAAATCATGTCAAAAGCCTATCACAATGGAAACGGAACGGTTATGTTGTATCTTTGTTTCCTTCCTCATACATGGTTTCTGTTCACACCCAGTTTACCCTGCAGAGGCTATTACAGGCCCTAAAAAAGTAGACAGGATGGGCCCAAATGAATCCCTGATGCAAACACGTGTTGGTTAATTTACTGAAAGTAGGGTTCATAAAAGAATTACAAGGATGATTCAAGCTCTGGAAAACCTGCCTTATAGTGAACGACCAATTGCTGATTCTAAAGACCGTTAGGAAGTAATTTGAAGCAAAATGCAGGACAATGTAGCACTTTAAAGACTAACATGATGGTTTATTAGATGATGAGCTTTCGTGGGCCAGACCCACTTAATTTGATCATGTTCAACAAGTACCTGACTTGCAAGATTTCTGATACCAGATGGCTTTTTAATTTAGCAGAAAAAGGGTTAATGAGAGTGAAGGTTTAGAAGCAGAGAAAATCATACGAGATATAAGGCACCATGTTTTTTTAAAAGTGGCAATCATTAGCCATCAGACCAGTTTACTTAGGGGTATGGTAGATTTGCTATCACCTGTAGTCTTTAAGTCAAGAGGGACTCCATCCTGGACAAGAGGCTGTGGCTCAAACAGAAGTGATGGGCTTGATGCAGAAGTTATTTGACCTGTGATATGGATTCATAGGTTAAGGCCAGAAAGGACCACTGTGATGAATTAGGCTGACCGGCGTCTCCCCATCCCTGCTTGGACATACATTGTAGAATTTCTCCCAAGAGCTCAATTAAAGCATTGCTCTGAGAAAAAGAGCTAATCTTGTTCAACAGACTCCAAGTCATCGTGAGTCCACCCTGTCCTTGCAAGCTGGTCCCATGCTTAATGACCCTTACTCCCCAAAAACACATTGTCAACATTTAATTTGTTTAACTTTGCCTTCTAGTCCTTGGAATTTCTTATGCCTTGGTCTACAGAAGTGAAAGGCAACCCGTCGATGGAGCCATGTACATTTGTTTATTGGGCAAAGGGAAATGAAGCGGTGATTTAAATAATCGCCACTTCATTTAAATTTACATAGCTGCCGCGCTGAGCCGACAAACAGCTGATCAGCTGTTTGATGTCGGTAGGGGAGTGTCCAGACTAGCGCGCTGAGCGGACAAAGCCCTTTGTCGGCAGCCCCGGTAAACCTCATCCCACGAGGAATAACGGGGCTGCTGACAAGGGGCTTTGATGTCGGCAGGGGAGTGTCCAGACTAGCGCGCTGAGCGGACAAACAGCTGATCAGCTGTTTGTCGGCTCCATCGACGGAGCCATGTAGATGAGGGTTGTAGGCAAAGGGAAATGAAGCGGCGATTTAAATAATCGCCGCTTCATTTAAATTTACATGGCTGCCGCGCTGAGCCGACAAACAGCTGATCAGCTGTTTGTCCGCTCAGCGCGCTAGTCTGGACACTCCCCTGCCGACATCAAAGCCCCTTGTCAGCAGCCCCGTTATTCCTCGTGGGATGAGGTTTACCGGGGCTGCCGACAAAGGGCTTTGTCCGCTCAGCGCGCTAGTCTGGACACTCCCCTACCAACATCAAACAGCTGATCAGCTGTTTGTCGGCTCAGCGCGGCAGCCATGTAAATTTAAATGAAGCGGCGATTATTTAAATCGCCGCTTCATTTCCCTTTGCCTACAACCCTCATCTACATGGCTCCGTCGATGGAGCCATGTAGTCTAGACACAGCCTTAGTGTATTCCATCTGTTGAGCTCAAACCATTTATAAATGTAACCCCACTCAACTCTGCTGAGAGCTGGTCACATTTCCTGATTTTTGCAGATGGTAAAACTGAGGCCAGGTGACCTGCCCAGTGTCTGACAAGAAGCCTGATCTCTTGAGGTCTAGTACTTTGTCACAAAGTACAAGGCCATTCCTCTCCCTCCCCCACCCCAGTAAAAACAGTATTGTTTAGCAGCTGTGATACTCTCTATACTTTGCAGGAGCAGCCTATAATCCCCATTTGCATATAACTGTGATATTGTATATAAAGCATGCCATGTGAGGTATTGTGGGAAAAGCTAAAAAAGACATTTACCTATTTTGTAACTGGTGTTCTTCGAGATATGTTGCTCATATCCATTCAGCATAGGTGTATTTGCCTGCCACATGCACCGGTGTGGGAAGATTTTCCCTACGCGGTACCTGTAGGGGCCAGAGTCCCCAGCGCCCCATGGAGTGGCACATGCACACCCTGCTATATAAGGTGCCCCCCCAGCCCCTCCCTCCTTAGTTTCTTCTTGCTGGAACTCCAACAGAGGGGAGGTAGGGTGGGAGTTTGAATGGACATGAGCAACACATCTCGAAGAACACCAGTTACAGAAAGAGAGAACTGTTTTTTCTTCGAGTGCTTGCTCATGTCCATTCAACATAGGTGGGTGCTAGCAGTGTCTGTGGGAGCGGGCAGAAGACTCAAGAACATGCCGATTGGAACACCACTCTACCAAAGGCCACACTGCTTCTCGCATGCTGCATGATCGCATAGTGGACTGAAAAGGCATGCACCAATGACTATGGTGCTGCTCGACAGATCTTGTGGGTCAGGACACTCACCAGGAAGGCTGCAGATGAGGCCTGGGCCCTAGTCTAATGAGCTTTGACCAAATCCGGGGCCGGAACGCCCATGAGGTCATAACACATATAGATGCAGGTGCTAATCCATCTGGATATCCTTTGGAATGACATAGGATAGCCTTTCATCCTATCCACATAGGCCACGAACAGCTGTGTGGACTTACGGAAGGGCTTTGTTCTTTCCAGATGGAACACTAGGGCCCTCCTGACATTTAGAGCATGTAAACTTTGTTCCTCATAGATTGTATGAGGCTTTGGGTAGACGACCAGAAGGAAGATGTCCTGATCCATGTGGAATGCAGAGACTACCTTCGGAAGGAAGGCTGGGTGCGGCCTAAGTTGCACTTTATCTTTGAAGAAGATTGTATATGGTGGCTTCCATATGAGCACTTGTAGCTCGGAGACCCTTCTAGTCGCCATTACGTCGGGTAGGGGGTCCGCCTTCATGGACAGTAGTGAAAGGGGGCAGGTGGTCAGTGGCTCAAACAGAGGACTAGTGAGCCTAGCAAGGGCCAGGTTGATATCCCATTGCCGGAGAGGGGCTGGTGTTTGTGGAAATGCCTTTTCCAGGTCCATTCAGAAGTGATGCACAAGATCATGTAAGAACACCAAGTGCATCTGGACTGGCAGATGGAAGGCCAAGATTGCCACTAGATGCACCTTAATCAAGGTGAGTGTGAGACATTCTTGCTTCAGGTACAAGAGGTACTCGAGGACCAACTGAAGTGGAGCATCCATGGGAAGATCTCCTCTCTGGGATGCCTAGGCAGCAAACCGTTTCCACTTTGCCATGTAATTGCCTCACGTCTAGAGACCAGAGCTACTAGGTGTTGGCAAGGAGTAGTGCTGAGGAGAGTGCAGGCATGGACATAGTGAGTAGCACCTGATGTGATGAGAACCAGATTGAGAGACACTCTCTCTACCACTTGGAAGGCCTCTGGAGTGGATGGGGACTGGATCAGATTGGGATTTTCTGCCTGCGCCAGGGACTAGTCCTTGGAACATTCTGATGGACAGTCCCGTCTTGCCCCTCTCCATTCTGGCAGGAGAGCTGTCCTTGGCAGACTGCTTATCTTTCTGTGGCTATGTGCCCAGACACCTGGTGCCAAGTCGGTGGTGCATTCCACACTGAGGAGGACATACTCAGAGCTGAATCAGAGTGCAGATCTTGTGGTGCTAGGGAAGACTCCATGAGAAGCTCCCTTCGTTGAATTCCCCTCTCTTATGGTCCTGTGGTGAATAGAAGTGCAAATCTTGCACTCGGAAGAAATGTGGGATTCACCCAAACAATGAAGGCAGTCAGCACGGGGGAGGGGGGGGGGGGAGGAACCATGCCAACAGGGGACTGACTGCTAACTACTCTACTAAAACCTGAAGAAAACTTTTTGCAAACCAATTGAGGGAATGATAGTGCTATAGCTAGAGCAGGTACAGAGTATTCCCAGCACCATCAGAGGCAGCAAAACAGAAACAGAGGAGAGAAGGGCCTGGGGGTGCCCTATAAAGTGTAGCACGCCACTCCAGGGGGCTCTGAGACCCAGGCCCTATGGGTACTGCTGAGGGAAAAATCTTCCTGCATGGGTGCATGTGGTGAGCACTCACACCTATGTTGAATGGACATGAGCAAGCACCTGAAGAAAAATCTTTTCAACCCCTTGATGAGATGCAAGAAATTGATAGGCCACCAACCATCTCTCTCCCCCAGGCAAACACTCCATGCACGGCAAAGAAAAGCCCTCCTAAAGCTGGTCTTTCGCCAGGCTCATGGACTGCTGGGACCCCGATCGGGTTTCCCCTGTTATGGGAGGAGAGGGGGCTAGTATATTGTTCACAAGCTGTAGGACTAATAAAGCTGCAGCCTGCTGTCACTATGCTCTACAAATAGCTTCCCATGTGCAGCTCTTAGCAGAGGATCCAGGTCCAAACATTTCAGGTTGGTTTGGATCCATGGAACTCTCCCTCCCCATATATACAGGGACCAAATCTTCCTAGGAAACACCCAGTGGAGAAATACCCCTGTGACAGACCAAAGGTCTCCTTCAACAAGTACATTACACTTCGGCTACGTCTACACTGGCCCCTTTTCCGGAAGGGGCATGTAAATTTCACCAGTCGTCATAGGGAAATCCGCGGGGGATTTAAATATCCCCCGCGGCATTTAAATAAAAATGTCCGCCGCTTTTTTCCGGCTTTTAAAAAAGCCGGAAAAGAGCGTCTAGACTGGCCCCGATCCTCCGGAAAAAGCGCCCTTTTCCGGAGGGTCTTATTCTCACTTTGAAGTAAGAATAAGACCCTCCGGAAAAGGGCGCTTTTTCCGGAGGATCGGGGCCAGTCTAGACGCTCTTTTCCGGCTTTTTTAAAAGCCGGAAAAAAGCGGCGGACATTTTTATTTAAATGCCGCGGGGGATATTTAAATCCCCCGCGCATTTCCCTACTACGACTGGTGAAATTTACATGCCCCTTCCGGAAGAGGGGCCAGTGTAGACGTAGCCTTTCCTGTTTTCATTTTCTCACTGCAGTTGCACTCCTGGGCTCCTGCCGCGCTGGACGCAGAAGAGCTAAACTCTGTCAATAGGCATTGGCCTGGAGATCATGACTGGCCCTGCATGGTTCAGATGGGGTGCAGAGAAGCCACAAGAGCACCTTTCCTTCTAGACACAATCAAACGGGGGAAGTAATACAAAGATAGTGCTGCAAAGTTAGTCTGGGCCCAGAAAAGTACAGGGGTGTGCATGCTCATGCCACCACTCCAAAAATGCCAGTGGGGGGGACTACAGAAAAATGCATGATGCCCCCTTGCTAAGAGTGGCAAAGCTGCACCAGGGTGCTTTGCCTTACAGACCCCGCTGGAAATCTGGCTGAGTCAGGGAGAGATCCTCTGGTACTGCCGTGACTTGGCAGCCTTTTTTCACTCCACCCAGTGACTTAAAAAGCCCTGAATGGGCCCAGCATGTGTAGGAGTCCAGACCCATTCCTCTCCTAATCTCTTCTTGGTATTTATAGAGCAACAGTCACTAGGAAGCTGAAATGTCTTTGCTTAGATTTCTCAGCTTGACTATGGATGCTAGTATTTGCCATTAGATGGCACTGTGAGAGCTGCAGACAGCACTCCCCTGGCAAGCAAACACTCTGCACCTTTTCAATGGGGCACTTCTGACTGTGCCAGACCAAGAGACACACGGTAAAGCGGAAAAGGAGTGACCCTGCCATACCACTCTAGGGGTATATCACTCCTCACCGCTACCCAGCCCCCAGCCCATATGGCTGGCACTCCTCCTCTCCAACAGATAATGTGGTGATTAGAAATCAGCACAACAGATGGGCAGTTTTCACACACTGTACAGCTACATGGCACAGAACTGTCAAGAGTCCCAGTTTCAATGAGAGAAATCTAAGCAGCTGAATCTGCATCAAGATGCATGTGTCTAGGGCCTGACTTTTCCATGTATTTGGAGTGGTACACACAGCTGAGTTAATGTTGCCTCCACTGCCAAGGTAATGTATGTGATCAAATGTACACAGAGTAGGGGAAGATATACCAGTAGGGTGGGACTGACTGCCATTCACTCCCCAAGACACCTCTGCTGGCACAGCCCCCCCCAAAAAATCAGTCAATTCAAAGAAGCAAAACAAAGGAATTGGAGTCTGAAGGAACATAAGGATGGGAACTAAGTGGCAAGGCAGAAAGAAAATCCTTTAAAAATAAATACATTACACCAGCTTGAAGAGACTGGAAAAACTCTACTGAATCTTTAAATACCACTGCTAAATTATTCATCTCCGGCTTGAGAGCCCTGCAGCCTGTTACAAATCTATTCAGTGAGAGACAGACAGTCAGATGTAGCAGACCTGACTCCCCTCTCAGCCCAGCGGCATCGCACTGGCAAAGCAAACATATTCTGTTTCCTTTCCTTAACAGAGAATTCACTGGCATCCCTTCATCCCACCTGGCCATGGGAAAGGTTCTCTGAGACAGAATTGCACATGACAACCTAAGGCCATGAGCTATGCGCTAATGAAGTATGCAGCCCACTCCTGCCACTGGGCCACATAGGGCCAGATTTATTGACGCTGGTGCATTTACACTGGCTAAAGATCTGGCACCCAAGCTTGTATTCCACTCCATGCACATCTTTTATATAAGGGCAGTAAGATATTTTCCATCTTATTCTCTATCCTTTTTTTATTGATTCCTAACATCCTGTTTCGTTTTTTAACTGCCGCTGCACACTGAGTGGATGTCTTCAGAGAACTATCCATGATGACTCCAAGATCTCTTTCCTGATTAGTTGTAGCTAAATTAGCCCCCATCATATTGTATGTATAGTTGGGGTTATTTTTTCCAATGTGCTTTACTTGAAATTTAATGTGGATAAATGTAATTTGCCATTTTGTTGCCCAGTCACTTAGTTTGGTGAGATCTTTTTGAAGTTCTTCACAGTCTGCTTTGGTCTTAACTACCTTGAACAGTTTAGTATCATCTGCAAACTTTGCCACCTACCTGGGCCACTTCCCCCACCCTTCCTGGGTACCTCCTTTCCAAAGCCTTGGAATAGGCCCTGTTGCAGGGTATCTTGGGTCTGTCTTCTGCGCTGCGCTGCACTGCTCTGCTCTGCTCTGCTCTGCTGGCCTGGCCTGGCCTGGCCTAGCCTCTCCTCTGGTCCGTCCCTTTTCTCCTTCCCTGAGGGAAGGTTTTTATTGTGTGCCCATAGCCTTAACTGGTGGCAGGTGCTCCACTCAGTCTACCCTCCAGACAGACTCTTGATGGGCTGCAGGTGTCCTAATGGCTGGGCTCAGTCTCTGGAAGCCTACTCTGGGAACATAAACCCACACACCCAACTCCCCGTGTAAGTCCTTCCACCAGGCTCCTGCAGCCCCTGCTCTTGGGCTGCCACACTAGACATGCAGAGGTGCCCCAGACACATAAAGTGGAGCACTCACGGGGAGACTCCCTGAAGAAGAACCAGTGTTGAGCAGTGCAAGGTAATACACAAGGGAAAATATAATCCCAACCATGCATACAAAATGACGGGCTTTAAATTAGCTGGTACCACTCAAGAAAGAAATCTTGGAACCATTGTGGATAGTTCCCAGAAAACATCGGCTCAATGCATAGTGACAGTCTAAAAACTAAAAAGACTAACAGAATATTGGGAATCATTAGGAAAGGAATAGATAATAGGACAGAAAATGTCATATTGCCGCTATGTAAAGTCATGGTATACGCACATCTTGAACACTGTATGCAGATTTGATCACCCCATCTAAAAAAAAGATCTCTTGGATTTGGTAACGGTACAGAAAGAGCAACAGAAATGATTAGGAGTAAGGAACAGCTTCCATATGAGGAGAGATTAACAAGACTTGGATTTTTTTTAGTTTGGAAAAGAAATGACAAAAGAATGGGTGGATATGTTAGATGTCTAGAAAATCATGAATGGTGTGGAGAAATAGAATAAGGAAATGTTATTTACTTAAAACAAGAAGCTCACCCACTTACATTTATAAGCAGCAGATTTAAAACAAATTGTTTCTTCCTAGGCAATCTGTGGAACTCTTTGCCAGGAGATGGTGGAAAGGACCAAACTCTAACAGGGTTCCAATAAGAACAAAATAAGTTCAAGGAGGATAGATCCATCAAGGCTATTAGCCGGAATAGACAGGGATGGTGTTCCTAGCTTCTGTTTGCAAGAAGCTGGGAATGGGCAACAGGGGATGAATCATTTGATGATTGCTTCTTCTGTTCAAGCCCTGAAGCACCTGGCATTGGGCACTATTGGAAGACAGGACACAAGGCTAGACGGACCATTGGTCAGATCCAATCTGACCATTCTGATCTTAGATAGAGCCCAAATGTACCTGCCCCCCTGCTGTAACCTGCCGGATCCCATTCCACTTCCATAGTTGAGATAGAGCCCAGGAGTCCTGACAGTCTGTCTCTCTGCATTTAGTAAGAAAGTAAGAAAATATATGAACATTTTAAGACTAACCAGTGTCCCTTAAGTGACTTGCCCCAAGATGTCAGAATGTTACTATCAAAGCTGAGTGGGTCTAATATTTATTTTAATTTTCTTTCCTTTATATATGAATTAGATACAGTGCTCCTGTCAGCTACCTGCTAAGTTATCTGCCAAAAAAAATCTAGAGTTTTCCAGTGCCTGAGTAGCCCTAGAAAGAGGTGATGTGTGTGTGGGGAGAGGGTGAATGGAACCAGCCCCCCACCATTTGCTGCTTGGCTTGTACTGAGCATGCTCAGTAACAATGCTGAAGCTGCTGTCCTCAGTCTGCCCTCTCATGCTCTCACTCTTCCCCTCCCCATCAGGGCATGCACAGGTCAGCCCCCTCCTACCAAAATCTGAAATGGCGCCCCTGCTCAGTGGGCCGCAGGTCTGATCCAGCCTGGCAGTTCCTATGTGCTATGTGTGCCCCAGAGAGCACATCCCCACCATTTGACCTAGGAAAAGCTTTTCAGCAGCTGAGCTCCTAAGATAAGAGCTCAGAGCAGCTCTGCTTTTCTTGGTCAAACCCTCCAAACCCTTTGAGCATGGGTCACTCATAATAGCACTCGGGCGGTGCATCACCTCTCTATGCCCTCTATATTTTAATTACTAAATGGGGTGCTCCCACATACCCTCCCCCCAGCAGGTACCAGTTGCCTCTGCAGTTGTGAACAAAGAACTGAGCCCCCCGCTCCCTTCCCTGAAGGAAAGGTCTTGGTGACAAACTTCATCTCCTACTGGGCACATCCAGCCACTGCAACAGTTAAACAGAATTTAGCTCCATGGATTATTGATGGGCTGATGAATATTTAAAGCCATGTGAAAATGGCCTAGTTCTACCATTTCCTTCTCTTTCCCCACGTGGTAAGCTCTGGAGAGCTCTGGATAGCAGTGGAGAGGGGAAAGGAAGGGACAAGTGGAGTGGGGAGAATATACAGGGCACATCTTGGGAAAGGCTTTTGTTGGGGTTTTGGGATTAGAGGGATCAAAACCAGGCTCTTTAAAGAGTCTAAAATCAATGTCCCCCACAGGATCCTGGCAATGCATCTACAAGGGATCCATGATCACACTGCAGAGGTGGGTGGGACTGGTCAATCCCTGTTACTCAAACTGGGCTGTGGCGGTGAGGCTGGGGTTGTGCACAGACTGGAAGTAATCAACCCCAGCATCCCTGTCACCAAGCGCAGAAAGCCTGTTCCCAGCAGCTCCCAGAATGGAGCTGAGGCATAGGCCATGTATAAGTCACAGTGAGCCATGATTATTTTATAGCCTCAGTTTCCCACCCTCTCTTTCAGTCACTGCTTCAGCAGCCATTAAAAACATCCCCTTGTGACATGCAGGCTTTCCTGCGCACGGTCCCTCTCCTACATGTAGACATGGCCCAGTTCTCAGTGCTGCTCCTGCATAGAGCTACCCACAGTCACTGCTTCTTCCACAGCTACTCCAAAGGCCAGTGCCGTAATTGTTTCCTTTCAGCTCCTGAGCACTTTGCATTTCAGAGGGGCTGGTAGGGTTGTGCAGATTGTCCGTGCATTCCCCTGCCATAGACATGCAACCATCTCCTGGGAGGAACATAACAGCTCTTTAACAGAGTCAACTACATCACACAACCACTCAGGAAGAGAAGTGAAGAAGAATGCATCGAACTGAAAGAGCTGCAAAGATCTGACTCCTGAGTTGGAACCACACCAGGGCATGAGGGCTGACACTCCAACCCTTCTGAAAAGTACCAGGAGACTTCAGATGACCACAAGAGTTCAGGACCTTAATTTTACATCTCGTCTTTTGCCCCCTTCTGTCTGTCTGTGAGGGTATGTCTACACTACCACCCTAGTTCAAACTAGGGTGGTTAATGTAGGCAACCGAAGTTGCAAATGAAGCCCGGGATTTGAATTTTCCGGGCTTCATTTGCATCTTGCCGGGCGCCGCCATTTTTAAAGCCCCAGTAGTTTGGACTCCGTGCCCGCGGCTACACGTGGCACGGACTAGGTAGTTCGGATTAGGCTTCCTATTCCGAACTACCGGTACACCTCGTTCCATGAGGAATAACGGTAGTTCGGAATAGGAAGCCTAGTCCGAACTACCTAGTCCATGCCGCGTGTAGCCGCGGGCACGGAGTCTGAACTAGCAGACATTTAAAAATGAGCCCGGGGGCATGTGTGGGGGGCAGCTCGGCACCCTGGAAGGAGCGGGGCCAAATGTGGAAGGGGCAGGGCTGAGAACAGTCGGCCCTTAGTGCCGTCCAGACTACAGCATGCCTCTCCCAGGCCTCAGAGCCACACAGAGTAGCGCTTCTGAGTCAATTCAGAGGGGCACAGAGCTCCAGGCACTGCCGCTGCCGCAGCAGTGGCAACAGTGACTGGAACTCCAGGCCCCTTTGAACCTCCGGGCCCCAGGGCACTTGCCCCCTTTGTCCACACTAGGGAAGTAAGGGTATGTCTACACTACCCCCCTAGTTCGAACTAGGGTGGTTAATGTAGGCAACCGAAGTTGCAAATGAAGCCTGGGATTTAAAGTGTAGCCGCAGGCACGGAGTCCGAACTACTGGGGCTTTAAAAATGGCGGCGCCCGGCAAGATGCAAATTACATTGCCTACATTAGCCACCCTAGTTCGAACTAGGGGGGTAGTGTAGACATACCCTAAGGGACTATTCGACTGGTCGACCATCTGATAAACAAAAGCTTGTCAGATAGTCGACACTAGTCGACTAGTGGCTCTCCGCTTGCTGCCTCTATCAGAAAGAGGCAGTACGGGGAAGAAAGAGGAAGAGGTGCGGGGGAGGGAAGACTTAAAAGCTGGTTCTCGCCTGCTCCAACTCCGTGGGAGGGGGCAGAGGTGCAGTGACAGCGTTCCACCTTTGAAATGTACAAGACTTCCCACATTTCAAAGCAGAAGCGCCTGCATGGAGCTCAGTATCTGAAATGCACAAGAGCCCCTGCAGGGGCTCTTGTACATTTCAAAGGCAGAACACACTTGGCACTTCTGCCTTTGAAATGTAGCAACGGCCAGGCAGCTCTTGCTACATTTCAAAGCAGAAGCGCCCTCATTGACTAATCAAATAGTCAATGGAAATCCCATCAACTATTCAATTAGATTAATCTAATTTTAACACCGCTAGTGCCTACCCATCACCAGGCCTGGAGGCCAAACACAAGCATAATCTCCCAAAACAACCCTCACTATTCACCTGCTCCCAATGCTTCCAAGGTGGGAGGCAAAAAAACCCACAACACCACCCTCACTTATATAGCCCCGCCTGGGGGGCTGGTTCTGGCTGGCGCAGAGGCTCAGGACTAGGGATGTAAACAACTAGTTGACTATCTGATAAGCAAATGCTTATTGGATAGTTGACAGGCTAATCAACGAGTTGTTTCCTCCCTCTTGCTGCCTTTGAAATGCTGTGTGACCCCGGGCTCCATGTGGCACTGCCGATTTGAAACATCATGGGGAGCATGGGGCCAGGGGGGACTGCTTGAGTCCCCCGCTGCCCCATGATCTCCGCAGCACTTTCACCTTTGAAGTGTGGCTGCAGCCCTGTGGCTGTTGCTACACTTCAAAGGCGGAGGTGCCCTTATCGACTAATCAAACAGTCAATGCAATTACTACAGTGCTAGGCTCCTCAAAGTCCCATTTACCCTCCCCACCCTTCCCAAGCCACATGGCTGTGCTGATCGTGGGTAAGGGTGTCTCAAACAGCAGGGCTGAGAGCTCAGCTTCCCATCACACTGCATGTCCCCAATAGGTCAGCCTGCAATGAGCCTCAGCTTCCTGCACACACCCCTTCTCAGCCAGGAGCTCCTGGCCTGAAATATTGTCAGCCATGCCAGCACATTAGGGAACCTGGCCCTCCCTTCCCCCAGCAAGTTCCCCCTGCAGGTCTTCCCCTCCCAGAGCGTCACTGTCCAGAATCGGGTCCTCCAAGGGTCAACAGCCACATAGAGAACCACAAAGCTTTCGGACTGCTTGGTATCTTCCCAGAGTAGCACCAAGCACACACTCCCAAGGGTTGAGAACTCACACTCCCCTCTGGTTTCTTTCCCTCCTTTTGCCAGGACAGTGACCCACAGAAGCCCTTTGCCCTCAGGTCCCAGCCCCATTCCCTTTCTCTAGGGACCACCTGCTGAAGCTACTCCTGGACCTGACTCCTGAGTCCCTGCAAAAATAAGGGATTATCATAGAATACTAGGACTGGAAGGAGCCTCGAGAGGTCATCAAGTCCAGTCCCCTGCCTCCATGGCAGGACCAAATACTGTCTAGACCATCCCTGATAGACATTTATCTAACCTGCTCTGAAATATCTCCAGAGATGGGGATTCCACAACCTCCCTGGGCAATTTATTCCAGTGTCTGACCACCCTGACAGTTAGGAACTTTTTCCTAATGTCCAAACTAAACCTCCCTTGCTGCAATTTAAACCCATTGCTGCTTGTTCTATCCCCAGAGGCCAAGATGAACAAGTTTTCTCTCTCCTCCTTATAACACCCTTTTAGATACCTGAAAACTGCTATCATGCCCCCCCTCAATCTTCTTTTTTCCAAACTAAACAAACCCAATTCCTTCAGCCTTCCCTCATAGGTCATGTTCTCCAGACCTTTAATCATTCTTGTTGCTTTTCTCTGGACCCTCTCCAATTTCTCTATATCTTTCTTGAAATGTGGTGCCCAGAACTGGACACAATACTCCTAACCAGCGCAGAGCAGAGCGGAAGAATGACTTCTTGTATCTTGCTCACAACATACCTGTTAATGCATCCCAGAATCGTGTTTGCTTTCTTTGCAACAGCATCACACTGCTGATTCATTCAGCTTGTGGTCCATTATAACCCCTAGATCCCTTTCTGCCGTACTCCTTCCCAGACAGTCACTTCCCATTCTGTATGTATGAAACTGATTGTTCCTTCCTAAGTGGAGAATTATACCAATTGCCAGGGCTCGACAAATGCATTCACCCGCTCGCCCCTGGCAAGTAGATTTTTCCAGCTGGCGAGTGCAGGGGCAGACTGCGCTGCTGGGAAGGGGGAAGTGCGGCGATTCTTCCCACCGGGCTGCCTGCGTGCAGCTCCGGCGCGAGGAGGCGGGGCAGGACACCACGACGCTGGCGTGTCCTGGCCCCACTGATTTTAAAGGGCTGCGGCAGCTCAGCTCTAGCCGCGTGTCCCTAAGAGCTAGCTGCGGCACACGGCGCAGCCAGGGCCCGCCCCTCCGGCTCCAGTCCTGCCACGGCCCCAGCTCCCTTTTGTCTCCGCGCCTCCCATGCACTCCAGAGCCCCTGCTCTCCCTCTTCCCTGCGACCCTTTGGCTCTGTGCCACCCTTACACCCCACACCCTGCTCCCCCCGATCCCTGCCCCCCCAGCTCTGTGCTGCCCATTCCCTGCACTGCCCCTAGACCCCGATCCCTCTGCCCCTCCTGTTCCCTGCATCCCACTCCCTGTGCCTCCACCGCACCCCCACACCCTGTTCCCCCCGATCCCTGCCCCCCCAGCTCTGTGCTGCCCATTCCCTGCACTGCCCCTAGACCCCGATCCCTCTGCCCCTCCTGTTCCCCGTGTCCCATTCCCCGTGCCTCCACCGCATCCTGCTACCCCCGATCCCTGCATCCCTCTGGCACTGTGGCTCCCATTCCCTGCGCCACCCCCGTACTGCCCCACTGTTCCCTGCACCCCTCCAGCTCTGTGCTGTCCCTGCACCCTGCTCCCCCTGTGGGTCAGGAGTGAAGGGTGCTTGCCCATAGGGAGGGGCTGGACAGGGCAGGGAAAAGGCTGCTGTGACTCAGCAGCGAGTGAAAGGGGGAGTTCACTTGAATCGCCTTTGCCTTTATGGGAAAAAAATGAAAATGCTATTTGCTATTTATAGGGCTAAAATGCCAGGACAAAAAAGAAAACAAACAAACAAACAAAAACCCCATTGCAAAATGCAAACGTGTAAAAGACAACAGCAAAGGGGGGGGGAGACACAAATGTTTTGCTTGGGGCAGCAAAAAACCTAGAGCTGGGGAGGGGAAGGGGTGGAGCTGGGCTGGGCTGGGCTGTGGGGAGGGAAGGGGAAAATATAGGGAAGGGGCTTGTGCTGAGGGGAGGAGGTCAGGAGGAGAAGAAGAAGAAAGGAGAAGGCACCAAGGCACAGGGGTGCAGGAGAGACAAATGCCAGGGGGACAAGTGCAGACAACGAGGAAAAGGGCAGGAGGGGAGGTGACAGTGGGAGGGGGGACAGGGTGATGCTGGGAGAACATACGAACATAAGAACGGCCGTACTGGGTCAGACCAAAGGTCCTTCTAGCCCAGTATCTTGTCTACCGACAGTGGCCAGCACCGGGTGCCCCAGAGAGGGTGGACCGAAGACAATGATCAAGCGATTTGTCTCCTGCCATCTCTCTCCAGCCTCTGACAAACAGAGGCCAAGGACACCATTTTATCCCCTGGCTAATAGCCTTTTATGGACCTAACCTCCATGAAATTATCCAGTTTCTCTTTAAACTCTATTATAGTCCTAGCCTTCACAGTCTCCTGTGGCAAGGAGTTCCACAAGTTGACTATGCGCTGTGTGAAGAAGAACTTTCTTGTATTAGTTTTAAGCCTGCAACCCATTCATTTCATTTGGTGTCCTCTAGTCCTTATGGGAACTAATGAAGAACTTTTCTTTATTCACCCTCTCCACACCACTCATGATTTTATAGACCTCTATCATATCCCCCCTCAGTCTCCTCTTTTCTAAGCTGAAAAGTCCCAGTCGCTTTAGCCTCTCTTCATATGGGACCCGTTCCAAACCCCTAATCATTTTAGTTGCCCTTTTCTGAACCCTTTCCAAGGCCAAAATATCTTTTTTGAGGTGAGGAGACCACATCTGTACACAGTACTGAAGAGATGGCGTACCATAGTTTTATACTTCCCCTTCTCCTTCTTCCCCAGCTTCCCCCTTCCAGCTCCCTCCTCCCAGGTTTCCTCCTCCCCTCTTCCACCCTCTCTCTTCCCCTGTCCCACCTCCTTTTCCCAGTCTCCCCAGAGGTTAACCCCTCCCCCCCAGTTTTGTTAAATAAAGAGAGTTTCTATTTTTGAAAACACGTGTCCTTTATTTTGTACATCAGGAAGGGGGGCTAGGGAGGGGTAAGTGGAAGGAGGTGAGGGAGGAATGGGGTACGAGCCCCCGATGGGGAGGACTGAGGTGGCTCTGCGGGCTCCTCGGGGTGGAAGCTCTCCTGCTGGGTCTCCTGGATTCTGACAGCCCCCCGATTGACCCCCCTGGATGGCAGCCTGCGGCAAGTACAGCCGGGCTGATGGCCAAGTGCTGTGATGTGCTGAGTGTGGGTACTCAGGGCACTCCAAGACAGGACTGCTTTGGTGTCCCTCATCGAGGTAGACAAGCAAGCAGGGAACCCTGAGAACTGTCTGTCCGGGGTGGGGGTCGGGTCCCTTTAAGCACAGCCCTCAGCTAGCCTGAGGCAGCAGCTCCACGCTCTAACTCCTAACCTGATGCCCTGCCTGGTTTCGGCAGATGGCACTGGTTTCGGCCAGCCTTAACTTCGGTTCAGGGTCCACTCAGTGTGGACGTGCTATTTCGAATTAGCAAAACGCTAATTCGAATTAGTTTTTAGGTCTAGATGCACTAATTCGAATTAGCTTAGTTCGTATTAACTAATTGGAATTAAGTTAGTTCGAATTAGCGCTGTAGTGTAGACATCCCCTGAGAGTGGCCAGGGGAAGGAGTGAGAATCCCACAGCTGACAGGTATGGCTCACAGAGCACCTTCTCGGTAACCCCCGCAGTTAGATAACAAAGCCAACAAATGCACACGCAGCAGAATCACTTGTGCTGCCAGCAGCTATCCCTACAAGCCTTTGCAGAGGGGAAGCACCCCAGTCCAGCAGATACAGGGCATGAGCTGAAGGCTATCTAATTCCCCTTCACTCTTCTCTTCTGCAGACTAAGCAAGCCCAGTTCCCGCAGCCTTTCCTCGTAAGGCATGTACCCTAGCCCCCTACTCATTTTTGTTGCCCTCTGCTGGACTCTTTTCAATTTGACCACATCCCTTCTGTAATTGGGGGCCCAAAACTGGACTCAATACTCCAGATGTGGCAACAGTGACAAATAAAGAGGAATAATCACATCCCTTGATCAGCTGGCAATGCTCCTACAAATGCAGCCCAATGTGCCGTAAGCCTTCTTCAAAATAAGGGCCCACTGTTGGCCCAACTTCTCATCCACTGTAATCCCCAGGTCCTTTTCTGCTGAGCTGTACCAGTGCTTGGGATTCTTCCGTCCCAAGGGCAGGACTCTGCACTTGTCCTTGTTGAACCTCCTCAGATTTCTTTTGGCCTGACCCTCCAATCTGTCTAGGTCACTCTGGACCCTATCTCTGCCCTCCAGCGTATCTACCTCTCCCCCTAGCTCAGTGTTATCCGCGAACTTGTTAAGGGTGCAACCCATCCCCTCATCCAGGTCATTCATGAAGATGTTGAAGGGACTAAGGGAAAGAATGGTAACCACTAGTAGGTCAGAGATGCATTCAAATCCAGCACAGGGCTAAGAAAATCTCATTGACTAACAAACAGCAGTGCCCCTTGTGCCACGGTCTGAAGTCCTATGTGGGTGATTGGAGCCAAAAAGGAAGGGAGAGAACTTACTTCATCCGGGGGCTGAGGTGTGAACTGTGATTTGTCCCCTTTGACAGAAGCCTGCCGTAAGAGAGAGGAAGATTGTGCCCAGGACTCTCTGATTGCCCCAATCTTCGCCAGGAGTTTGGGATCCAGGTTGGGAAGCATGTCAGTGTTGGACGGGGTGAGAAACGTATCTGGTCTCTGGAGAAAACAAGAGTAGTATGGGTTAGACGGACAGAGCTTGGACGCTGGCAATGGCTCAGAGCTGAACCACGCAGAGGGCTGGGTTCTGAATGACCCATGTTCTCGCCTGGGTTTGTTTCTTAGAAATCAAGAACCCGGGTGCTGATTGTCTATAGCCCCAAAGCCTCCAACTGCCTCCTGAAATGGGAGAGTAATTCTGCCCCTAATGTCCGTGTGCTTTGGCCATGCTATACCCAGCAGGGTAGCCGTGCACACAAGGCAGGTGGAGCCTTATGCAGGGCTTCTGATAACAGGGCTTCACTTTCAGAGGTGCCGCTCACAATGCCTCCCAGTGGGACTGTGAACTAGACAATGAGAGGAGAAGGCTGGTGGGGCTGGGCAGGCCCATATGCGGGGGGGGGGGGGGAGAGTGTGTGAAAAGGGTGCGAAAGCATCCCCTCCCCCATAGTCCTTCATGGTCCACTCCAGCCTCCCTCCCCCGTGCTCCAGCCGACTGGGGGAAAGTAGAGGCAGCAAGCTGCCCCAGCCTCCCTCCCCTGTGCTCTGGCCAGCCTGGTGAAGGCTGGAGATGATTCTCCTCTTCCTCCCCCAAAAGTGAGGTGGGGGTTTGTGCTGGGACACAGAGGCATGGCAGCCACCAGCCCCTCACACAGCTTGCAAACCCCCTTTCCCCCAAAATTCCTGTGTACCGGCCTGCTGGGGATACCTGGCATGGGAGTCAGAGATATGGATCGCATTCCTAACTCAGGTAGAACCTGGCACGTAGCCATTCCCTGTCATGAAGTGGGGATGATAATCTCTCCCCACGTCACAGTGATGTTCAAGGCCTGGAGACTTTTGAGGCTTAATTCCCTGAAGTGAAGTGGTGTACATGATACCTCCTCTCATCAGATCCACCCTGTGGCTGTTCGCAGCCCAGTCTGGTCCCTTGGCCTACATTTGGGTTTTCTCTCTGTTCCATCCCATCAGCCGTGTGCTGGGAAAGGGAGCTGACATCTCTTCTGGTTGGCTGCGCCTCCGCAGAACTGCCAGAGTGGAATCTATGCTACATGAGAGAGAGGTCTAGGCAGAAAGCAGCCCCTCACCTAGCCCTGAAGGGTCAGTCTTACAAGGCGAGAGTGGAGGAGGAGGGTTGGTCTACACATCTGATGTGGCCCGTCACCAGGCTGTATTTGTGGAGGGAAGTACACTAGCCAGCAAGGGAAAGATTCCCACAAGATCAGGTTGGGCAATCAGCCCTTGCACATTGCATGGAGCCCGACCCAAACCCAGCCCACGCCGTTGCCCTCTCGTATAGATATTTACAGCCCTCCCCTTCAATATCCAAGCCACTCATTCTCTTTCCCTATTTACCCTAGCACACCTGTGGGAGGCAGGCACGGCCGACTCGTGGCTTAGACGTGGGAAAGCTCTGCCCTCCCAAATCGCCAGCCTGGCCCTGCCCCCACTCCACCCACAGAATGCTTAGTGTAGGCGCTGGAACCCCTCAACCGCCTCTCCTCCCCCGTGCTCTGGGAGCTGCACTGTGTGCATACCCCCTCACCTCTCTGCTCTTCCCCAGTGCTCCAGAGAGGCTGGGGAGCACTCGGCATGCTACCCCATCTTCTCTCCTCCCCCGTGCTCTGGGAGCTGCACCGTGTGCATACCCCCTCACCTCTCTGCTCTTCCCCAGTGCTCCAGAGAGGCTGGGGAGCACTCGGCATGCTACCCCATCTTCTCTCCTCCCCCGTGCTCTGGGAGCTGCACTGTGTGCATACCCCCTCACCTCTCTGCTCTTCCCCAGTGCTCCAGAGAGGCTGGGGAGCACTCGGCATGCTACCCCATCTTCTCTCCTCCCCCGTGCTCTGGGAGCTGCACTGTGTGCATACCCCCTCACCTCTCTGCTCTTCCCCAGTGCTCCAGAGAGGCTGGGGAGCAC
Organism: Pelodiscus sinensis; assembly: GCF_052426305.1. Taxonomy (NCBI): domain Eukaryota; kingdom Metazoa; phylum Chordata; order Testudines; family Trionychidae; genus Pelodiscus; species Pelodiscus sinensis. Next base: position 7,276,530 of record NC_143065.1, read on the forward strand.
TCGGCATGCTACCCCATCTTCTCTCCTCCCCCGTGCTCTGGGGGCTGCACTGCGCACACAGTCCCCTCGCCTCTCTACCCCTCCCTGATGCTCTGGGGAGACTGGGGAGCACTCGGCATGCTGCCCCGCTTCTCTGTCCCTCCTTGGTGCTGTGGGGAGGCTGGGGAGCAGTTGGCATGTTGCCCCACCATCTCTCCTCCCTGGCAATCCAGGGGCTGTGATGTACACACAGTCCCCTCGCCTTTCTGCCCCTCCCTGGTGCTCTGGAAAGGCTGGGGAGCACTTGGTGCACTGCCCCACTTCTGTGCCCCTCCCTGATGCTCTGGGGAGACTGGGGAGCACTCGGCATGCTTCCCCGCTTTTCTGTCCCTCCTTGGTGCTGTGGGGTGGCTGGGGAGGAGTTGGCATGCTGCCCCACCATCTCTCTTCCCTGGTACTCCGGGGGCTGCACGGTGCACACAATCCCCACCCCTCACTGGTGCTCTGGGGAGACTGGGGAGCACTCGGCGTGCTTCCCCGCTTCTCTGTCCCTCCTTGGTGCTGTGGGGTGGCTGGGGAGCAGTTGGCAAGTTGCCCCACCGTTTCTCCTCCCTGGTACTCCGGGGGCTGCACTGTGCACACAGTCCCCTCACCTCTCTGCCCCTCCCTGGTGCTCTGGGGAGACTGGGACATACTTGGCACACTGCCCCGTCTCCTCCCCTGAGGGAGGGCATGTTCAGCATTCTGCCCCACTTCCTCCCCTTCCCATGGTGGGCGGTAGGGGTGGGGCTGTAGGTGGGGTTGAGGGCCTGCCTCTCTCAGTCCCTGCTGTACCAACCACCCACGGAGGCAGGTGCTAATCCCCATTGTACAGCTGGGGAACTGAAGCACAAAAATAATTTTCCCAAGTCCACACAGGAAGAATGTAGCCCAGCAGGGAACTAAGGGTTTCTGGAGGCCTAGCCGAGCACTATAACCACTGCACCATCCTCCCTCCCTCATGGGAGGCCTTTGAGAAGACTGAAGGAGCAAAATCAGGTTTCCTTTCCTCTGTGTCCACTGGCTTTACCTGTTTTGTGTCCTGATTTTCTCCAGAGACACTGGACTGGGAGGAGTGGGTTCTGGAGAGGACAGGAGGGAACAGGAGCTAGCATACCAGGCTCTGCTCTCAATTGCCGTATGCCCTCAAACAAGCTAACTCACATCTTCGGGCCTTCTCGCCTTGCCATCCAGCGACTGGGGAATAATACCATTGAAAGAGGGTGCCCCAAAAAGGCCAAGCCTTATTCAAATGAACCTGCCCCTCTGGGTCTGATCCAGAGCCCAATGGAGTCAAGAGAAGCCTTGTTACAATCTACAGTGAGCTTGTATCAGGTCACAACAGGGCAGCTTCACAATGTGTCTCCAAACCCTCCCCATCCAGCTCTGGTTGTCAACTCCCCTACGGCTGTCCCAGAATAGCGGGCTTTACAAGGGAAACGTGTGGTTCACAAACGTGTGGTTCACTTTGCAAGGGAAACGTGTGGTTCACAAATGTGTCGTTCACTTTGCAAGGGAAACGTGTGGTTCACAAACGTGTCGTTCACTTTGCAAGGGAAATGTGTGGTTCCATCTTGGTGGAGAGAGCCAGGGCCTGAGCCAGATGCTAATTCATCGTTGTAATGTGATTTTCCCTGCCTTCGCTTCCAGTCGCTTGGCTCTGCGCCCTTCCCCCGCCAGCCAGGAGTTTATAGACTTCCGTCTAATCGGGTTAGAGAGGGAAGTTGGATCTAATGAAATAAACAATGGAGTCCTTGGAGCCCTGGCTGCTCCCGTGGAAGAGGGGTCATGGTTAGAATGGCAGGGGAGGGGAGGGTGGCTTTATGCTGTGTAGAATTTGCCTGATGAATTACAGCCATCGCACCCCTCCTACCCACCACACACACACTCACTGGCATCAGCACTTCCTTTCACTACGCTCAGCAGTGACAGGGCTCCCAGCTTTTAGCTTCTTCCTGGTTTCATTTATTCCACCTCTTCATGGTTTTGGTTTCTGTATGTACTGGCCTCAGAAGAGGCCGGCATGTGGGATGCTGAGAAAAGGTAGGCACTGTATGTCTGTCTGACAGTGCAGCTCATTGATCTGCCAATGATCCTCAATTCTGACTTGCTGTTCTGGCGCTGGGCCTCTGCCAATCATTGCCACATTCCCTGCCCTGGATCTCCATGGCTCCAACTCCCACCCCAATCTGATTCAGCTAGCCTGCATTTTTGTGGTTTCTTTGACAAAAGAAATCAAGGTTCCACTGTTCCCCATGACAGTAACTAGGTTCTCTGGGGAAGGGACAGACTCTGGGGTTGTCTCAGCCAGACAGTGGAAATTAGGAGCGTAAATATGTTAGTAGATCTGGGCCAGGTGTCTCCAAACCTACCGTACCCAGTGACACTAGTTGCCAAAGACTCCACTCCCAAGAGCCTGCATCGCACCTAATGACACCGTGCTCAGAAGACAACACCTTGTCCCATGACTCTGCAAGGCAGCCAGTTACTGAGCTGCTGAATGCCACTGGCTGATATATTAATACCAGTCCCTCGTGGTCATCACTTCTGCACTGGAATAGTCAGGAAAGTCTGCAGCACCCCCATAATCATCAGTAACCCTGCTTCCCTGGGGAGTAAGTGTGCATCTCTGAGACCGTAACAGCTGCCCCTTTGTGCAGCAATCCACAGGCCTGACTCGTGCGTTAGCATTGGCTCAGATCCTGGCTTGTATTTAAAGGGGCCTCAGCTCAGAAGGAGGAGATGCACCCACAAAGTTCCACTGTCCTTGGAGTTATTCCTATGCTGATATAGGCACCGGTTTAGGCGGGGTGAAAGTAACTTACATTTCTTACAGGTACTGTGCTATCACAACTTGCCCCCGGGGGGGGGGGGGGGGCCTTAGGGCGGGGAAGGGTTGTGATACAACAGTACCTATAAGATATTTAAGTGTTGGGTAGAGTGTGGAGGGTTTAGGGCAGAGGGTTGGGGGGTGCAGGAGTTAAGGCAGGGGGCTGGAGACATGGAGCATGCAAGGGGCTCAGGAGTCAGGGTTGGGGGTATGAGGAGGAGCTCAGGACAGAGGGTTGCAGTGAGGGGAGCCAGGGCGGGGGGCTGGGAGTGTATGGGGGCACAGAGCAAGGGGAATAAGAGGGTGTCAGAGCCAGGGCGGGGGGCTGGGAGTATATGGGGGCACAGAGCAAGGGGAATAAGAGGGTGTCGGAGCCAGGGCGGGGGGCTGGGAGTATATGGGGGCACAGAGCAAGGGGAATAAGAGGGTGTCAGAGCCAGGGCGGGGGGCTGGGAGTGTATGGGGGCACAGAGCAAGGGGAATAAGAGGGTGTCGGAGCCAGGGCGGGGGGCTGGGAGTGTATGGGGGCACAGAGCAAGGGGAATAAGAGGGTGTCAGAGCCAGGGCGGGGGGCTGGGAGTATATGGGGGCACAGAGCAAGGGGAATAAGAGGGTGTCAGAGCCAGGGCGGGGGGCTGGGAGTGTATGGGGGCACAGAGCAAGGGGAATAAGAGGGTGTCGGAGCCAGGGCGGGGGGCTGGGAGTGTATGGGGGCACAGAGAAAGGGGAATAAGAGGGTGTCAGAGCCAGGGCAGGGGGCTGGGAGTGTATGGGGGCACAGAACAAGGGGAATAAGAGGGTGTCAGAGCCAAGGCAGGGGGCTGGGAGTGTATGGGGGCACAGAGCAAGGGGAATAAGAGGGTGTCAGAGCCAAGGCAGGGGGCTGGGAGTGTATGGGGGCACAGAGCAAGGGGAATAAGAGGGTGTCGGAGCCAGGGCGGGGGGCTGGGAGTGTATGGGGGCACAGAGAAAGGGGAATAAGAGGGTGTCAGAGCCAGGGCAGGGGGCTGGGAGTGTATGGGGGCACAGAACAAGGGGAATAAGAGGGTGTCAGAGCCAAGGCAGGGGGCTGGGAGTGTATGGGGGCACAGAGCAAGGGGAATAAGAGGGTGTCAGAGCCAAGGCAGGGGGCTGGGAGTGTATGGGGGCACAGAGCAAGGGGAATAAGAGGGTGTCAGAGCCAGGGCGGGGGGCTGGGAGTGTATGGGGGCACAGAGCAAGGGGAATAAGAGGGTGTCGGAGCCAGGGCGGGGGGCTGGGAGTGTATGGGGGCACAGAGCAAGGGGAATAAGAGGGTGTCGGAGCCAGGGCGGGGGGCTGGGAGTGTATGGGGGCACAGAGCAAGGGGAATAAGAGGGTGTCGGAGCCAAGGCAGGGGGCTGGGAGTGTATGGGGGCACAGAGCAAGGGGAATAAGAGGGTGTCGGAGCCAAGGCAGGGGGCTGGGAGTGTATGGGGGCACAGAGCAAGGGGAATAAGAGGGTGTCGGAGCCAGGGCGGGGGGCTGGGTGTGTATAGGGCTGAGGGGGGCAAGGAAGCCATTTTGGATGCGGGAAGTGCAGCAGCACATATTGGGTCCCTGTTGCTTTTCCTGCTTTCTCTGACTAGGGAGTGAAGGCAAGTGCCCATCCTGCTGCGTCCCTCTTGCTTCTGGCTGCTCCGGGGAGGGCAGAGAAGGGACGCAGCAGGCTATAGTCAATGTTGCAGTGATGGCTGCGGTGGCTGAGAAGGGGACTGGGCAGAGAGGGGGAGGCAGGCTGTGATAGACCAGATCGCGGTAGGGACCATTTCCATAAGAAGCTGAAGGATACAGAAGAGAGGCTAGTGCACCGCAGGGGCATCTTCATGTTGCCCAGGGTCGGAGACTCTTCTATCCCCAGGGGCAGGATTTTGTGGGGGAGGGTGTGTAGCAGGGCTGCTTCACCCCTCTTCAGGATAAAAAGCATTAAAAACAGCCTGGCAGAGGGCTGTCCTAAGATCCAGAGTGAGGCTAGCAACAGCCAATTAGGGCCTTGGTAGGCCCTAAGAAGGGCTCTTGGAGAGGAGGAAGATCCTCCTCTCACGCCAGCTCGGGAGGGAGAGGGACCCGGCTGCCTGCTAGTGAGACACCACCGACAGAGTATTGCTGGAAAGGCAGGATGAGCCAGGAGAGCTCTGGCCTAAAGACTCCCAGGATGAGGCCCAGCCACAGGGGCCAAAGAGTACTAGAGCTGCAGGGAGACAGCCAGGGTAGGCAAAGGCAGCAGGTCACCACCCCTTGCTTATGAGGAGTGGCCACTTCAGACTGCAGGATGTCACTGAGAGGAGGTTGGGGGTTCCTTGAGGACGAGGACCCCAGAGTGTGGAGGAACTGCAGAGAGGCCTCCACAGTCTGGGAGGGATGCGGGTCCTGATACAAGGAGGTGGACAACAGGTGACGGTGAGGGAGACACTGGCTGGAAGAGGGCGCTCCAGTGCTGAGCTGACCTAATTCCCACTGAAAAACAACCAACGGTCTGGTAGCACTTTATAGACTAACGAACATGGAGCTGGGATCATGAGCTTTGAAGAAGTGGGCTGTGCCCCTGAAAGCTCATGATCCCATCTCCATGTTTGTTAGACTATAAAGTGCTACCAGACCGTTGGTTGTTTTTTCCTGTGCAGACTAACTCGGCTACCCCCTGAAGCTTCTAATTCCCACTGTGAGCAGCCGAAGGCGTTGTGCCACTGAGTCACGAATTGTTACAGCCCTTCAGTAGAAGGGAAGGGATTGTTCACTGGACAGGACTCCGCAGTGCAAACTCCACAGAGCCAGAGGATTCTCCACTGCAAGCATCTCAGGCCTCCCCCTCCTGTGACTGGTGTGCGCCTTGCAGATGGTTTCTTCATTGAGCACAGCTCAAGTAATCAGGCCTCTAACTTGTCAAATTGGTGGCTGCAATGGGCGGCAGTGAAATGGCCCTTGCTAGATCTTGCTCCGTGACTGCGGATGATGCTATCTTGTTAGCACAGTAATGAGTCCTCTCCGAAGGCATAAAGCCACATACAGCTACAACTTTCGGCCTCAGTGCCTTTCTTTCCTCAATTCCCCAAAGCTGCTACCACTAGGGGAGACTATGTACAGAACAAGGAACTTTCTAAGCGCTTTGAAGGTGCCCCCCACAACCTTCTCGATTGCTGCCTCATTAACGCCATCAGATGCTGTCTTCTGTGCCGACGCATTTCATTAAGCTGTGTGCCCTGACCTTGAAAAGGCTCCTCTGGCATCAAAGACAGCAAGGTTCCATACTGCCAAATGGAAATGCCCGCCTCTCTGGTTCCCCCAACCTGCCCTCCCCAGAGGACAGGATCATGCAAAATGCAACAGTTTATCATGTTCTTTGCAATTACAAGTGCACAGCATACAGCTGCTGTTGGCTGTGCCGAAATTACCATGAATCCCATCTCTTTGCCTGCCATCTTCACTCGATGGAGATTTTGCTAGCAGAAGTGCACATGTTCTTAATTCAATTAGCTCTCCCCAGAACACTCCTCTGGGAGCAGCAGACACAAACTGACAAATTCTCTTTAACAAAGATATTCTCCCTCCCCCTCTCTTTTGGCTTTGCCCTGCTGTATCCCACTCATTAGCTCCCTAACAAAGCGAGCCCAATCCAATCTGTTTCCCTTCAGCAGCAATTCTATAACTCTTATGTAATTTCTACTGTGATAAAAGGCTCTGTCTAGTCAGGCGGCATTGGGATTATTGCTGGCAGAGAACAATCAGAGAGCCAGGGAGTCTGCCTATTCATTCAATGGCATTTTATTTCTTTGGGCAATATTTAGTTTGTTTCTCAGGCTCACTCTTCCCCTACCAGAGGGATAAATATCGCTACCAGCACTACCGACTGGTGGGCATAATCTGAGATCGTCAACGCAGAAAATTTAGAAAGATCTTTTCCATTAAATCAGAGAAAATCACAAGCCTTGTTTAAATCTATGGGAATCTTGCCATTGATTTAATTCAGGCCAGATTTCACTCTGGCCTGATTTACACGACAGTCGAGAGTCAAATTAAGATACCCAACTCTAGCAACATAAACTATGTAGCTGGAGTCAACATATCTTAAATTGTGTTTCCGTGCTGTCTACAAAGCAAGAGCAAACGCTCCCATTGCCTTTCCTTACTCCTTGTGAGCAGGAGTAATGGCACCAACAGGAGCACCCTCTCAGTTCGATTTAGCAGGTCTTCAATAGACTCACTAAATCGAACCCTAGGGCTACGTCTAGACTGGCCCCTTCTCCGGAAGAGGCATGCAAAGCAGGCAAGTCAGAATAGGGAAATCCACGGGGGATTTAAATATCCCCCGCGGGATTTAAATAAACATGGCCACCGCTTTTTTTCCGGCTTGGGGAAAAGCCGGAAAAGAGCGTCTAGACTGGCGCGATCCTCCGGAATAAAGCCCTTTTCCGGAGGATCTCTTATTCCTACTTGCAATACCCTAACAGATAAGCTTTTGTGTGTAAAACCCACTTTATCACATGAATTATAAGAACAAGAACATAAGAATGGCCATACTGGGTCAGACCAAAGATCCATCTAGCCCAGTATCCTGTCTGCCCACAGTGGCCAATGCCAGATGCCCCAGAGATAGTGATAAGAACAGGAAATCAAGTGATCCCTCCTCCATCATCCATTTCCAGCCTCTGACAAACAGTGGCTAGGGACACCATGCCTACCCATCCTAGCTAATAGCCATTGACGGACCTAACCTCCATGAATCTATCTAGCTCTTTTTTGAACCCTGTTTAAGTCCTAGTCTTCACAACCTCCTCTGGCAAGGAGTTCCATGGGTTTGTGCTGTGTGAAGAAAAACTTGCTTTTCTTTGTTTTAAACCTGCTACCTATTAATTTCATTTACTGCCTTCTAGTTCTTATTGTATGGGAACAAGTAAATAACATTTCCTTATTCACTTTCTCCACACCACTCATGATTTTATAGACCTCTATCATATGCCCCCCCCCTTAGTCTCCTCTCTTCTAAGATGAAAAGTCCCAGACTTTTTAATCTCTCTTCATATGGCACCTATCAGGGCTATTCCCTACTCTGGCACTCCAAGTGCAAAAGATGGAGGCCCACAAACAGCTCAAAAGAAAAAAACCCAAACCAAAAAGTTTCCCCCAGAATCACAATACACAGATCGCTGCCACCATCAAGTAATTTTTATCTCTAAAACTGGGGGTGAACAATCGAACCAACCCCCCAAGAGTACCCCAAGCTTTTTTGCCCAAAAAGAGCTTAAAAAAAGAAAAAAAAAGAAAAAACCTGCAGTCTCTTGTAACTGGCCACTCAGTCTGAGGCATGCATACACACACACACACACACAGACAGACCTGTACCTTCCAGACACAAGAATCGAATCATCAAACCTTAAAAAAGTGATCGTTAATACAAAACAAAAGATCAACTTAATAAAGCATTCTTGGCTACTAGATGTTACAGAGCAACTAAGGAAAACAAACTAAAACACAGAGAAAAATCTCTGGGACTAATGCTTAGATGGTAAAAGAGGAAAGGAGGCACAGATTCACACACAGCAGTTCAAACCAAACCACAAAATAAAGAAAAATACCCTGAACACGACTAGATTCACTTTTTCCCTCCTTTACTTACTTCCAATCTTTTCTTGGTTCCACCCACTTCCATACCCTGAATTTCCTGGAGGCAGGGTAGTCCTGCCTGGGTTTAAATCATTCTGTCTTTCTCAACTCCTGGCTACTTTCAAATCCATTACTGAATGTCCAGGGAGGTTAAAATGTTCCCTTACAGGTCTGTGTGTATTATCATTCCTGATGTCTGATTTGTGTCCATTTATCCTTTGCCATAAAGACAATGAGCAGAGCATCTGTATGAAGGGCCACTTTACACATGGAAGTTGGTATGGGAATTTAAACTTACTGTATTCCAAAATAACTCCATGTGTGGACACACATTCTGGAACAAGAGGGCCTTTTCCCACTTAGTTTAAGCCACAATGTGGCTTTCTAGCACATTTAATGCAATACTGCCTGCCTGCCCTAGTGCTTATTGCTAATAAACATGGGAGTCAGAGAAAATACTCAGATCTAGCCTGGGGTTTTTGTCTGTTTCTGACAGTAACATGATAGAGCCATAGAATATGGCACTTCGAGTTAGTGTCAACTGCTGTCCACTTACAGTACAGATTTTCCCACTCGTGGGCCTATCTTGCAACATGAGCCCTCTCCATTCCCATAAAAGTCAAAGGCATTGGGAGCACTCAAACTACCACCACCCCACCCCTGCACTTACAAGAGACTCAGCAATTTCTAGGATCAGTCCCTAAACCTGGTAATTGAAAATTCAGACTCTCAGACGATGATCACCCACTTGAGGTGAGTTCCTGCCTTTCTGAGGTGCAGAGATAGAGAGGGATGGAAAAGAAACTGAGAGGATGACTGTATCCTAATTGGTTGGTAATTAGTCCAAGGAGAGCAGCAAGTGTGCCACGAAACATCTCCCATTTCTGGTAACTATCTGTAGACTGAAGTCTGCTATTGTCTGCAGCCTTGCAAAGCAGGCACTCGGATGTCAGTATCAATGGGAAGCAAAGTCTTCCTGTGGAGAGCTGGCCATCTGGTGAGATGGCTACACACACTCTTGAGGACGAATGCACTAGCTTTTCAGCTACCGTGAAGTTGGTTATATCACAGTTTATACAGAAGTAGGGATTTTAAATGTAGATTAATTAACGAATCAAATAGTCAATGGGATTTCCATCGACTATTCGATTAGTCTATAAGGGCGCTTCCACCTTTGAACTATAGCAAGAGCCCAGTGGGCTTCAAAAGCAGAAGCCTGGAGGGAGTGTGTGGCCAGCAGGGAGTCTCCTGCACCTGTGGGGCTTATGCTTTTGAAAGGTACAAGAGCCCCGCTAAGGCTCTTGTACATTTCAAAAGCAGAGTTGCAGCAGAAGTGGCACGAGTGGAGACTGCTTCAGTCCCTGCTCGCGCTGTTTCCCACGGTGCCTCTACCACCCCTGCCCGCCGCAGAGACGGTGCTGGGGGGAACCGGCTTTTAAGCTGGCTCCCCTTAGCACCGGCGCCAGTTCCCCGATAGAGGCAGCAAGGTGGGGGAAGCGATTAGGCACATCACGAGTCGACTATCCAATAAGCTTATGCTTATCCAATAGTCGACTAGTCGCTAACATCCCTACACAGAACTGAAATAAGTGAGACTCACTCATAGCCCCTTAGTCCCTAAGGGACATTTGCTGAGATGGAAAAGCTACCAGCAGAAGCACCGGGAAGGGGCCATGAGGCCTGTCCCTCCTTTTCCCTGTGAGGCCCCACCTCCTAGCCAGGCAAGAAGCTGGAGCCCAGCCATGGAGCCTGGGAAGCCATGGGGAGCTGGTGACCCTCAACCTGCCTGGAATGGGGGATTTGAGAGCAGTCCCCAACCCATATCTCCAGCCCCAAGGGCAAACAGAGGGTTCCATGGTTCTCCACAACTGCCAGAGAGGCTCTTACCATGGGCCAGCTGTGGTTCAGAGGCCCCACTTCCTGGCTGGAGCTGGGTCTAGGTGGGAGCTGCGTGGGTAGCTCTGGAGAGCCACTGTCTGCCACTCTTGCCCTAGGAGGGGAATCCTGGGGGGACAGACATGGACTGGGGGCTGCTCTCAGGCCTTCCTTGCTCAGGAAATTGGAGGTGTCATGGGGCCCCCCCATGCTTTTTGAAAATTGGCTTATGAATATGAATACGCATAACTCAAAGATGCTTTAGGCAAAATATATCATGTGACGTATCATTTTAAAGTTATCATCTGTTGCATGTGTATGTTCTATTTCTGTGCATAGTTAGAAATATGAACTATGGATCTGTTAATAATTATAAATATGCTAATGAGGGCATAACTAATACTCTGGAGGTATAATGGCCTGGTGCTCAAGATAATGACCTGTAAATAAGTAAATTTTTCTTGTAAGCCCAAACTGTGGTTGGTTCTACGAAGACGTGTGGTCAGGCCACGTGGTGCTGGAATCCAACATAGATCCTGTACTTTTCAACTGAAAATGAGAACAGTTTTCAGTGAACACAAAGAATTCCCTCAGTGGGCAAAAGGGATATAAAGATGGGAAACCAAACAAGAGGGAGTTGCCAGACACTAGGGAGACTCCCAAGATGCCTGCTGGAAACATCTAAGACTAAACAAGGAGAAGGATCGGGCCCAAGCTAGGAGTCTGACTAGCTTGCAAAAGAGATGTTTAGAACTGCTGTTGGGGTAAATATTTGCATGTACCAAGGCTCTTAGGGTGTGTCTAGACTACATGCCTCCGTCGACGGAGGCATGTAGATTAGACAGATCGGCAGAGGGAAATGAAGCCGCGATTAAAATAATCGCGGCTTCATTTAAATTTAAATGGCTGCCCCGCTCTGCCGATCAGCTGTTTGTCGGCAGATCGGGGCAGTCTGGACGCGCCGCGTCGACAAAGAAGCCTTTCTTGATCGGCACAGGTAAACCTGGTTTCACGAGGCATACCTGTGCCGATCAAGATAGGCTTCTTTGTCGACGCGGCGCGTCCAGACTGCCCCGATCTGCCGACAAACAGCTGATCGGCAGAGCGGGGCAGCCATTTAAATTTAAATGAAGCCGCGATTATTTTAATCGCGGCTTCATTTCCCTCTGCCGATCTGTCTAATCTACATGCCTCCGTCGACGGAGGCATGTAGTTTAGACGTACCCCAAGTGTATTAAGATTAGCTGGTGTGGTTTGTGTATTTTGGCTTACTTTGATCTGTCTGTTTTCACTGCAATCACTTAAACACTACTTTTTATACTTAATAAAAACACTTTTGTTTATGATCAAGCCCAATATAAATAACTGTGCCGGGGGGGGGGGGAGGGGGAGGGGGGGAGAGGAGGAGCAACCACTGTATCTCTCTTCCGTGGATAAAAAGGGCAGACCCAATCTTTCTCTGAAAAACTTTTTATACAGAGTAAGCCAGATTTATTTGGGGTTTTGATCCTCTTTGGGGCTGTGTTCCTGGATGCTGCCAACAGCCACATAGCTGAGCCCTCTCAGAGCTGGACTGGGTCAGTGTCTGTGTTGTTCTGATGGGGGCTGTTACCCCAACTCTGGGCCTTGGCTGGGGGAGACAAGAGCTTCCAGCCCAGCAAGACAGGGTGGAGGGGCGCCCCAAAGGCAGGTAGGCAGGGTCAGTGGCAAGCCCAGCGCACCAGGGGAGAACTCCAAGGGGACCTGTGTAACCAAAGCAATCACAGGAGGGTCTACAGCTCCCCGATCCACTCCAGCTTCCACCCTTGCTGGGGCATGGCCTGGAGGCCAAGAGAAGGGGCAGCGGTGAGAATACAAAAGGGACAGGGCCTGGCTTCCCCACTCTTGGCAAGGCTCCACCTTCCCTGGCTAACAGGTGGTTTGGCACAAGCTGACACAACAGAGACCTGGACTGTCGCACATCACAAAGGGGGGTGTATTGGCAAAGCTATGAGGAGACTTAGTGTGGCCTTGCCAGGGAAGAGCACAGGGTAGAATGAAGGTGCTTTGGCAGAGCTCTGGGAGGCAGCGATGGGGCACTGTCAGAGGTGGAGTTCAGGACAGAGATACAGAGAGCTCCATTTGGTGCCAGCGAAAGGCCTGCAGAGTGGAACAGGTGCACAGCAGGACTGAGGTACATTGTCTTAGCTCTGTGGGAACATGACAGAGCTGTGCGTAGGACTAGGAGGAGGGGCTGCAGGTCAGAAATGAGTCACAGTAGAGGAGCGGAGCCTAGGAACCTTACACATCAGCTCTGTTCCTGCAGTTAGCTAGTGTTAAATCTCTCACTTCACTCAACTTAACCCTTAGTCTGCTGGCCCACTTTACAATGCCTGCCAACTTGGCTGCTTAGGAAGATGCAGGGTTTCCAAAGGGTTAAATGAAAATTAAGTCAGTGATTTTCAAAGCTGAAATTGCTTGAACCTGCCAAGAGGTTCCAACCCCTCCTCCTCTTCCTTTGTGCTGGTGGCAACAAATTCATTCAGTTGCATTGTTCCATGGATCTCTTTGCTGAAACATGCCTCTAAAAGACAAAGAAAAAACATCCCAAAAACATGTCTGATTCTGGTGCTTTTTGTTTCCTGCTTTGACTCTTTCTACTGGAAGAAGGGGCACTAAGGGAGGAGGAGGGAGGAGAGAGGGAAAAAATTACAGCTCCCAGATCAAAACAATAATCAGCTAAATGAATTCCGCAGCATTTCCCCACATGACTGGAAGTGATAATTTAGTGCGGCAGCCAGCTGGAAGGAAAGGGATTAATTCTGCACTTAGTGACACCCATGTGAATAATTCATCACACGCAAACCCTTTTTCACTGACCCCCCTGAGCAATTACTCCAAAGTACCAAACCAGTCAGCCATGCCCCACGGGTGCAGCTCCCCAGGCGAAAATAGCAACAAAAATAAACAGAATGACATTAGGTTCCATCCCAAATTAACTTTATGGATATTGTTTTTGTGTGGGGAGGGGGATAGTTAGATGCTGTATTATTATTTCAGTAATAAGACTGGAGTGAATTAACTAGTCTATGTGCATGCTATGTCTCTCCAGTGGTTGGCTCCAGCATGCCCAACTGTGTGTCCTAGGCCCGATACTGCTAAGAGGTAATACTGATTCCCCTTTGGGAACAAGAGGGTTGGAGTACTATCCTGCTGCATCCCAGACATGAGTAATAATTTGGAAAGGTGGCCAGGGATTTGTTAAAAGTGTCCTTGAGCTTTGTGACTCTTGCGAGCTGATAGTGTCAAATACCAGTTTTGCTGGTAGCAGCCACAAGCAGGTCATACGGAGGCACTGTAGCTCAGGACACTCAGTGGCGATGTTTGACCAGTGCATAACACTGACTGTGATATCAACCACACCAGACTCCAGTTACATCTTTAAAAGACCTAACATGCAAAGCCTAAGGAAACCTCACTTCAACACCACTAGCAAGAAGGGCGCTATACTTGGGCAGGTTCAATGTGCAGAGGAGCCTCTTTCTGAAAACGATCAACCTGATTCCACCGATTCTCACATGAGAATTGTGGGAAAACGTTCCGAACAAGACCCTGGCTACTGCCCTGGATATCTTTGGAGCAACAAAGAAAAAACATCCTGATTGGTTTCCAGCATCTGAACATCAGAGGTTCCCACTCAGAAAAGTCAAAGCAAGCTTGCCTGAGTATACTTCAACAAGCAACAAAAACCAGAACTCTGAAGTTTAAAGAGGATAAGGCCGTGGTTCAGAAAGCCACCAGAGAACATGCCCAGAAGTACTGGTAAGACCTGTGTGAAAAGATTCAGACCTGCTATGAAGGAGACCTTCCTCTACCACAGGGCTACTCAACATGTGGCCCGCGGGCCGCATGCAGCCCACAACCCGTTCGTTTGCAGCCCCCGGTGCAGTTGGTTTTACACGGGGCTCAACACGCGGCGCATGGGTGGGAGCCAAAACAAAAGAGTAGTTAATATAATGGCGATATGCGGTGTAGTTTCTGTTGAGATACGTTTTAGTAATTCAATTCCTGGACTGTCATTGCTCATTAAAAGTGCTGTCAGATGGGTGGAAATCAAGTAAATATTGCATTTTAGTAACATCAGCAAAACTGCCTTAAATGGGGCCTGTGTGTCGGGTAGTCTTGCCTTAATCTTTGTATTCATGCCCATCAGTGTGAAAGACGCTATTTGCATATATATTTGCATGTATATACAACCACACTTAACTTGCGGCCATTGGTATGTGCTGTGAGTATCATTGTGGCCCCCGGGGCTTCCAAAGTCGAGTAGCCCTGATCTACCATCTATTTCAAGTTTGTGCATCTGACTGTCTATGTCGGTCCATCTGTCCGAGAGTTCATGTGTTCAAGAACTACTCCTGAATGGTAAAAGCTAGGACTACCAAGTCTGGTATGCAGTTTCCTCTAATCAGAACTTAAAGCAGGGACAGTTATACTCAGGGAATGACCATAGGGAGACAACTACACCCCAGAATGACCACAGGGGGGCAGGAAGCGCCCCAGCACTGGAAAGCAGATGCTGGCTGGCAGCACAACCCCCACCCGCCCCGGCCACCTCCGGGGAGCAGCCACCAGCCAGGCTGGTCCCAGGCAGCAGTCGGTGGCTGGACCATGAAGTCCCCACTGCCCTGAGCCAGCCCCATAGAGAAGCAAGCTGGCAGGCAGGCTGTGCAGTCTCCACCACCCCAGGCCAGCCTCAGGGAGAAGCCAGTGGGCAGTCTGCCGGCCACCCACACCCTCTGCCCCGGGTCCCCAACCCTCTTCCAAGCCCCCCCACCTCCCAACTCTGTCCTGATTCCTGCACCTCCACCCTCTGCTCTGAGTCTCCCACCCCCTCCTCTGGTGGCTCTTAATACATGTAAAAGGCAGAGTAGCCGGAGGGTTAGCTCCCGGGGCCAGGAGCTAATCCCGCTGTGGCTCTGCAGTTTTCCCCCCTTATCAACTAGTACTAGTCGATGGACATTGCCATTTAACATCCCTAGAGCCAGGCCCAAAATTCCCTTTGTTTCAGGGGGGGTTGGATGCAGTTATAGTTCTGGGCTCTTTGTCAAATAAAAAAAATCCCATTTGCCTTTTCCCATGATGGAAAGGGGAACTCCCCCTGCACATCACGCAGAAAATCACAAGCAGATAGCCCCACTGACTGAGATGGCCTCTTGCCTCTAAAGTTAATCTGTTCCTTCCCCCTTGCCTCACCTCTGAGCCAAGCAGCTGCATGCAGAGTTGAACAGCTGGAACAGCACCGGATGTGGTTTTCAGATTCGTGCCCTTGGGAAACAACACAAGGAAGGACAAGGTCAAAAAAATCCACAAGAGAACCTCAGCGTGTCAGATGGCAAACCACAGCCTCTAATAGCTTAGGCTGGCTGGTGCCAGTCTGCCATGGAAAGCAGTCAGCAAGGAAGTTGTCTGCTTCACTACTGCAGTTTAACATGCCAGAAGATTGGAGCTACCACATAGGTCAGATCTGCCATGACATTCCACTGGGATCCCAACAGACCATCAGCAAAATGCAACCGCAGACGAGCAGTGAAGCACTTTAAAAGCGGGATTGAATGATGCAGCAGAAGTCTGACCTAGAACTCAGCTCTTGAGTCAACAAAGGATGGCTCACCTGATCCACGATACTGGGATAGATGGACCTTTGGTCTGACCCAGTCTGGCCAATCTTATGTTGAGTTTCTGAAGATGGCTGATGAGGTCTGTGTATCACTCCCTGCCCCAAGTACAGAGGCATCACCACACCTAGGGATAAACCTGGGCTATCTGGCTGTATAGTTCCCATCCATATGAAGCAACTCCTCTTTTTCCTGCCCCTCTATAGCTGATCTCTAGATGAGAACCAAGGTTTCCCGCTGGTTGACTCTGCTTGAGTGAACTCCCCTGGCCCTCCATGTGCTGCATATTGTAGTATTCCCCTCCTAATGCATCATGAGAGCACCCCCACCCTTCCCTTCCTCGGCAAACACCTCTTCCCAAAATGCACCCATTGCAAAGGACTGTATCTTGCACCTCTCTGCTGTTGGCTGGGTCTGTTCACTCCAAGTCCCTTCCAAATGGCCTCAGAGAGGAAGGTGGGTGGTACCTGACTCCACTTCTGTCCACAGGACAATTCTAGGCACCCAACCCAGGCCCTGAGCTCTGGGGGACCCTGCAGCAGCTGCCTCGACCGTCCTATGGACGGGATTCGGGGCGGAGTGGCAACAGGTGTGGGCCCCCCCGCACACATCATCGTGGCTGGAGCTGGAGTGACCGTGGAGCACCCTGGACTCCTGGTGCTCTGCTTCTTGTCACCACGGTGAAGAAGAGAGCAGCAGGCTGGGAGGGGGGATGGGCAGTGGGGCAGAGTGGAGCAGGCTGCTAGGTAAGTGCAAGGGGGGGCAACCCAGGCCACTGCTCTGTGCCAGGCCCCCCAGTAATCCCCTGGCTCCGGTTATCCACAGGAGGAGGCTTTAGGCATGGGGTGCAATGAGTGCGGGAGGGGGTGGACGAGGGTGGGGCTCGTGTGAAGGAGTGGAGTGGGGGCAGGACAGAGCAGAGGCGGAGCCTGCAGCAAGGGTAGGAAGTTGTCTCGGGGCCCGCACTTCCCTAGCGACACCCCTGCCTGGCTCATTCCTATACAAGGACCTCCCTCCCCCCTTCAGCAGGACAGTGGGGGTCAGTGTTAGACCCAGACCTAAGCAGTTACCTGGATGGGAACATCATCCACTCGAACCCCATTCCGGTTTCTCTCTGCCACAAGACTCCGATACACACGGTTGGTTAAGGGCAACACAGAGTAGCCCAAAGGCTTGTTATCAGCTTCTATTTCTGACACTGGGGAAAGGAATCACATCATATAACCTTACAAAGTGAAAGCAAGGCAATTCTCAACTATCCCCTGCCATGAACCTTGCCAGCACTACTGCCCTGAGACCAACCCCAAAACACAGCGCCACCGAGCCAAGATCCCTGAAACCCAGCACTACAACCTCCAGAGCTCCAAACCAAGAACTAACGTGCTGAGACAACCCCCCAAAGAACTACTACACTGAGACACCTGAAAATTCACTACTACAGCCCTGAAATCCCCCTCAAATATTACCATAACAAGCCCCCCCAAAACACCAACATTACCCTACCGAGTCACTGAAAAAAACAAGCACTATTATGCTAAAACCACCCAAAACTTAGCATCTCTGCACTGAGACCCCCTCCAAATTCAGCACTACCATGCTGACACTCCCAAAGCCCAACACTACAGCCCTGAGACCCCTACAAAACCCAGTGCTACTCCACGGAGACCACTACAATCCCAGCAGTACAATCCTGAAAAAAACCCCGTCAGGCACTACCAAGTTGAACCCCCCAATCTCTAATACTACTGCACTGAGCACTCTTAACTCAGCACTACATCCCTAACCTCACCCAAACCAGCCCTACTGCCCTAACCCCACAACACCCAGCACTATAACCCTAACCCTCCAACCATCCAGCACTGATACCCCCCAAATCCAGCCCTGACACCCCCCAAATCCGGCACTACATCCCTAACCCCACCTAAACTAGCCCTGCAGCCCTAACTCCACAACACCCAGCATTACATCCCTGACACCCCCAAACCAGCCCTACAGCCCTAACCCATAACACCCAGCACTACAGCCCTAACCCTCCAACCATCCAGCCCTACAGTTCTAACACTCCCCAAAACCCAGCTCTACAGTCTTAACCTCAGCCAAACCAGCACTACCACGTTCATTTTTCCCAAAACCAAGAACTCCTGTAGCTCACAGATCTCAAAATCCACAGCTACCCTGCAGAGATTCCCAAATCTGAAAACAACTTCACTGACAACCCTTGAAACCTAGCACGAAGATGATGAGACCACCACCAAAACCAAGCACAGCCCCTTCTCCAGGCTTTCTGAAACTGACTTACAGACACAAATAAGCAGAAGTCGAAGATGCTTTGGACAAAATACCTCATGTAACCTATCAATCTTAATGTTTGTCTGCTGGCTGTGTATTTTGTATGTATGTATGTATCACTTCTGTATGTGAAGTTAGAGCTATGGAGTATGGAATGGTTTGTGGTTTTAAATGTGCTAATGAAAGCCATCAAGAGTGTTTCCTTCAGTGTCTGGGCCATCACCTATAAACAGCCTCCTTTGTCCATTAAGTCTAAGCAGTAGTTGATCTCAGGAAGTCATGTCTGTCTGTCACTCCCCCCCTCCCCCCAAACAGATAGGGGCTGACCAAGTAATTTTCCATGGAAGGGTAGAAAGTAGACACCAAATTCCCACCTAAAAAAGGGAGACTATTTAAGATGCAAAGTTTTTCAGTTCTTGGTCTTTGGATGGCATGTCACTCCCAAGGGAATGAACCAAAGACCGCAGGGGAAGGGGACTACTCTGGTTTGGAGGCTTAGCTGCAATCAGAACAAGTAAGTTTGTAATAAGTGTTAGAACTAGCTATGCGTTTTCTGTTATTTTACATTTGTAATCTATTTTGCTCTGCCTGTTTTCACCTGCAGCCACTTAAATCCTATTGCTTGTATTTAATAAAATCACTTTTATTTACTATCAAGCTCAGTCTAAATAACTGTTACCTGGGGGAGCAATCAGGGTGTACATCCTCCAGGGCCGGCCCTACCATGAGGCGGACTGAGGCGGCCACCTCAAGTGCCAGACTGTGGGGGAGGAGGGGGCCCCACTGGAACCCAGAGTGTAGAAAATTGTCTCTGCTGCTGGTGCAGATGTTTCTCTCTGCTCTAGATTCACAGCCATGGGGGGCTGCCATGAGAGGAGTAGAACAGGCAGAAGGCGGAATTGAGACCTTTCAAAGTTTTGGCCCAAGCGAGGGGGCATAGAGGCATCATTTGAGCTCCCCGCCTCAGGTGCCAAAATGTTGTGGGCCGGCCCTGACATCCTTTCATTGTTAAAGGGGGCTTACCTAAATAATGCTTGGGGGGGAGGGGGGGGACAGCGGTGATCTCAGCTCAGTGCTTTGGCTAGGGGAGACAGTTCCATTCCAGCAGGCAGCAATTTGGATTGGTACAAGCTGGATTTCAAAGCTGTCACTATGCTACTTTAGCTCCCATGAGATGGCATCTCAGGGCTGTCTTGCTACTGGTATAGGCAGACCCCTGGGCTATTTGGGAAAGGCCTCCAGTCAGGGGCTGTAAGGAGCCCTCAGCAGTGCCCGGACCCAGCCTGGTCTGTCACAGTGACGTAGTCTTCTCTCTCATCCACAGAGCCTCATCCAGTTCAGAGCACACGCCTTCCTGTGGCCTTGCACTTCCTGCCAGCTTTCCAGCCCAGGTGTGTATGAACATCGTCAGTGCCCAAAGAACCAGAGTGAATCCACAGACATCCACATGCCTAGACCTGCCTGTGCACCTTGCACAAGTGGAAACTTCCAAACCTCTGGCTGGATCCCAGAGGAACTTACTTGCTTTATATGGATAGTATTCAATCACCAGGCTGGTATTGTCTGAGAAGAGGGTGGCCCCATCCCTGGATTGGAAGAGGATGGAGGAGTTCCACGTTGGTTTCTCTGGGGGCCCACGAGGTTGCATGACCTTAGGAAAGATGACAGTGGTCTACATAAACATGTGTACATGGCTGGGGGAATTCCTGTGTCTCCTTTGACAATGTGCAGCAAGCAGTAATATCCAACCCTTGGGGGAAAAGAGGCCGTTAGTGATGGACTAAGGGGCACTCCAGGCAGCATACATACTAGAGGCAGTCGTGGATCCACACAGGCTAATTCCTGGGGAGTGCCAGGCCTCCTGGACCCACTCAGTTCCAAAAGGACTCGCCCACAGCCTCCAAGACTTGGGCAGGGATCACAGTTGTGAATCCAGCCATGCAGACTCCTGTGCGGGGTGTGCACCGTTCCCCTCAGGACACAATACTCCTGGGAACTAGGGTCACTCCAAACCTCAAAGTCCTCAGGTTAGCACAGAGCCATAGCCTGCCCGGCCAAGCCACAGCAACCAGCCAGCCAAACCGCTATGCACTTCATTTCAAGCTTTGGCTCTGGCTCTTTTTTGGCCCCCTGAAGGTGAGAGGCTGTGTCCCTTCAGAGAGCCACCCAACACCTTTCCCTCTGTTTGCCAGCTGGGGCTTCAGCTCTGCGTTCCTGATGAGAGATGGTGCTGGCGATTTCCTGCCCTTTGGCAGCTAGTTGCCAGGTGTCAATGTTATGGTCTCGGGGGTGAGGGAGGGAGGGTTTCCTGCTCTCTTTCTTTGGACGTGATTTGTGGCCAGCCCGCTCCTTAATGACCCAGTCATTCCATCCCAGGCAGCACCACGGGACACACATCTCTAGAATTCTGCGTATATACAAAATCTGTATCATAGAACCCTAGGGTTGGAAGAGACCTCATGAGATCGAGTCCAACCCCCTGCCCAAAGCAGGACCAACCCCATATCCACATCCACATCTGTAACCACAAAAATGAGCTGCGATTATCCACACTAACATCCATGGATGCAGATATAAAGCAGGTATCTGTGGATGTGCAGAGCTCTACACATCTCTATCTCCTTTTCTGCCCCAAGAGCAGACCTAAACCTTTCACAACTCCACCACTGGATAGCAATACAAAGTACAATGGGAAACTGAGGCACACACAGACATCTTAAAAATATTACAGTACATTCCACTTTGACACACAGGCTTTTGAGGTCAATGCTCCGCCACAGAGTAAAACCCTCTCTTTCTACCAGGGACAGAAGCCTTTCCAGATGACTCAAATGGGATATAGAACAGACTCAGCTCTGAGTGCACCCTGCTTTCTGGTGTCCAGTTCTCTCTCCTCTGAGAGCCCAGAAAGTAGGTTTCTCTAATGGACTACATCAGCTCTGTCTATTTTGTGGCACATGCTCCTCCTCCACAGAGCTTTGGGACACTGAGTGGCTGTGTGTGGGGTGGAATGAGTGAGCACACAGGCACACGTTCTAGTAAAGAGTTTGGGGAGTGAATATTTTGCACTGGAACCACAACAGGGGAAGGACACTGGGTGTACAAGTGGATATTCATTGGACAATTCTTGGATGAAGGCAGAGCCTGCTAGGGCAGATCTGTGGGAATGGAGTGAGGAGTTATGGCCTCCTTCTCTCCTAGTCAACTTGAAACAGTGAGGTACAGCCATCCCCCGTGCAGCTCCACCCATGCAGACTCAGGAATAAATTTGCTCCAACATGCTGGAATCTTAAGGCCCACCGGCCATGCTTTAGCAGTGTGGGGGAGCAATGGGCATTGAAAGAGGACTTGGGGCCACTTTCTCATCAATGGAGCTCCACCATCTCCAGCAGAATGCCAATTGACACCCGCAGAGAGTCATGACCCTCAGCACTCCCCTGCCTTTCTGAGAAGCAGACTTTCCCAGTCATGTTTCTTCAGGGCAAGCAAAATAAGCCCATGTTTGCTTCCATACATCTTGCTTCCCTCTCCCTCCATGTTGTGGGCTCAGCTCTCTGCTTTGTTAAAGAAATCCTGGTTGTTTTAAATTGCTTTTCTCAAGGCTTCAGATTCCTGTCTCTCTCCCTTCCTCCCCTTCTCCCAGGAATATGCATCTCAATAATTGTTGTCTGATCCCTTTAACTTCTCAGTACTAAAGGGTAGATCTAACAAAAATACACCCCTTCTCCCATTGTTAAACCACAAATCAACATTCCTGGATGATGCCTTGGGATTTTTCCATCTCTCTCGGGGGAAGATCAAATTCCTGTCCCCAAAGCAATGTGCTCTGGCTGGACCCCTACCCTTCCAACATGCCATGCCTGCATAAGAGGCGAAGCCATATTAATGGATGCAGCATGCTTCAAAGGATTGGAATTGCTCCCGCTGGGGGAAGGAGGGAATCCTCTTGTCCCTCCAGCTGGATTCACATTGCAAGCTCAGGAGGAGCTGAAGGGGTTAAGTTTTGTGGGCTGGCTAGCCTAGTAACATTACCAGAGTTCAGTGGGGAAGAGATGCTGCTACAGTCAGACGGAGCAGGTGCCTCACAGCACCAAAGAATTTCCCAGCTCGGAGTCTCCATGGGAGGAGCTCTGACATCCCAGCCACTTCTCCTAAGCTTGGTTTATCCCTGTGGTCCCATGGTCCCCGAAGGTGCTGCTGGAAATGCCTCCCTTGCAGCACAGGGAGCTGGAGCACGGATACCTCCTGGGATGCTGTTAAGAGAAGCACAGGCAGGCTGGGTGTTTGTGGAATCCCACTGTGAAAATGGAGCAGTCAATTCAGCACTTGGAGAATCTCCAGGGTTTGCCTGGTCCCTGAGCCAGAGAAGCTGCACTGGAGCCATTCACTGCAGGACAGAAGCAAAGCATTTGGGAGAAAAGGATGCAACACATGCCATATGCTCAGCAGTGCTGCCCTGTAGCTGAGCACAAGGCAGACAGTGTTGTATAGTGGCTAGGATAAGAATGGGAGTCAGGACCCCAGGGCTTTATTCCTACCTCTGCTGCTGGTTCACCATGTGACCTCAGGCAACACAACCATCCTGGAACCTCTCAACGTCCCCAAACGGCATACATCTGGAGATACCCAAACCCCACAACACACTTGCACTGAAGCCAGAAAGGAAGGGAACCCACTAATAATTAGCCATTAGGGCTGCCAAGTTTATTACACACCTCATAGAGGGTATGTCTACACTAGCTCATTAATTCGAGCTAGGTAGGCAAATGAGACGACCGGAGTTGCAAATGAAGCCCGGGATTTAAATATCTCGGGCTTTATTTGCATGTTCCCGTCCAGTCGCCATTTTGAAATTTCACTAGCCTGAACTCACTGCCGCGCGGCTACACGCAGCAGTGAAATGTTAATTTGAACTAAGTCCTTAGTTTGAATTAACTGTTACTCCTCGTGGAATTTCAAAATGGCGACTGGATGGGAACATGCAAATAAAGCCCGGCATATTTAAATCCCAGGCTTCATTTGCAACTCCGGTCGCCTCATTTGCCTACCTAGCTCAAATTAATGAGCTAGTGTAGACATACCCAGAGTGCAGTTATCCCCATGGTGAGCAGGAGGACAAGGGTATGATGTGAAACCCCAAATGCCAGCAGATTTGCAGCTAGCCTGTCCTCTCGTGGCTTTAATATAAGAACCTAAGAATGGCCATACTGGGTCAGACCAAAGGTCCATCCATCCCAGTACCCTGTCTGCCGACAGTGGCCAATGCCAAGTGTCCCAGAGGGAATGAATCGAACAGGTAACGATCAAGAGATCTCTCTCCTGCCATCCATCTCCAGCCTCTGACACACAGAGGCTAGGGATACCATTCCTTACATGTACTGGCTAATAGCCAGGGCTAGACAATCCCCGGCGAGAGCTACTTGCCAGCCCCGTACCGCGCATGCACCAGACTGGCACTGCGCATGCACGAAGCACCGGTGAATGGGGTGCACGGAGCAACCAGCTGAAATCTACTCACTATGGGTGAGTAGATTCTGCAGTTTGTCGAGCCCTGCTAATATCCATTTATGGACTTAAATTCATGGAGGTTATGTAGTTTTCATTTAAACTTTGTTCTAGTCCTAGCCTTCACAACCTCCTCAGGCAAGGAGTTCCACAGATTGACTATGCTCTGTGTGAAGAACTTCCTTTAATTGGTTTTAAAGCTGCTGCTCATTCGTTTCATTTGGTGGCCCCTAGTTCTTATATTATCGGAATAAGTAAATAACTTTTCCTTATTCATTTTCTCCCCACCACTCATTTCTCCACACCTCTATCATATCCCTCTATCACATCCCTCCTTAGTCTCCTCTTTTCCAAGCTGAAAAGTCCCATTCTCTTTAATCTCTCCTCATATGGGACCCGTTCCAAACCCCTAATCATTGTAGTTGCCCTTCTCTGAACCTTTTCTAATGCCAGTATATCTTTTTTAAAATGAGACCACATCTGTACACAGTATTCAAGATGTGGGCATACCATGGATTTGTATAAGGGCAACAAGATATTCTCCATTTTAGTCTCTATCCCTATTTAAATGATTCCTAACATCCTATTTGCTTTTTTGACTGTTGCTGCACACTGCATGGACGTCTTCAGATAACTATCCATGACAACTCCATGATCTCTTCCCTAATTAGTTGTAGCTAAATTAGCCCCCATCATATTATATGTATAGCTGGGGTTATTGTTTCCAATGTGAATTAAATTACATTTATCCACATTAAATTTCATTTGCCATTTTGTTGCCCAGTCACTTAGTTTGGTGAGATCTTTTTGAAGTTCTTCACAGAATGCTTTGGTCTTTACAACCTTGAGCAGTTTAGTATCATCTGTAAACTTTTCCATCTCACTGTTTACCCCTTTCTCCAGATCATTTATGAATAAGTTGAATAGGACTGGTCCTAGGACTGACCCTTGGGAAACACCACGAGTTACCCCTCTCCACTCTGAACATTTATCATTTATTCCTACCCTTTGTTTCCTGTCTTTTAACCAGTTCTCAGTCCATGAAAGGATCTTCCCTCTTATCCCATGACAACTTAATTTACGTAAGAGCCTTTGGTGAGGGACCTTGTCAAAGGCTTTCTGGAATTCTAAATACACTATATCTACTGGATCCCCCTTGTCCACATGTTTGTTGACCCCTTCAAAGAACGCTAATTGATTAGTAAGACATGATTTCCCTTTACAGAAACCATGTTGACTTTTGCCCAACAAATTATGTTCTTCTATGTGTCTGACAATTTTATTCTTTATTATTGTTTTGCCCGGTACTGACATTAGACTTACCAGTCTGTAATTGCGGGGTTGGCCTCTGGAGCCCTTTTTTAATATTGGCGTCACATTAGCTATCTTCCAGTCATTGGGTACAGAAGCTGATGTAAAGGATAGGTTACAAACTATAGTTAATAGTTTTGCAATTTCACATTTGAGTTATTTCAGAACTCTTGGGTGAATGCCATCTGGTCCCAGTGACTTGTTACTGTTAAGTTTATCAATTAAATCCAAAACCTCCTCTAATGACACTTCAATCTGTGACAATTCCTCAGATTTGTCACGTACAAAGGATAGGTCAGGTTTGAGAATCTCCCTACCATCCTCAGCCATGAAGACTGAAGCAAAGAATTCATTTAGTTTCTGCGCAATGACTTTATCGTCTTTAAGTGCTCCTTTTGTATCTCAATCGTCTAGGGGCCCCACTGGGGGTGTGTCTAGACTACATGCCTCCTTTGACGGAGGCATGTAGATTAGCCAGATCGGAAGAGGGAAATGAAGCCGCGATTAAAATAATCGCGGCTTCATTTAAATTTAAATGGCTGCCCCGATCTGCCGATCAGCTGTTTGTCAGCAGATCGGGGCAGTCTGGACGCGACGCGCCGACAAAGAAGCCTTTCTTCATCGGCACAGGTAAGCCTCGTGAAACCAGGTTTACCTGTGCCGATGAAGAAAGGCTTCTTTGTCGGCGCGTCGCGTCCAGACTGCCCCGATCTGCTGACAAACAGCTGATCGGCAGATCGGGGCAGCCATTTAAATTTAAATGAAGCCGCGATTATTTTAATCGCGGCTTCATTTCCCTCTTCCGATCTGGCTAATCTACATGCCTCCGTCGAAGGAGGCATGTAGTCTAGACACACCCTGGTTGTTTAGCAGGCTTTGGGCTTCTGATGTAGTTAAAAAAAATGGTTATTACCTTTTGAGTTTTTGGCGAGCTGTTCTTCAAACTCCTTTTTGGCTTTTCTTATTACATTTTTACACTTAATTTGGCAGTGTTTATGCTCCTTTCTACTTACCTCGCTAGGATATGACTTCCACTTTTTAAAAGATGTCTTTTTTATCTCTCACTGCTTCTTTTACATGGTTGTTCAGCTATGGTGGCTCTTTTTTAGTTCTTCTACTATGTTTTTTAATTTGGGGTATACATTTAAGTTGTGCCTCTATTATGGTGTCTTTGAAAAATGTCCATGCAGCTTGCAGGGATTTTATTTTAGTCACTGTACATTTTAATTTCTGTTTAACTAACCTCCTCATTTTTCAATAGTTCCCCTTTCTGAAATTAAATGGCACAATGCTGGGCTGCTGAGGTGTTCTTCCAAACACAGGAATGTTAAATGCTATTATATTATGGTCACTATTTCCAGGCGTAGTTACCTTTTGGACCAGATCCTGCGTGCCACTCAGGACTAAATCGAGAATTGCCTCTCCCCTTGTGGGTTCCTGTATCAGCTGTTCAAAAAGCAGTCGTTTAAGGTATCAAGAAATTTTGTCTCTGCATTTCATCCTCAGGTGACATGTACCCAGTCAATATGGGGATAGTTGAAATCCCCCACTATTATTGAGTTCTTTATTTTGAAAGCCTCTCTAATCTCCCTTAGCATTTCATATTCACTATTACTGTTCCGGTCAGGTGGTTGATAATAGATTCCTACTGTTATATTCTTATTAGAGCAGGGAATTACTATCCATAGTGATTCTATGGAACATGTTGATTCATTTAAGATTTTTACTTCATTTGATTCTAAATTTTCTTTCACATATAGTGCCACTCCGCCACCCTCTTGACCTGCTCTGTCCTTCCGATATATTTTGTACCCCAGAATGATTGTGTCCCATTGATTGTCCTCACTCCATCCGGTTTCCGTGATGCCTATTATATCAGTATCCTCCTTTAACACGAGGCACTTTAGTTCACCCATCTTATTTTTTAGACTTTTAGCATTTGTGTACAAGCACTTTAAAAACTTGTTACTGTTTATTTGTCAGCCCTTTTCTGATGTGTCAGATTCTTTTTTATGTGAATGTTTTTCGTCTGATCTGGCCAGGACTTTATCCTCTTCCATCCTCTCCTCCTGACTAAAACCTAGAGAATCTCCAACAATAGTCTCTCCTCTAAGAGAATTCTCTGTCCGATCCACGTGCTCCTTTGCACCAATCGATTTCCCCCCATCTCTTAGTTTAAAAACTGCTCTGCGACCTTTTTAATGTTTAGTGCCAGCAGTCTGGATCCACTTTGGCTTAGGTGGAGCCCATCCTTCCTGTATAGGCTCCCCTTATCCCAAAAGTTACCCCCAGTTCCTTATAAATCTAAACCCCTCCTCCCTACACTATGGTCTCATCCACTCATTGAGACTCTGAAGCTCTTCCTGCCTACCTGGCCCTGCACGTGGAACTGGAAGCACTTCCGAGAATGCCACCATAGAGGTCCTGGATTTCAGTCTCTTTACTAGCAGCCTAAATTTGGCCTCCAGGATGTCTCTCCTACCCTTCCCTATGTCACTGGTATCTACGTGTACCACAACCACCAGCTCCTCCCCAGCATTACACATAAGTCTATCTATATGCCTCGAGAGATCTGTAACTTTTGTACTAGGCAGGCAAGTCACCATACAGTTCTCCCGGTCATCGCAAACCCAGCTATGTACATTTTTAATGATCAAATCTTCCGTTACTAACAACTGTCTTTTCCTGCTGACTGGAGTTCCCTCCCCTAGAGAGGTAACGTCAGTGTGAGAGGATACCCCAACATCTGGAAGGAGGGTCCCATCTATGGGAAGGTTTCCCTCTGCTCCTTCCTTGAACCTTTCATCCTCTTTAATAGCACAGGGGCTGTCTGACTGGAGGTGGGACAATTCTACAGTGTCCTGGAAAGCCTCATCCATGTACCTTTCTGCCTCCCTCAGCTCCTCCAGTTCAGCCACCCTGGCCTCCAAATCCCATACACAGTCTCTGAGGGCCAGGAGCTCCTTGTTCCGAATACACACATACACCACCCGCACATAGGACAGGTAACCATACATGCTGCACTGAGTGCAATAAACAGGATAGCCCCCACTCTGCTGCTGGGCTTCTGCCTGTATTCTCTGCTACAGCTCCCTAGGTTATTGATAGGGTTTTTAGTTAAATCAGGAAGTTTTGATTAAAACCTTTAAACTAAACTATAAAGACTGGCAAGTGTACCTTGGCCCCTTCCCACTCCCTTCCAAACTCCCTCTCAAAACTCCCTGTTTGCCAAGTTTACTAATACTACGGGAGGATATCTGAGCACCACTGACCATCAGGAATTTCCCCTCTCCCCAAAATGCAGACATCCCTACCAGAGCTTTAATTACAACCCTGTGCTTTAGCACACAGACTCTTCTCACTACTTTTCACTCTGGAGGCCAAAGCTATTGTGCCAACATAAAATAAAAGACAGATGGCTTTAGCTGTGTTTGCTGCATGCTGTGTCACTTCAATTTCTGTCTCAGCTCCCAAGCTGCCGTCCTGCTGGAAACTGGTTGTATGAAGACCTCACTGGATTGGGGACCAGGCACAACCTACCCAGAGATTCACTGAGCCCTATTTTGAGCCCACAGTGCTCAGCGGATCAGCAAAACCAGCACTCATCTTCTTTACTCTCCCTCTGTCTCACCGGAGCTAGAGAAATCGGGTCAAAACCCTGGACTCAGACTACCACCAGTTCTTATTTTTTTCGGGACATTTAACAAAGTCTATCTGTGGGTCTCACTGGAGAAGAAGGATGGTCCAGTGGTTAGAATGCTGACCTGGGACTTGAGAAACTTGCTCACCATGGACTACTCCCTGTGTGACGTTGGACAAGCTGGCCTTACTTCCTATCTGTAAAATGTGGACAACAGCACTGCCCTGTCTCCTAGAGATATTTATGAAGAATAACAAATTAAATACTCTGAGGCGCCCAGATACTGTAGTGCTGCAGCAATACGCATACTCTTAGCATCAGTGGTTCTCAACCAGATTATCTGAGGCCTCTGGGGGTCTGTAGCAGGTTTCATGGGCTCTGCTGGTCTAAACAAGAGAGCAGGGCAGGTGTCAGACTCACTGGCCCATGATAGAAAGCCAAAGCCCAAGCAACTTAGTTTTACAGAGCCCCGTATGGCATTGGGCCATGGGCAATCGTCCTGCTTGCCATCCTTTAACAATGATGCTGACTTTCACTCTCCTGGCTATACAGCAAAAAACAATTGTTGTGGCAAAGGTGGACCAATATGTTTTTATAGCAGCTGGGAGCCTCTGAAAGAAAAATGTGGAGAACCTCTGCCTAGACAGCTTTTAGCATTAGAATCTCCTGTAGCCAGCAGCACAAGGCAACCCATTTTTTCCCATCTCTTTCTGTTCAAATTGAGATGTCTGACTCCATTGCAAGTTGACTCCATAATGGCAGTATTCCAGTGTTTTCAACAATAATGAAAATTAAGAGGTATGTTTGAACATACGGAGGGTAATAGCTGAAGAGGGGTGAGACCACGATGGAGAAAGTAAGCTGTAGCACTTGACAGTAAAAACTGAAAAATATTTAACAACCATTTTATTCGATTTAACTCATGTTTTAAAATCATCATGCCAATGAAAGTTGGTTACTCAAGCCTACTACGAAGCATGACATCAACAGCCTACTTGGTTTCTTGCTGTAATTTTGCATGACTCTGTTAATGAGCTTCTCAAATGCTGAGCATTCCTTTCTGGTGGCTTCTCGTGTGTCCAGTACTGCCAGTCCTTCCTGCTGTGTTCGTGGTCAGGCAGAAGGCAACTCCTTTCAGAACACAAACTTCTATTCAATGAGGAGAACGAAGGCCCATCTGTAGCTGTTGTGACTGGGAGTAGTAAGAAATTAATTTCTACATCTTCCATGCCAGGAAACAGAACCCAGAGTGTGGGTCAAACCACCAGGGATGATAAAGAAGTTCAAGTCAAATCTTCATTCATTCATTGTATGATACTCCACTCTGTTCAAATTCTGTGTTCTGTCCTGATCACATGGCAGTAGAACTGAGGCTGAGTACAATCCAGAAGTTGTTGCTGTAGATTTCTAAGAATTAAGTCTGGGTACTTTACCTTTTTCATCTGGTTTATAAAACACGTTTTGTCCTCTTCACTTAAGGATTCAATGTAAGTGCCTCAATTAGTCAATTTCTGAACTGAAGTCTTTGCTTCTTCCAGTATGTTTTCAATGGCTCTCTTGCCATTTGAACCAAGTGCAGTTCTGTTGCTGGACAAAGATATGCTACTGTTGTAGCAGACACTTAGATGCCATTGTGTAATGACCCAACTGATTTCATCATCAGACTTACAAGAGCAAGAATAGCAATGGTTTTCTTTGAAATTAGTAGCAAAAGTAGTTTACCAGATTTACTGCTTAGATCTTGGCAGATATTTCCCAGAGCCAGTAATAACAGTTGCAGTAATATTAAAACAATAGTCACAATCACTCGTGAGAAACCCAGTGGGTTCTCCCAGGATGGACTTATTTGAACTTCAATCTCAGACCATCTTCTATTTTTTCCCAAGACATCCAGTCTTTTTGGACACTTGCTGGGGGGAAAAAAAAGAGTATATTGAAGACATTAACGATATGCTCCTTTGAAAGTCTTTAGAAGATACTGCAGCTTATTGTGCTAGTTAGAGTAGATGGTTTCTGCAGTGTGTATAGGAGAGATTTGGGTTACATTTTTCTCTGAGCAAAGCATATACACCACTACGTCTTCCAGAGGAGTGGGAAGCTCCATCAGATGCACAAGCAGCCATCTCATCAGGGTTCAATTTAGAAGCATTTAACTCTTCCAAAGACATGCATTGACAGAGATGCAGCTGATGTGACAGCATTCTCTCTTCTCTACAGGAACCTGATCTTCTACACCAGGGGTGTCCAAACTTTTTTCAAAGAGGGCCAGATTTGAAGAAATGAACATGCATGAGGGCCGTCTTCACACTCTCAGCCCCAAGGCGGAGGGCCCGCAGGGTCGGAGGCGGGCGGAGAGCGCAGGGCACGCCGGCCTCATGGCGGCCCGGGGGCAGGGCAAACCCGCAGCCGAGCAGGGGAGCGGGGCTGCGGACGTGCCCTACAGGGCAGGCTCTAGGACCGCGGAGGCCATGGGCAGCAGCGGCGCGGCCGGAAGCTGAGCGCGCCAGTTCAAAAGAGCACCGGGGAGCCAGGAGAGGGGGAGGAAGCGGGGGCCGTATTAAATCGGAACACGGGCTGCAATTGGCCCGCGGGCCGCACTTTGGACATGCCTGTTCTACACACTGATTTAAAGTCCCACTTATGCTCATTCATGGTTTTTTCCATTCTCCTTTTTGTTTCCTAGCTCCTCCTCTCACTGCGGCAGAATGCAGTTCTGACAAGATTCAAGTGTATCCACTGGACTCAGCATCTGTATCTCACATATAAAAAAAGGGACTTATGAAGGATTGGAAGTAGCTGTTTATGTCTCTGGTTTCTGGGAGCTCCCGAGATTCAATAAGGAGCTTCACTGATCCCTTCTGCATTGTATTGGTACCCACACAATCTGATGAAACTCTGAGGGTCATGTCCAAGCACACACTGGCTCAGAAACCTGTAACAGATTCTCAAGAAGATACTTTCTTCCTAAATCCTGGGTAGGGATCCACAGTGGATGTCCTGAACTATCTTTCCAGATGATTACCACTCCAAAGAGTGGCCTGCACCACTGTCATAGCTGGGAACAGCAGCTACATTCCAGGATGTGATAGGTTTTATCATCATGGCTAGTGATGTCCATGCTATCATCTCTGGCTCCCTACCAAGAGAGTGTCTTTCCAAATGGTCTATGTCTATACTGCATGCTTATTTCAAAATAACAGTGTGTGTGTCTACACAGCAAGCAAAGTTATTTCAAAATAATGGGCTTCTTACTCTGTAACACAAGGAATAAGGGAAGTCGAAAGAAGTGTTTTCTTCCTTCGACTTACTACTTTGTAGACAGCGCCAAAAGCAGAGTTAAGCTACTTTGACTTCAGCTACGAAATGAATGTAGCTAAAGTTGCACATCTTAACTTGATGTTAGCCCACAGTGTAGGTGTACCCATGGTGGCCACACCATCATTGCACATGGTCTTTTGAGTGCTCCATATTTCAGCCCTACTGCTGCATTAACATAAGCTTTTGAATTTAACTGAATGCAATGTGCTGGTCATCTGAAGAAGCAGGCTGTGCCCATGAAAGCTCATGATCCCATCTACATGTTTTGTTAGTCTATCAAGTGCTACCAGACCATTTGTTGTTTTTTAAGTTTGTGCAATAAATAAGAAAGGAAAAGGCAGAGAGATCCTTTGAGGAGCCCAATACACTTTACCAACAGTTAAGGATCTAAGTTTCCTATGGAAGGAAAGTAGGTATCAGCCAAGGGTGACAGGAAAGACCAAGCCCTAAGGTCATAGAGAAGTCCTTCCCACAAGCCAGAGTGGC
Source organism: Pelodiscus sinensis (assembly GCF_052426305.1). Taxonomy (NCBI): domain Eukaryota; kingdom Metazoa; phylum Chordata; order Testudines; family Trionychidae; genus Pelodiscus; species Pelodiscus sinensis. The sequence continues at coordinate 7,309,078 of NC_143065.1, forward strand.
TGTGAAGGAACCAGCCAATCAGGAGCCAAGAGTGACTACAAAAGGAGCTGCAGGAGTAGAGACAGCTCACCCGGGCAGGGAGAAAAGGGGGGCTGGCTGGCTGGCAGAACCAGAGACAGCTCCCAGTGGAGAGCCCTTGAGAGACTTGAAGGTGAAGCCCTGAGCTAAGGGCAAAGGAGTTGTATCCAGAAGGGGGAGCCCTGGAAGCACCGCTCTTGTTCAGAGTGAGGGAATGGCATTGAACTGAGACACACTACACAGAGAACACCATGATGGGGCTCTCTTCGATGTGTAGCCCAGAAGGGCTTTGTGATCGCACACAGTGTGACTTAGCCAGAGGCCCAAGTAGCTGCAAGGCTTTTAAGACTGAGGCCGTGCTGGACCCCACACTGGGACAAATGGGGGCGCTTGTGTGAGGTGAGTGCCAACCCTGTTACAGCAAGGAGCAGAGGGTATGTCTACACTACAGCACTACTTCGAACTAACTTAATTCGAATTAGTTAATTCGAACTAAGCTAATTCGAATTAGCGCATCTAGACCCAAAAACTAATTCGAACTAGCATGTCCACACTGATTGGACGCTGGGTCGCATTTAAGGGCAGCTGAAACCAGTTCCGGCAGGGCATCAGGTCAGTAGTTGCTTTGTGTGGCTGCTGTCTGAAGCTATCTGAGGCTCGAGCTTAAAGAGACCCCCCTGGACAGCCGGTTCACAGCTTTTCTGCTTGCTTGCCTACCTCGCCAAGGGACAGCAAAGTGTTTTTCTCTCTGCCTGCCTGTGTCGGTGCTTCCCATTGGGGACGCCGCCGTAGTTGGCACCATGGAGCCAGAGCTCACCCTGGGCATGTTGCTCCAGTTTTTGGACTTGCTGCTGCAAACCTGCCAGCAATGGGTGGAGGCTGCCTGGCACCATCTGGTGTACATCAGCCCCCTGCCTCTCCTCCTGGCCTCCCCGGGGGTCGTGGAGGAGCGGCAGCAGCACCCGGACACCAGCGTGCCCCGCTGCATCTGGCGTCTGGACACCAGCAGCGACTGGTGGGACCGCATCATCTTGGAGCGCTGGGGAGACCAACAGTGGACCCAGAACTTCAGGATGAAGGAGGACACCTTCCTGGAGCTCTGCGAGTGGCTCGCCCCTGCTCTGCGGTGACGGGACACTCGCATGAGGCCCGCCATTCCCCTCCAGAAGCATGTGGCCATCGCCCTGTGGAAGCTCTCCACGCCGGACAGCTACCGATCTGTCGGGAACCAGTTCGGCATGGGGAGATCCACCATCGGAGCAGTGCTCATGCAGTTATGGCACCCACCAGCCACTGGGCCGGGGGGGAATGGGGGCTGCAGGGAGGGGATGGGCCGCTCCAGGGAAAACGGGGGGGGGGGGGGGGGAGAGGAGGCGAAAGTGCCCCGCACGGGAACGTTCGGTCTGTCCTGGCCGTACTACACGCTGCCCATGGGGGTTGCTTCCAGGAGTGGGGTGTGGGGCAGTGCCAGGGAACGAACACTCCCAGCCACCTGGGCGCCTCAGTGATTCGTGGTTTGTTGTCTCTCTTTGCAGGTGGTCAAGGCCATCAGCCAGGTGCTGCTCCACAGGGTGGTCCACCTCGCTGACCCGGACGCCGTCATCCGGGGGTTCGGCGCCCTCGGCTTCCCCAACTGTGGGAGGGCCATCGACGGGACGCACATTCCCATCTGTACCCCAGAACACCAGGCCTCCCAGTACATCAACCGCAAGGGGTACTTCTCCGTCCTCCTGCAGGCCATGTGTGACCACCAGGGCCAGTTCAACATGGCACACAACGCCAGGGTGTTCCAGAACTCCTCCGTGTGCTAGAGGCTGCAGGCCGGGACCTTTTTCCCCGACCACCACATCAGAGTCGGGGATGTGGACATGCCCGTCTGCCTGGTGGGGAATGTGGCCTACTCCCTACAGCCCTGGCTCATGAAGCCGTACACGGGGCACCTCAACTCCTCCCGGCAGGCCTTCAATGCCAGGCTCACCAGGGCCCGCATCATGGTCGAGTGGGCCTTCAGACACCTGAAAGCCCGATTTTGATGCCTCCTCACACGCCACGACCTCGTCGAGCACAATATCCCTCCCGTGATGGCAGCATGTTGTGTGCTGCACAATTTATGTGAACGGAAGGGGGAGGCTTTCCTGCCAGCCTGGATGGCTGAGGCTGAGCGCATGGCTGGCCAGTATGTGCAGCCCTGCACCGCCGCCGTCTGGGAGGCCCAGCGGGGGGCTATCCAGATCCGGGAAGCTCCTGCTATCCAGATGCAGGAGAGCTTCCAGGTGGAGGAGGAGGACTGAACTCTCCCTGCATGCCCCACTGGGGCCTTCTTCCACCCTCCCCTCCTTCCCCTTTCCCCTCCCTAACCCCCCTTCCTAATGTAAAATAAAGACACCTGTTTTGCCAACAAAAATCTCTCTTTATTGTACATAACTGGGGTGGAGAAGGGAGAAGTGAGAATGGGAGGGGGAGGGGAAAACCTGGGAGGAGGGAGCTGGAAGAGGGTGGAAGGGGAGGAAGGGAAGGGAAAGCTCAGGGTTGAGGGTCCTGCTGGCTCTCCCGTCTCACAGCACTGTGATGGGTCAGAGGGGAGTGGGTGTGGAGGGTGGGGGCAGGAGGGATGGGGGTGCAGAGGAAGTGGGAGGCGGAGCAGGGGTGGGAGGAGGAGCGAGAGCTGGGGCGGCCGCAGGGGCTGGAGCAGGAGGAGGCAGGAACCTGTCCACCAGGGTCTGGAGGTGACCTCTGAGGGCATGGCTCTGCTCCTCCAGCACCTCCAAGCTCCGCTGCCACAGCCCCTCCCAGACCCAGTGCTCCTGGATGCGGAGCTGCTACTCCAGTAGCTGCAGGTGCTGCCGGTGGTAGTCCTCCAGGTTGCGGGTGCACCTGCTGGCCTGGGTACAGGTGGCTGTTGCAGGCGGGGCGGTGCGCCCTGCAGTCCCAGGTGCTGCGGCTGTGGTGAAACAAGAGCAGTGGTCAGTTCTCCCTGGGGACACGGTGGGTGAAACCCAGCGCCCCTCTGCAAGGCGAGGTCGGCGTGTGTGGAATGGGCCAGGGCCCCTGCATGATACCCAGCTGCTGCTCCACGGTGGGCAAGGCCGAGGCATACGATCCCTGGGCTCCCTCTCCCCCCATGTCTCCCATACACATTAGGGGAGCACGATGGCACTCACATGTGAAGCCCTCTCTGGCCTTGGACGACACAGCCGATGTGCTCTGTGGGGTGACCCGGGGGTCTTGGGAAGGCTCCCGGCTCTCGGCGTCCTCCTCCGTGTCCAGGATGGGTCCCTCTGCCCCGGGGTCAATCACCACCCGGGGGCATGCACTGCGTGTGCCCCCAGGATGCGGTACAGGGCCTCAAAATGAGGGCATGCCTCCGGGTTGGCCCCTTGCTGGGAGGCCCTGGAGTAGGACTGCCGCAGGTCCTTAATTTTGCAGCGGACCTGCTCCTGGGTCCGCATGTGTCCTCTGGTGGCCAGGCTGTCAGCCATGCGGCTGTAGATGGCCACGTTCCTGTGGCTAGTGCGGAGATCGTGGACGTTGGAGGCCTTCCCCCAAACCTCAATGAGGTCCACGATCTTCGCACTAGACCAGGCAGGTGCCCGCCTCTTGTGGCCCCAGGCAGGCTCCTGTGAGCCACCAGCCTGGTCCTGGGAAAAGGCGGAGAGCTGGGTGGCAGCGGGTGGCTGGCTCATCTTGTGTCAGGTGCAGGGTCTGCTGGCTGGGTGCTGGCAGGCTTGCAACTGGCACAAGCACCGTAGCCAGACCGTGGCCCTTTAAGGGTTCCGGGGCCGGGAGGGGGGCAGACAAGTTTCCCTGGTGGTGCCCAGAGTGGCCACCAAGGCAAGCTGGGGAGGGCTAGCCTCCCACTAGTTCGAATTAAGTGGCTACACAGCCCTTAATTCAAACTACTTAATTTGAACTAGGCATTAGTCCTCGTAGAATGAGGTTTACCTAGTTCGAATTAAGCGCTAGGTAGACGCTATGAAAGTTAATTCGAACTAACGGCTGTTAGTTCAAATTAACTTTGTAGTGTAGACATACTCAGAGAGAGTAAAGTGCTTGCTGAAGCTCACATAGCTAGTCAGTGGCAGAACTAGTAAGAGAATCCAGGTGTCCTCTTAGTCTTGTCCATAGCCCCTAGAGTCTAGGAATGGGCAAGTTTTTGATGGGAGCCACTCCAAGAATTTGGTACGTGGTCAAGGGCTGCTCTCTTCCATAATATTAATGGAGGAGGTGTGGGTCTGTGCTGGAGGTTGGTTGCAGAAGGGAGCTTGGGGTGTGGGATCTGGGAAGGAGTCTAGGTGAAGAAGGGGGTTATGACCTGGGGGAGGGGTTTGGAGTGCAAGGTCTGGGAGAAGGCTGTAACCTGGAGGGGGGTTGTAGGAGGGAGTGCAGGGTTTGGGTAGAGGTTGTGACCTAGGAAAGGGATGCAGGAGGGGGTGCAGGACTTGGGGTACAGGATCTGGGAGGGGTATGGGTGCAGGAGCAGAGGGTTTGGGTTACATGGGATAGGGATGCAGGAGGGGGGCAGAGGATTGGGAGAGGAAGGGTCTGGGGTGTCAGAAGCAGGCTGTGGCTGGGAGGTGCTTACCTGGATAGCTCCTGTCCACCAGCCCAGCAGGTTCCTCAACCAGACTCTTTGTCGTTTATGCCCCTGCATGCCGCTTAGAGCAGGCCCAGTGTGGGGTCCATGTGCTTCTCTGAATGCTGAGAGCCTGGAGGGGGAAGGATACCTAGCACGCTGCCTATCCTATGAACAGGAAGCTCCCATTGGCCGGAAACAGCCTCTCCCCAGGCCTGCAGTGTTCAGAGAGCCACTCTGAGTAGCTTGCAGGGGCCGGGCCGGCAAGGAGCCTGGCTGAGGCTCCTACTGTGCCACAGGACAGATCTGATGGCTTGGCAGGCCAGACCCGGCCTGCGGGCTGCACTTTGCCTGCCCCTGCCCTAGGCCATAATCATCACATGACGTGGTTCTGGTTGTATTACTTAGATAGTGAGCTTCATTCTTTGTTCTAACGACGAGGAGTCCTGTGGCACCTTATAGACTAACTGACGTGTTGGAGCAGAAGCTTTCGTGGGCAAAGACCCACTTCGTCAGATGCATTCTTTGTTCTGTATCTGTTAAGTGCCTAGCACGGTGAGGCGCTGATCCATGAGTGGGGCTCCCTCATGTTCCTGCAGTAAATGGCAACAGGGCAGTCTGATTTCCACATGGCAAGTGGACTTGTAGTAGAGTGAGAAAACTTGTTCTCCTGAGCTTCCTTTTGTCCTGATCACAGAGGCCCTGGATGGACAGCACATGCCTGGACCAGGACGCATGGAAGTCGTGTGCTTTTTCACGATCCCAAAGATCAGGTTCAGGAAATGTTTTTTGTGACAACAATATGATTTGTGAGAGCTTGCTTAAGTGGGCAAACCCATTTATCCCTGGAGCACCTTGCTGTCACTTGAAATGGCATTGGCCCATAATGCTAGCAGCTGCTTTCCCTCCCTTCCTGTCCGGCACCAGGGATCATGCCAGCCCTTGAAAGGTCAGCATTAACATAGGGCCCTCACCGGGAACTCACTGACAGCAGATTTTCTTAATACCATTGCTAAACACTGCCTACACAATGCTCCTCGCCCCTAAACCCCCACCACGACCATACTGGCACATCACAGCCAATGCACTGATTCAAGCAGACATCTTGTCACAACAACAGACTTCTGCCAAGGGCTTCCTGAAGAAACACAGCTAGGGGGTGGGGAAGTGCTGCCTGCCTGCTGTCTAATGCTTTGGCTCCACCAGCCCAAATTCTTGGCTGAAAAGGCAATTCCAAGCAGAGCAGATCAAAGACAGAGTGGCTGGTATAGGCAGAGAGCCCCAGATATCAGAGGTGGCTAATGACAAGGATGTAATGCAGACAAAGCCTTCTACCTTTTAAAGCTTCTTTATGTCAGGCTGCAGTTGCGCAAGGAAGAGAGTCCCTAAAAGCAGACTTTAAAAAGCAGAAACCCACCAGACACTAGACAGCCACAGAATTATTTCAGGGACTCTGGGCTAGAGCAATGGTGCCAAGTCTTATTACACAGAAGGGCCACATAAATTTAAGCACAGCTTGTGTGGGCCAAACAGTTCTACTCCGTATTCTAGAAAGCGAGTCCACCTGTCTGACACTTTGATCAAGAACTCCTCCCAAAAGGAAAGGGCTAGGACCACCACATTTGGTATGCAGTTTTCTCTTATCATGATTTAAGGAGAAGAATGAATTTGATGGTGCCAGGAAAACAGGATGTGCCTGGAATGAGGTTGCTTTTCATAAAACCAAACAGAAAAGATACAAACATCACTAAATCAAGTACAGTCCTTAAAACTGACATAACTGAGCAAATCTTGAAAGAGTCTGAACCAAGATGAGCAAGAAACATAGGATGAACCTGGAATCGGATTGCTTCTAGGGACGTGAATGGTTAACTGATAGGGGCTGGAGCAGCTCCCCACCCACCCCAAGAAGGGGGCTGTGATGGACCGGGCCAGGTCTGGGCATGGCTGAGGGCATCCTTCAGGGCGAATAGGTCAAAACAAGGGCTACTTACAGCCTCTGACTGGAGACCTTCCCAAACAGGTCACAAACCAGTCACACCGAGTGCTTCAGTGCCAATCTGGCCAGACAGAAGCCTCATGAGCAAAACCCCTCTGGCACCCTAGCTCTTCCTGTGCCCCAATCGGCCCCAGGCCTGCACACAGGTGAGGGGTTATAGAACCCAATTTTACCTACCCCAAATGGGTTCTCCCGGTCCCTAAATACCAGCCACAGTTCCCAGTTAATTTGCACTTTGGATCTTACCCACAAGATCATGCTGAGCCAATCCTTTAGAATCTAAACTCTAAAGGTTTATTAATGAGAGAAAGAAAAGCACGAGAGCAAGGTTGTTCAGGAGAGTACATTACATGTATCGAATCTCCCAGTTCTCGATACAGGCTCTTAGCACAGATGTTATAAACTGCTATCTTATAAGTCTCTGGTGTATATCCTATGTCAAGATGGGTCCATGGTTCTTTCCAGGTCATTGTTCCCTGCAAGGCTGCATCTGGGATCAGGAGCTGAACTGAAGACAAGATGGAGCTTGCCACATGACACTTTATAGCCATCCCTGGTCTCTCCCAAGCTGGAGCAGGTCACATGGCCCAGGGACCTATCATAGAATCACAGAGCCGGAAGAGACCTCAGGAGGTCATCAAGTCCAGCCCGCTGCTCTAGGCAGGACCGATCCCAACTAAATCAACCCAGCCAGGGCTTTGTCAAGCCAAGACTTAAACACCTCTAGGGATGGAGATTTCACTCCCTCCCCAGAGAAGCCAGCCAGGTGCATCACCACCCTCCTAGTGAAATAGTTTTTCCTAATATCCAACCTGGACCTCTCCCACCACAACTTGAGACCATTGCTCCTTGTTCTGCCATCTGTCACTATTGAGAACAGCCTTTCTCCATCCTCTTTGGAAGCTCCTTTCAGGAAGTTGCAGGCTGCTATCAAATCCCCCCTCACTCTTAGTTTCTGCAGACTAAACAGACCCAACTCCCTCAGCCTCTCCTCATAGGTCATGTGCTCAGCCCCCTAATCATTTTGGTGGCCCTCTGCTGGACTCTCTCCAATGCGTCCACATCCTTTTTGTAGTGGGGGCCCCAGAATTGGACACAATACTCCAGGTGTGGCCTCAACAGAGCCAAATAAAGGGGAATAATGACATCTCTGGATCTGCTGGCAATGCTCCTCTTAATGCAACCTAATATGCCATTAGCCTTCTTGGCTACAAGGGCACACTGTTGTCTCATATCCAGCTTCTCATCCACTATAATCCCCAGGTCCTTTTCTGCAGAACTACTACTAAGCTGGTTGGTAACCAGCCTGTAACAATGCTTGGGATTCTTCTGTCCCAAGTGCAGGACTCTGCATTTGTCCTTGTTGAACCTCATCAGATGTCTTGTGGCCCAATCCTCCAATTTGTCTAAGTCACTCTGGATCCTATCTCTGCCCTCAAGAGTATCTACTTCTCCCCCTAGCTTAGTTTCATCTGCAAGCTTGCTTGCTGAGGGTGCAATCCATCCTGTCATCCAGGTCCTTAATAAAGATCTTGAACAAAACCGATCCTAGAACTGAATCTTAGGACACTCCACTAGAAACCGACCGCCATTCTGACATTGAGCCGTTGATCACTACCCGCTGGGCCCGGCCTTCTAGCTAGCTTTCTATCCATTTTACCGTCCATTTATCCAATCCACATTCCCTTAACTTGCTGGTAAGAATATTGTGGGAGACTGTATCAAAAGCCTTGCTAAAATCAAGGTATATCACATCCACTGACTTCCCCATATCCACAGAGCCAGTTACCTCATCATAGAAGCTAATCAGATTGGTCAGGCACGACTTGCCCTTTGTGAATCCATGCTGACTATTCCTGATCACTTTCCTCTCTTCCAAGTGCCTCAAAATAGATTCCTTAAGGATCCCTTCCATGATTTTTCCAGGAACCCAAGTAAGACTGACCAGCTTATAGTTCCCTGGATCGTCCTTCTTGCCTTTTTTTTGAAGATGGGCACTGCATTTGCCTTTTTCCAATCGTCTGGGATCTCTCCCGATCTCCACGACTTTTCAAAGATAATGGCCAAAGGCTCCTCAAGGACATTTGCCAACTCCCTCAGTACCCTCGGATGCATTAAGTCCGGACCCATGGATTTGGATATGTTTAGCATTTCTAAATAGTTCCTAACCTGCTCTTTACCCACAAAGGGCTGTCCAGCTTCATCCCATCTTGCGTCACTTAGCGCATTAGTCCGGGAGCCCACCTTGTCCATGAAGACAGAGGCAAAGAAAGCATTGAGTGCTTCAGCTTTCCCCATATCATCTGTCACTAGGTTACCTCCTTCATCCATTAGGGGCCACACACCCTCTCTGATCACCTTCTTCTTGTTAACATGCCTGTAGAAACCTTTCTTGTTATCCTTCTCATCCTTAGCCAGTTGCAATTCCATTTGTGCTTTCGCCTTTGTGATAACCCTCCGGCATTCTCAAGCTATACCTTTAAACTACTCCCTGGTCATTTGTCCAAGTTTCCATTTTTTGTAAGCTTCCTTTTTGTGCTTAAGTTCACCAAGGATTTCCCCCGTAAGCCTATCCTTGTGTGCTAAGCCAGCAATCATTATTCTGGCTGGTCTGCAGGCATCCAGATTCATTCCTCAGGTGTGTCTTTAGCACCTAGAGATCGATTGTCCCTGGAGCCTCGCTAATTAGCATAGCCACTGGCTGAACATTCCTGTCACATTGCTCTGCCTCAGACAGAGAATTTTCCAGCATCAACACAGAGTCCATATTTATACCTCCCAATACAAATATTGTGCAAGTACATGAGTGGCAAACACAGAATCAGTAGAACACAAACTTTGATGTGACACCTCACATGGCCCCCTTTGTACAGACTTTGGAGCAAACATCACCCTCCCCCCCATGGGTGCAGCAATAATCTTTAAAATTCAATAATGTGACAGGGGCTTCTCTGGCCAGGCAGGCTAGAACTACCTCCCATGTACCACCCTTTAATTGGTTAAACAGCTAAACAATGTGTAACTAGCTGACCAGTTATACAGGATTTTATATCTCTAATTGCTTCTGAAAACACATTACAGAAAAGAGATATAGTGGAGAAATTTAGATTAGTGCTGCTCTCTTTTGGCACAGATAACTCAATGCTTAAGATTTGAAAACTAGAAGAAAATGTTATTGGAAACCAAACTGATTATAGCCCTTTTATGTTAAAACACAGCAAATGATAAGAGTTTATAGGGATGAAGAAAAAAATACACTTAACGGAATTCCCATTTTAAAAATTTACTAAAAATATTAAATGGAAGAATTTTAACAATCCCTTTTTTAAAGAAATCTGAAATAAAAGTTAACTTCTTAAATAATACTGCACTTTAAATAATGCAATCATTTAAATAAAGCATGTACATTTTCCTTTTATTTAAAAAAACCCTTAATTGACCCAAGCAATGCTGGGTAAATCTGTTTCCACATATTTAATTAAGATGTAAAGTCACTTGCACGGATTTATATTTTACTTTCCGCTTGCTTTGTATGTACTTAAAAAGGCTGTTTCTATACATGGTATAATGTGTTTAAGCAGGACACGGGCCTTGTGAAAATGTTCTCATGGGCTGCATATGATCCTCTGGCTGTATGCCAGACACCCCTGGACTAGATGACCACAGTGGTCCCTTCTGGCCTTGGAATCTATGCATCCAATTGGAAGGTCTAAAGAGAAAAAACCCAGAAATGGATGGAAACTGAGTTAAAGGAATTCTATGGTAACCTTAGCTCTGCTCTCAGAAACTGGCCTCCTTATGCAGCAGCCATGTAAGGAAGTCAAGTCCTGCACTGACTGTTGCTGACATCACAGACTGGGACACAATGTGCACTACCTGTTAAAGAGAGTTCGGTACCCAAATCCCTTGGGTGCCTTTGAGAAGCTCAAATACCAGGGCTAACAATGCCCACAGGCACAGGGAACCCAGTTACCTGGCATGAGGGGACTCCATTGGGAAGGGGTGATGGGGATTGGATAGCTCTTTGCTGTGCAGGAAAGCAGCATGTCCCAGGTTAGCAACCCATATAGAGCAGGTGAGTGGTGCACAAATTAGCATGAGGCAGCACATAGCAGGGGGAGATGTGGCTCCAGTCACTCTCACTGAAGACACCTGGTGGGATGGATGTATTACAGGTAAGATCGGTGTGGGTATGCTAAGTAGAATGCCTGCTTAGAAGGGCACCATACCACTTACCCCTGGGATAATGGAACTCAGCAAAGATTGAAAAGGAAATGACTGAAGTTTTCAGGTCAGAAAAACCATTGAACTGAAGAGCTGACTCCGAGTAAGTGTTGCAAGTATTTACCAAGCAGGTGTTCCTGTTAGGGGTCAGGTGACAGTCTGGATTTTTGAATCAACTGCAGAAGTTCTTGTGCTCAGACAGTGAGAGTCCCTATCTAGCAGCAGTGTGTTGGGCCCACCGGCAGTTAGCATAGTACTGGAGCAGCCAGGAAAGAGTTAACCATGAAACAAAGTGCTGCCTGCAGGCCTGCAAGCTGAGTAAAGAGGCCTGTGTCAGCCTGCTGCCTGGCTGAAGGTGAATCGGAAGCCTTTGTCTGGGGACACTAATGGAAAATGACAGGCGAGATGACATGCTGGGATGGCAGAATTAGCAAATATGATTAGCTAGCACATACGTTCACACAGGGAAAGCCATTAACCTCTGCAAGCAGAGTCGCTGCCTTCCTCCCCCAGCCCCTACCCCTTCCCACAGCCCTTCAGAGCGTGGGGATCTACAATACGTGCATTACTGCCGGGAGGCTTGTGACAGGACCAAACAGGACTTCTGCTCCCCTTATGGAAGGAGCTGACATGCTCATGGCTGCACTGATCCTTATGTCAAGAGCTGCTGCGTGGGGGAGGAAAGATGCTATTTTTCTCCCCCCAGCCGCCACTGTCTGGAAGAAAAACAAGAGCCTTTGATGAATATGTTTAGGAAGGTCTGGCTCGAGGCTTCTGATTGGCAGCCCTGCTCACCTCCTGCCTGCAGCCCTAAGATACCAACAGCCCTGACTCACCCTATTCTCTTAACTCTAACTCTGCCATGGGAGGAATTTATGAGCCTGCCCTGACGCTCTGCAGAAAGAAACAGCACTTGGGGCCATAGGAAGCGAGTTATCGTGCCTGTGGTGCCCCAGCAGTAGGAATATCCTGGCCCAGGGCTGGGCTCCATGAAAACTCACCACTTGGCCTTGCATCCCCTGCCCACCACCCGCCATGCGTCCCTAGCCCTGCCTGCTGGTCTCGGGTGATTTAAAAGCAAGTGGCTGGAAGCCACTCTAGCCCTGCTGCACTGCTGGTGGAGACAGTGCCCCTACCTGCAGGAGTTTTAACTCGCCCAGGGGTAGCAGGTGGGGCTGGGGGACACCGGGAGGAGTACAGGGCAGCAGGAGGCTGGGGGAGCAGCACCTGGAACCCCCTCTCCCTTTGGAGACATTGCCAGAGTGGTATGCCTCCGGGAAAGTGTGGCACCCTATCCACTCCTTTATGCACCCCCTCCCTCCAGAGACTGCACCCTCTCCCACCACCCAAACCCTGCCTCCAAACTCCCTCCCCTTCCAGCCCCTGGAATTCCTCCAAGAGCCTACACTCCGGATCTCCACCTCCCCTACCCCAAGACAAAGCCGGCATCCACTCTCCATCCCAGAGCCTGCACCTCTCACCTTGTCCTGTGCCCACATTCCCTCCCAGCGCCTCATCCCAGACCCCCACCTGCACCCAAGCCCCCCCACAGCTCCACCCAAATTCATAGAATCACAGAACCATAGAGCTGGAAGAGACATCAGAAGGACCAATCCCAACTAAATCAACCCAGGCAGGGCTTTGTCAAGCCGAGATTTAAACACCTCTAGGGATGGAGACTCCACTACTTCCCTAGGTAACCCGTTCCAGTGCTTCACTACCCTCCTAGGGAAATAGTCTTTCCTAATATCCAACCTGGACCTTTCCCACCGCAACTTGAGACCATTGCTCCTTGTTCTGCCATCTGTCACCACTGAGAACAGCCTCTCTCCATCCTCTTTGGAACCTCCCTTCAGGAAGTTGAAGGCTGCTATCAAATCCCCCCTGACTCTTCACTTCTGCAGACTAAACAGACCCAACTCCCACTGCCTCAACTCGCAGGTCATATACTCCAGCCCCCTAATCCTTTTTGTTGCCCTCCGCTGGACCCTCTCCAATGCGTCCACATCCTTTTTGTAGTGGGGGCCCCAGAATTGGACACAATACTCCAGGTGTGGCCTCAACAGAGCCAAGTAAAGGGGAATAATGACATCTCTAGATCTGCTGGCAGTGCTCCTCTTAATGCAACCTAATATGCCATTAGCCTTCTTGGCTACAAGGGCACACTGTTGACTCATATTCACCTTCTCATCCACTGTAACCCCCAGGTCCTTTTCTGCAGAACTACTACTAAGCTGGTTGGTAACCAGCCTGTAACAATGTTTGGGATTTTTCTGTCCCAAGTGCAGGACTCTGCACTTGTCCTTGTTGAACCTCATCAGATGTCTTGTGGTCCAATTCTCCAATTTGTCTAAGTCACTCTGGATCCTATCTCTGCCATCAAGAGTATCTACTTTTCCCCCTAGCTTAGTGTCATCTGCAAACTTGCTGAGGGAGCAATCCATCCCCTCATCCAGGTCATTAATAAAGATCTTGAACAAAACCAGTCCTAGAACCGAACCTTGGGGCACTTCGCTAGAAACCAATCGCCATCCTGTCATCGAGCCGTTGATCACTACCCGCTGGGCCCAGCCTTCTATCCATCTTACTGTCTATTTATCAAATCCACATTCCCTTAACCTGCTGGTAAGAATATTGTGGGAGACCGTATCGAAAGCCTTGCTAAAATCAAGGTATATCACATCCACTGACTTTCCCATGTCCACAGGGTCAATTACCTCATCATAGAAGCTAATCAGATTGGTAAGGCATGACTTCCCCTTTGCGAATCCATGCTGACTGTTCACTTTCCTCTCTTCCAAGTGCCTCAAAATAGATTCCTTAAGGATTCCCTTTTTTGAAGATGGGCACTACATTTGCCTTTTTCCAATCATCTGGGATCTCTCCCGATCTCCACGACTTTTCAAAGATAATGGCCAAAGGCTCCTCAAGGACATTTGCCAACTCCCTCAGCACCCTCAGATGCATTAAGTCCGGACCCATGGATTTGTGTACGTTTAGCTTTTCTAAATAGTTCCTAATCTGTTCTTTACCCAAAAAGGGCTGTCCAGCTTCATCCCATCTAGTGTCACTTAGCGCATTAGTCCGGGAGCCGGCCTTGTCCGTGAAGACAGAGGCAAAGAAAGCATTGAGTGCTTCAGCTTTCCCCACATCATCTGTCACTGGGTTACCTCCTTCATCCAGTAAGGGCCACACACCCTCTCTGATCACCTTCTTCTTGTTAACATGCCTGTAGAAACCTTTCTTGTTATCCTTCACATCTTTTGCCAGTTATAATTCCAATTGCGCTTTCGCCTTCCTGATAACCCCCCGGCATTCTCGAGCTATACATTTAAACCCCTCTCTGGTCATTAGTCCAAGTTTCCACTTTTTGTAAGCTTCCTTTTTGTGCTTAAGTTCATCAAGGATTTCCCCTGTAAGCCAATTCGGTCTCCTCTTGCTATGCATCGGGGTGGTTTCTTTCTGTGCCTTCAATAAGACATCTTTAAAATACTGCCAGCTCTTCTGGACTCCTTTCCCTTTCACATTAGCATCCCAGGGGATTCTGCCCATCAGGTCTCTGAGGGAGTCAAAATCTGATTTTCTAAAGTCCAAGGTGTGCATTTTACTACTCTCTTTTCTTCCTTCGATCAGGATCCTGAAATCTACCTTCTCATGATCACTACTTCTGAGGTTGTCACCCACCTCTACTTCCCCTATTAGTTCCTCCCTGTTTGTGAGCAGAAGGTCATGCTGCGCATGGCTCCTGGTCGGATCCTTCAGCACTTGTACCAAGAACTTATCCCAAACATTTTCCAAAAACTTCCTGGATTGCCTGTGTACTGCCGTATTGGTCTCCCAACAGATGTCAGGGTGATTAAAATCCCCCACGAGAACCAGGGCCTGCAATCTGGAAGCTTCTCTCAGTTGTCCGAAGAAAGCCTCATCTACATCATCCACCTGATTCGGTGGCCTGTAGTAGACACCAACCACAACATCACTGCTATTGTTTGCACCTCTAAACTTAACCCTCAAGAGGTTTTTCTCCCTCTATATACAGGAATTCTGAGCAATCATAGTGCTTTCTTACATATAGTGCAACTCCTCCTCCTTTTCTCCCCTGCCTGTTCTTCCTGAACAGTCTATACCCTTCCGTGACAGCGCTCCAGTCATGCGAGTCATCCTACCAAGAATCTGTTATCCCAATTAAAGCATATTTCTTGGACTGGGCCAGGACCTCCAATTCTTCCTGTTTGTTGCCCAGGCTTCTCGCATTGGTGTATCATAGAATCATAGAACATTAGGACTGGAAGGGACCTCGAGAGGTTATCGAGTCCAGTCCTCTGCCCCCATGGCAGAACTAAATACTGTCTAAACCATCCCTGATAAACATTTATCTAACCTACTCTTAAATATCTCCAGAGATGGGGATTCCACAGCCTCCCTGGGCAATTTATTCCAGTGTTTGACTACCCTGACAGTTAGGAACTTTTTCCTAATGTCCAACCTAAACCTCCCTGGCTACAGTTTAAGCCCATTGCTTCTTGTTCTATCCCCAGAGGCCAAGATGAACAAGTTTTCTCCCTCCTCCGTATGACACCCTTTTAGATACCTGAAAACGGCTATCATGTCCCCCCTCAATCTTCTCTTTTCTAAACTAAGCAAACCCAATTCTTCAGCTTTACTTCATAGGTCATGTTCTCTAGACCTTTTTCATTCTTGTTGCTATCCTCTGGACCATCTCCAATTTCTCCACCTCAGATAACCAGTTGATCGCCCTATCTTCTCCATTAGAATCAGGGGTACTCCATTGTTGCTTGTTCCTCTTTGCATTTCTTCCTGGTATCCGACTTTCCCACTCCCCTCAGGGTTTTGGTCACCGTCCCCCAATGCACCTAGTTTAAAGCCCTCCTCACTAGGTTTGCAAACCTGCCCGCAAAGATGCTCTTTCCTCTCTTTGTAAGATGGATCCCATCTCTTCCTAACAATCCTTGTGCTTGGAACAGAGTCCCATGGTCGAAGAAACCAAAGCCCTCTCTCCGACACCACCTGCGCATCCACGCATTTACTTCCTCAATTTAATGATCCCTGCCCAGTCCTTTCCCTTCAACAGGGAGGATGAACGAGAACACCACTTGCGCGCCGAATTCTTGGATCCTTCTTCCCAGCACTACATAATCCACAATAACCCGCTCAAGGTCATTCTTAGTCGTATTGTTAGTTCCCACGTGGAGAAGCAGGAAGGGGTAGCGATCCGAAGGTTTGATCAGTTTTGTAAGCATCTTAGTCACCTGACTTTGAGCTCCCGGTAAGCAGCGCACCTCTCGAGATTCCAGGTCCGGACAGCAGATGGACGGCTCAGTCCCTCTTAGGAGGGAGTCCCTGACCACCACCACCGGTCATCTTCTTTTGGAGGTGGTGGTCGTGGAACCCCTATTCCTAGGACTACGCATCCCATGCCTTCCAGTAGATGGTGTTCCCTTCCGGTTTCTTCCTTGTGAGGTCCCTTCCAAAGTATTCACCACCGCAGAGCCTGTGGAGAGAGCCTGAAAGCGATTACTTACCTCTATAGCATTGGGGGATTCCTGTGCTGGCCTTTTCCCCCTTCGAGAAGTTACATGCTGCCAGTTCTCTTCCTACTCCCGTACTTCTCTCTCTGGCTCTTCCGCCTGCCGTGCTTGCAGGATTAAACGCTGCCTTCTATCGAGGAAGTCTTCATCCTCTCTGATCGAGCATAGGGTCGACACTTGGGCCTCCAGTCCTCTAATTTTTCTTCCAAAATGGTGACCAGCTTGCACTTTGTGCAGATGAAAACCGTTCTTTCATCCAGGAGGAAGATAAACATGGCACATGCTGTGCAGGTAACAACAGCAGACCCATCACCATCCATCCCTGCTGTCCTGGAAAAAGGATTTAAAAGAAAGGCAAGAGAACCTCGCTCCTTCCCAACTCCCTCTCTAAACTCCCAGTTAGCACTCACCTGTTTGCTCCTACAGTCCCTCAGAGTCTGCCCTCTTCATTTCCCCCAGTCCGCTGCTCCAATCCAGAGCCTGCACACAGCATCCAAACTCCCTCCCAGAGCCTTGGTCAGGCAGAACAGGCGCATATACGGGGGGGGGGGGGGAGTGAAAGCACCCTCCCATGGTCCCTCAAGTAAGCCTGCTCTGGCTGGCTAGGGGAAGGCGGGAGCAGCACACTGCCCAAGCCTCCCTTACCCAGTCTCTGGATGGCTGGGGGAAGGGTGGGGCTGATTTCCCTGCGTACTTGGGGTACCATGGGAGATGCATTCACACCCTTGCATTCCTCATTTACAAAAAAAGCATCCCCCCTCTGCCCTCCCCCCTCCCCCAAATTCCTGCATACAGGCCTGGGAAGATCACAGTCATTTTGCTGCATCATCCCAAGGAAAGGACAAGATGTGCAGCAGGAAAGGAGAGTCAAGTCACATTCAGGCTCCCCTAGGTAGGAACAAGGGCTATGCACCTTACTATAGTAACACCAACCAGTGACGGGAGGGAATCTGTTGCAGAGGAGGGAGTCCTGGAATAGCAAGGGAGAGATACAGTTGGTCTCTGAAGCCCCGGAATGCTCTAGAGGTGATCTCAGCAAACACTGTATTATTCTTCCGTCGGAATTGGGTCAGAACCAAGGCCCTAAATCCACCCCACCCCCAGTTTCTGACTAGTTCTAACTCACATCTGAACACTGGCTTGTCTGAGTCTCTCCTGTGCACTTTGAGGATGTGAGCTGGAAGCTAAAATTGGGCAGTAACTGAGGACAGCATTAAGCTGTTCTCTGCACCCAGAGAAGACTAAGTCTGGCCTTTGGCTCAGAAGTTGACACATTGTTATTTATCTCAGGGGTAGGCAATTATTTTTGATGGGGGGCCACTCAAAGATTTTGGTAAGTGGTCAACGGCTGCACTTTTCTATGGAGGAAGTGCACAGTCTAGGACAAAGATTGGGTACAGAAAAGAGCTTGGGGTAGGAGAGGGTGTGGAGGCTGAGAGGGAGTTTGAGTGAATGAGCGGGCTGTGATCTGGAGTAAAGAATTGGGGTGCAAGGTTTAGGAGGGTGTGTGTGTTCAGGAATGGATTCTTGCCTAGGGAAAGGATGTCGGAGGGAGTTATGATCTGGGGAGGAGGGGCACAGGAGGGTTGGTAATGACCTGGGGCAAGAAGAGGGGATGGTCTGAAGCCGGGAGTTAAGAGGAAGGAGGGGCTGGGGTACCAGAGACAGACTCTGGCCAGGAGGCACTCACGTTGGTGGCTACCAGCCAGCAGGCCTGCAGGACCCCAAGGCAGGCTGCTCAAAATAGCTGGCTGTTCCCTATGGCTCTCTGCTCTGGGTGCCTGGGGCAGGGGAAGGCTTCACGTGCTGCCCCTGACTCCCAGCAAAATATCTCAGCTCCCATTGGCTGGTTTCAGACCAATAGGAGCTAATATATTTTGCTGGGAGCAGGGGCAGCATGCAAAAAGCTCCCCCTCCTACTGGTGCCCTGAGCAGAGAGCCATAGGGAGCTGTCAGATGCTTAAAGTAATGTGGGGCTGCTCTGTGCCTTAGGATCCTGGCAGCGCAGACCGTGGGCCGGATCTGGAGACTTGGCAGGCCAGATCCACCTTGTGGGCCATATTTTGCCCACCACTTATTTATCCCATTGTTCAGCAGGGAGACACAAGCATCTCAGGCTTGAGTCTGCTAAAAGGTCAAAGCTACAGGAGGAACAATGCTCAAATCTGGAGTAAGGAATGCACTGCAATCCTAGGGCACATCCAAGATCATCAAAGGGCTTGTTGAGGTTCCCAAGCTGGGTTGAGTTTCAAGCACCTGGCTGGTGGGATCAGGCAGTAATACATGAGCTGAACTGTAGAAAGCTGGATGTAGGCCAGACACGCACCAAAGAAAAGGGTCCAAAGGGATAGTGTTTTTAGGGAGAACCGCAACGTGGAACAGATGTATCATTCAATCACAACAGAAAGGCTGGTGCCCCAGAGCCTACTCACCACGTGCCATGAGTTTGATGGGTTTCTTAGGCTCCTGTCGGTGCTTATCCCAAAGATCCCCACCCAGTTAGCAATGACTGCTCAGATGTGACTATTACCGTCTGGGAGAGGGGACTGGAGATCAGGACTGAGGTGTGCTAGCAGAGCTGTATGAGCATCTTTTCAGACTTAGCTTTGATTAGTGCCCTAGTAAGCCACCAACCAAAATGCCACCGCTACGTCCTCTCACTGTATGCGAATTTACAGCCCCATATGCTAAGTCATGCCCTGCTTGGGCATTCAGGTTAAATGAGGGAAAGAAATAGGAAGTCTTAACAAAGGAAAATGGTGGGGGAATTCTCTTTGTGGATCCATTTTATAATTTGATTGCTAAGTGCAAGGCCACAGTTGACAGGTGTGATGGGCTTGGGGATTTGCACAGCCCCCACTGCCCTTCCCTCACCCCTGCATAGTGGCACCCATTCCCCACCCAGTTTTCTCACTGCTGCCCATGGTAAGGGGCAGCAAACGCTCCTGCCAATTCTATCCCAGACACTGATTGCAGTCAGAGTGAACACAGCCTCCATGTCACCACTGAGGATCAAAGCAGCAAAGTATGAGAAGGACCAGACCTTTACTAAGTGTGTCGCAGCTCTCAGGGTACATCTATTCTGCAATGTGTCGCGTTACTGGATTTTAAGGGGAGCAGCCGGATCACTGTTGTGCTCATGTGGTGCTGTTTGCCCCAAAGTCTGGACAAAGGGGGCCATCTGAGGTGTCAAATGAAAGCTTGTGTTCTACTGATTCTATGTATGCTACTCATGTACTTGTGTGATGTCTGTATGTGGAGTTATGACTGTGGACTCTGTGCTTATACTGTGAATGTTCTCTGCCTGCTGTAAGGAAGGAACGTCCAATGAATGACTATGCTAACTAGCAGGACACCAAAGACAATGGCTCTCAAGGTGCCAGCTACACACCTGAGGAATGCATCTGGAAACATGCAAACCAGCCAGAGCAAAATGGCTGCTGACATATGAAACAGAGATAGGTCACTTGACCATGTGACCCACTCCATCTTGGGAGGTACCAGGAATGGATAGAAAGTGCCATGTGGCGGACTCCATCTTGTCTTCAATTCTGCTACTGATCCCAGATGCAGCCTTGTGAGGGACAGCGAGTCGGGAAGGCTTGTCTACTCATCCTGACATTGGATGTACACCAGAGACTCTTAAGACAGCAGTTCGTAACATCTCTGCTGACAGCCTCCATCAAGAACTTAGTGATTGGTGCATGTCATGTATTTTCCTTAACAACCTTACTCTCAACCTATTCTTTCTTTCTTTCATTAATAAACCTTTAGATTTTAGATTCTAAAGTATTGGCCCAGTGTGATCTTGTGGGTAAGATCCAAAGTGTAAACTGACCGGGGATCTGTGGCTGGTTCTTTGGGACCAGGAGGGTCCGTTCAGGGTAGGTGAGATTGGGTCCTGTAACCGCTCACCTGTGTGTTGGCCCAGGGCTGACTGTGGCACAGAGAGGGTATGTCTACACTAGAAAGTTAGTTCGAACTAACGGACGTTAGTTCGAACTAACTTTCCTATGCGCTACACTAGCGCTCCGCTAGTTCGAATTTGAATCGAACTAGCGGAGCGCTTAGTTCGAACTAGGTAAACCTCATTTTACGAGGACTAACGCCTAGTTCGAACTAGCTAGTTCGAACTAAGGGCTGTGTAGCCCTTTAGTTCGAACTAGTGGGAGGCTAGCCCTCCCCAGGTTTCCCTGGTGGCCACTCTGGCCAACACCAGGGAAACTCTATGCCCCCCTCCCGGCCCCGGACCCCTTAAAGGGGCACGGGCTGGCTACGGTGCCCGTGCCAGGTGCAAGCCTGCCAGCACCCAGCTAGCAGACCCTGCACCTGGCACGGCACAGAGCCACCCACCCGATGCCCCCCAGCCCACCCCCTCTTGCCGGGACCAGGCTGGCGGCTCCCGGGAGCTTGCCCTGGACCGCAAGAGGCGGGCACCTTCCTGGGCTAGTGCGGACATCGTGGACCTCGTCCACGATCTCCGCACTAGGCACAGGAAAGTGGCCGTCTAGGGCAGGAGAGCTGCCAGCCTGGCCACCCAGGACCAGGTGTGCATGAAAATCAAGGGGGTCCACTGAGACCCCCGACACTGAGCCCTGAGCTTACAATGGCCGTACTGGGTCAGACCAAAGGTCCATCTAGCCCAGTAGCCTGTCTGCCAACAGCGGCCAACCCTAGGGACCCTGGAGGGGATGGACCAAAGACAATGACCAAGCCATTTGTCTCGTGCCATCCCTCTCCAGCCTTCCACAAACTTTGGGCAGGGACACCACTCCTACCCTCTGGCTAATAGGACTCCATGGACCCAACCTCCATCACTTTATCTCACTTCTCTTTAAACTCTGTTCTAGTTCTAGCCTTCACAGCCTCTTGCAGCAAGGAGTTCCACAGGTTAACTATTTGCTTTGGGAAGAAGAACAACTTTCTCTTACTAGTTTCAAGCCTGCTACCCATTCCTTTCCTTTGGTGTCCTCTAGTCCTTCTTTATGGGAACTCAGGAAGAACTTTTCTGAATGCACCCTCTCCACCCAACCCCTGCTTTTAGAGACCTCTATCCTGTCCCCCCTCCGTCTCCTCTTTTCTAAGCTGAACAGTCCCAGTCTCTGTAGCCTCTCTTCATCTGGGACCTGTTCCCAACCCCTGATCATGTTAGTTGCCCTCCCCTCTCCCAGCCTTTCTCTTCCCCTCTCCCACCTCCTTTTCCCAGTCTCCCCCAGTTTTTTTCAATAAAGACAGAGTCAATGTTGGAAGAAACGTTATCTTTATTTTGTACATCAAGAAGAAGGGGGGCTAGGGAAGGGCAAGTGGAAGGAGGTGAGGGAGGAATGGGGTACGAGCCCCCGATGGGGAGGACTGGGCTGGCTCTGCGGGCTTCTGGGGGTGGAAGCTCTCCTGCAGCCCCCCAATTACTCCCTCTCCCCAGATGGCAGCCTGCGGCAAGTGCAGCCGGGCTGATGGCCGAGTGGTGTGATGTGCCCAGTGTGGGCACTCAGGGCACTCCAAGCCAGAACTTCTTTGCAAGCGGGGCACCCCTTAGAACTGTGTGTCCGGGGTGGGGGTCGGGACCCTTTAAGCGCAGCCCTCGGCTAGCCTGAGACAGTATCTCCATGCTCTAAGTCCTCCTTTTATGCCCTGCCGGCACTGCTTCCGGCCATCCTTAAGCCCTGTCCAGAGTCCACTCAATGTGGACTTACTAGTTCGAACTAGCAAAACGCTAGTTCGAACTAGTTTTTAGTTCTAGATGCGTTAGTTCGAACTAGCTTAGTTCGAATTAACTAATTCGAACTAAGTTAGTTCGAACTAGCGCTGTAGTGTAGACGTACCCGGAGAGCCGGGGTATCTGAGGGGTTTTGCTCGTGAGGCTTCCCGCTGGCCGGATTGGCAGCTGAAGCACTGTGTGTGACTGGTTTGTGATCTGCTTGGGAAAGGTCTCCAGTCTGGGGCTGTAAACAGCCCTGGTTTTGAGCAATTCGCCTTGAGCGGATGCCCTCGGTGTGCAGACCCGGCCCGGTGCATCACACAATGGAACATAGCTGGCTCACATCAGCTGCCTGGGGCTTGGGCAACAAGGCTGTAAAATTTCAGGCTGGAGCCTGAGTTCAGGGATCCCCACAAAGACGGAGGACCCCAGAGCCTAGGCCCCAACCTGAGTCCAAACAGTTACACTGCAATTGTATAGCTCTGTGAGCCCAGCTAGTGCAGTGTAGACAGACCCTAACTCTGCTTTCTCTGTGAGGAGAAAGAATTCTGTATCTCCTTCATTTTTGAGGGGCTCTCGTGGCAGAAGGGAGGCAGGCACCAGGCCAGGTGGGAACACTGGGAAGAGAAAGGTCATCCTGGCCTGGGCGGGTTGTGAGATTCCAAAATTGGGTTTTATTCAATTTGGAACAAACAGAAAACATTCAAAATTACCCATGAGGCAGCTGCCCACCGCCTTGGAAGACCACAGGAGAAATGGGGGAGGGGTGGGAGTTGGGGAGCCAGGCAAGAAGTGGGGAGGAAGCCTGGGAGCCCTGGCTCCTAGGCTATTTGCCTGGTGAGTTGCCCCAGAGCGGGAAGCCCAGGCTGCTGAGAGCCACAGACCTGGCAGCTGAGCATCTGGCTCCCTGGAAGCTCACCAGGCCAGCTGAAGAGGGCCCAACAGGAAAGCATGCTGATTCTGTCAGAACCCCACTGCTTCCACTTTCATTCATCAGAGGATGCCAACGGAGAGAATGTCTCATCAATGTGTTTCTGACAAGCTCTAGGCTTAAGATTTATTTAAAGGCCCGAGATCAAGGGTAGGCAAATATCAGCCCATGGGCCAGAATCGATTCTCTAGGGTTAGCTCCCGGTGGGCCACCGCCACTATGTTTACCTGCACCTCTGCAGGTACGGGCGATCACAGCTCCCATCGGCCATGGATTGCTGTTCCCAGCCAATGGAAGCTGTGGAAAGTGGTGTCTTTGTACATGGAAGAGAAAGCCAAAAATGCTTTTCTTCAAATTTCTACAAACCAATAAACCCCCTGCCTCTGAATGCCAGTCAGCCACTTCCCCAGAGATTTACAGAAATTGGCTCTCCAGTGCACCCTGGGGCTAATGCTGAAGTCCTATGAGCTCGCACTCAGAGGAGATATATCAATTTGTACAATTCTGAAGAAAATCATTTTTGGCTGAATGTAGAAAGGGACAGAAGTGACACTGCTCTTCATGGGGAGCAGTGTTTAATCCTCCAGCTACACCAGACTTTTTGCCTTAAAAACTGCCCACCTTCTATTTCTATTTTATCTCATCTCAACTGGCCCCATTTCCATTGTATTCAAGCACCTGCCAATAACCTCTGAAGAGTGGAAGTGCTGATGTCCCCTTTGTGCAGATGCAGAATTGAGACACAGAAAAACTCAAGCCCAGATCCTCAAAGTTAGGTACCTAAATCGCATTGAGGATCTTAACCTGAGTGACTTTGCTGAGATCCCATAAGGAATCAGTGCAGAGCAAGGAAATGACACAGAGACCGTCCAAACCCAGATCCTTTCAGCAGCAGGTAATTTACTTTAAAATTCAGCAGAAAACCAATTATTTTAATGAATGGAATGCACTAGTGATGCTTCCAATAGCCCACAGCCAAGTGGGTATTTAGCATGTTGGTGGCTCCCCTAAGTAATATTTTATTTATAATTTTTCCTGAATGTGGTGATAGAATGTATTCACTCCTCAGCATGTTCCAAGGCCCAAGGAAAATTCAATGAGAAAGCAAGCAAGAAAGGTTGGTAGGAGGTAGGCAGGCGTTGCTGTGCATGTGGTATCTGCTCTTTAGAACTTTTTCAAACGTGTTTACAGAATTAGCTTTTCATGTCCTACTGTTGCTGGCTGCGTTGTGTCCATACATGCCCCAAGGTTGGCTGCTCAAGCCCCATCAAGCCATGCAGGCTTTAGATGTGAGAGTTTTTACCACAGAAACAACAGACTCTAACGTAGTCTGGGCCTTGCAGGTTTGATTCAGTGAGTAACTTGGGGTTCCTCTGCATAGCGAGGAGAATCCCACAGCCGCAAATCTCAAGCTCACATCTAGAGAGTTTGGTTTGCAGTACTGCAATAAAAACAGCTCTGTAGGGGTTTGGGTTGGGCTCTAAGGCTCCTTGTCATGGGGTCCTGCAATATATCCCAAGCGAATAATTCTGTGGCAAACATCCCTATGCAAACAACCAACATGACTGGGGCTGGACTCCCAACTAGGCACGTCTCCCCAGGGCAGGGACAGGTGTATTGGACTCCTAAGCAGAGATATTTGCATCAAACCTACATCCGAGGTCAGAGCTGAGCACAAAGTGACCCAGACTTCTTGCTTCCCTTTATTCCTGTAGCTAGTTTGAGCTCATTTTGTGCCTTTGCCTTTCTAATCTTGCCCCTGCATTCCTGTGTTGTTTGCCTATATTCATCCTTTGTAATTTGTCCTACTTTCCATTTTTTATAGGACTCCTTTTTTTATTTTTAGATCATGCAAGATCTCGTGGTTAAGCCAAGGTTGTCTTTTGCCACATTGTCTATCTTTCCTACACAGTGGAATACAGTAAAACTCCAGTGGTCCAGCGTCCAATGGTCCGGCACTCCTGATGGTCCAGCACCATCTGGAACCCAGAAGTGCTCCGGGCAGCCGGACAATTGGAGCTGCTCTGCCCCCCGGCTTCCCCGCTTCAGCCACTGCTGAAACTGACCAGGGCTGACTTCCACTTTCAAATTCATGATCACTTTCACCCGCGCTGCCTTCCACTTTCAAATTCTCAAATGTCCTGGAAAGCCCAGCCGGATATGGCTAGAAATGGCACTGTCATTTCCTTCTCATGCTGGGACAGCCTCGCAAATGCTAGCACAGCACAGCAGCAATGTCCCCTTGTTCTCCCAGCATGTAGATGGCTCGCTGGGTGCTTTGCCAGAGGGCAGCCAGGACTGCTTCCAATGGCGTGTGGTTTCTGGGTTGGGTAGGGTAGGAAGCTGGAGCCCGGAACATTCTCTGAGCTCCAGTGCGGTGTGTGCCACTGCCCAGCAAGCCTCTATCAGTCCCCAGAGCACCACTGTGCGGCCCCCTCCCTCCTCCTGCAGGACACCTCTGCCACGCACGGTCCGATCTGGCCACCTCTTCCATCCTCCTTTGTAGAGCAGCCACTGGAAGGGAGTGCCAGCAGGTGCAAGAGCGCACCCCGTGTGGCTGCCGCTTGACTCCAGCTGGAGCTGGGGCCACTCACAGTGCTATTTTTACTAGCGTGGTCCCGGTCCTCATGGGTGGCCCCGGCTCCAGCTGGAGACAAGCAGCAGCCACACGAGGTAAGTTCCAGCTGGGGCAGCCTCACTGCAACAGGTCTCATGTCGCTACTACTTGACTCCAGCTGGAGCTGGGGCTACCTGTGGGGACTGGGAAAGCTAGAAATAGCACCGCAGCCCCAGCTCCAGCCCCCGCAAACTAGAAGGCAGAAGATGAGGGG
Organism: Pelodiscus sinensis; assembly: GCF_052426305.1. Taxonomy (NCBI): domain Eukaryota; kingdom Metazoa; phylum Chordata; order Testudines; family Trionychidae; genus Pelodiscus; species Pelodiscus sinensis. The sequence continues at coordinate 7,334,901 of NC_143065.1, forward strand.
AAGGTCAAGGGGAGAACTAAGGAGAAGAGGGGGTGAGAAGAGGAAGAGTTTTCTGCTGAGGGGTGGGGGGAAAGGGCAGGAGAAGAAAGGAGAAGGCACCAAGGGGCAAGGTGGAGCAGAGACAAATGCCAGGGGGCCAAGAGGAGACAATGAGGAAAAGGGCAGGAGGGGGGAAGAGTGGGAAGGTGTTAGTCGGGGGTGGAAGAAGGGAGGGGACAGGGTGATGCTGGGAGAGAGGAGGGACAATGGGGACAATAGGGAGAAGGGAGGAGTGAGTGCCAGGAAAAGAGGGGCTGAAAGGAGAGGTGGGCATGAGGATGGCAGTGGCTAGAGCAAGTCATGTGTGAGGCACAGAGGGGCGTGAGGAGAACTAGGGCAGAGGGTAGTGAGGAGGTGGGCACCAGGGAGAAAGCTGGCAAGGAGGACAGGGGCAGTGAGGGAAGGGGGAGGCACCAGGAAGGTGCAGGGATAAGGGGAGGTGCAGGTGTCAGGGGATTCTGGGGGTGAAGAAGAAAGGCAGACATGAAGGGGAGGAACAGGCACCAGAGGAGAGAGGCAGGGCAGATAGGTAGAGGGAGGTGTTAGGGGAGGATGGAGAGAGGTAGCTACAGATGATCAGAGTGGGCACCGGGGGAAGAGAAGTGCTGGTGCAGGGGTCAAAGAGAATGGGAGGGAGCAGGTCCCCAAAGGACTGAGGGGAGAGAGAAGGGCAAGAGCCAGGACAGAAGAGGAGGGTGAGGGGTGGGGGGTGGGAAGCACCAAGGGAGGTTGGGAGACATGGCAGCAGAGGGAAAAGGGACAGGTTTATAAGTTATTTATTCATAACTTGGGTGCCACAGTGGCACACTTCCGAACAAGTGCACATGAACTCAATAAGGGTGCACAAGACAAAACTCACTCCACTCATGGGAGGAAAATCTTAGCGGGAATACTTCCCCCAACCTCTCCCCCTGATATAATGCAATGCAAGTTGGGTTAATGCATTTGCAGGCTAGTTGCATGGGGAGTACTGTGGGGGCCAACCCATCCCTACTGGTAGAGGACCTGTAGAGAGACTGAGCCATCCATCTGCCGTCCGGACCTGGAATCTCGAGAGGTGTGCTGCTTACCGGGAGCTCGAATTCAGGTAGAGGTCACATGACACCCTTTACTTCCAGTCATGTGTCCATCTTGACCCCTGGAGTACTACCTCCAGAGGTGGGATTTCTTGTGGCAGGGGGCATGGCTAGTGGAGGTCAGGGGCATGGCTAATGGGTCCCTAATTTTAGTTCAGAAAATATGGTCACCATAGGCATGGAGGGCTGCATTACATACCCAAACCCACCAGTCAGGCCTTACTTCCAGTTCCTGCCAGATAAGACTCAATTAGGTTGCAGCATAGTAAAGGATGAAGAGTATTAAGGAGGATGAATGCTTTACTAACACCTGATTCCATTTCTAAACTCTACGCAGAACTGCCTTTGGCACCAGCTTCCCTGTGAGGTGATCCACATCCTATCTTTAGTACTGTAGTGCATAGCACCCTTCTACAATCTGGCAGGAGCAGGAATTCTTACAGACAGATTGCTCCCCTACCTGAGGATATCCTTGGTTGGTGACCCGAGGAACATCGAAAGCCACCACGGAGGGGTCTGGGAACGTCACCGTGGTTAATTCAACTGCAAGAGAGCCAGGAGGCTGCATCTTCATGGCTTTTCTGTGAGGACAGGAAAAGGGTGATGAGGTATTCTGCTAAACATGCCAACATGGTAGGTGACTGTGCTGTCCCTCTGTTGATTCACAAAGTGTACAAACACATGGAGTAGCTTTCCCCTTTGCTCTACCCTGGCAAATAATATTTAGTCGTCTTACCCATCTTAGAGGTGAGTTAGAGCTTTTTTGGCAGGGTATGACCTGGGAACAGACGACATGTAACAAGCCGACTATGAAGAGGCAATAAAATGTGACTACTGAACAGATATTTTCATAGTCAACATAGAACCATGCTTTAAAATCTTGCTGCTTCCATCCAAACCCAGGCTTCTGCAGTACAGAGTGTACAATACAAGCACTAACACTTCCAGCACACCCTGCTATACAGTCTTGTGTCCATGCTGGCAGCTGCTGGGCCCTTTGTCCCTGTCTGATTGGCAAGGTGCCCCCTGCCCTCTACTCACCTGTACGCACTGAAGTTGTTCACCACTCTGGCAATGGCTATGATAGGGCCTGGGGGATCTGCTAGAGGATTCTTCATTCCCTGGAGGAAAACCTAAAAGCCAAGGGAAAAACAAGCACCAGTTAGCAGACATGGCTCCAGGTTGGCAAGGAGATAAGGGTGCTGCCAGGAACACTATAATGCAGCCAGTGTAGCACAACTCCTGGTATAGCTCAAAGCGGGCAGAACTCAGCCAGTCCTTGGGAATCATGAATTGTGCTACATCAAGCTCTACAAGGGGTGGCTACAGAAAGATCCTTTTGGCGCGTCTAAACTGCTAAATGAATTTGAGACTAGTCTGTTAGATTCCCACGGCAGCTCTGAACTGCTCTCTTTCCAGGCCCTGCTGCCCATCTCTGTCCTCACTGAGTGCACAGTGAAATGACACAGAAAGCATTGTGTGACATCAACAACACTTATCCTGTCCAAGTTCAGGATTATGATTTCACTGGCCTGCAGTGCATTGGCACTGCTACATGCAGGGCCAGCACTGGAACAGCAAGGGACATATGGGCTGAGCTGGCCAGCAATGGAACAGCAGGCCAGATTGAGGGACACAGGCAGAGCCTGCCCAGCACCCACCTGCTTTCTACATGGCTGCTCTGAACGTGGGTAGAGCCCTATCAATTTCACAGTCCATTCTGGTCAATTTCACAGCCACAGGATTTTAAAATAATACATTTCATGATTTCAGCTACTTAAGTTTGGAATTTCACACTGTAACTATAAGGGTCCTGACCCAACAAGGAGTTGTAGGAGAGTTGGGGGGGGGGGGTCACAAGATTATTGTAGGGAGCCATAGGATGTATCGGAAGAGGCTTGTTGCGGATCGAGTAATATGTGGTAAAACAGGTAGTTATGAGCTTGGCCACACGTTGGGAGGACATCGCTTTGGTCTTGGTGCGGTCCGCTACAGAAAGCAATAAACAGTTCATTTTCCTCCAGCTCTTGGTTCTATCTATATAAAAGGCACATCAAATGTCCAACCTGTGTAATCGTGCTTCCCGCGGTGAAGCATGGGGAGCTGGATAGAACGAAGAGAATACAATTGGCTCATTAAGGTGGAATGCAGAACATACTTTCAGAATAAAGGCTGGATGAGGTCTGAGTATGACTTGATCCTTGGTAAAAATGGTGAACGGTGGTGTTGACATCAGTGCCGCTATTTCACTCACTCTACTAGTGGAAGTTATAGCTAAGAGAAAAACAACTTTGAGTGTCAGCAATTGAAGGGACGTGGTGGCCAGCGGTTCAAATGGAGGCTGGATAGAGTATCCAAGACTAGGTCTAAGTTCCACGTCGGTGGTGGGGTCCTATGTGGTGGGTTCAAGTTAGTAAGGCCTTTAAGGAACCTTCTCGTAGTTGGATGTGAGAACCCCGACCTACCATCCACGGAATGACGGAAAGTGCTAACTGCAGCAAGATGAACTTTGAGGGATGGAATGGAAAGACCCCCATGGCTGAGGGATAAGATATAGTTAAGTATGTGCTGGATAGATGCAGTCTCCGGGGTGAGTCCATTAGTAGAACACCATGACGTGAACCTCCACCACTTAAACTGGTAGGTCATACGAGTAGCATCTCTCCTCCTGTGCAGGAGGACGTTCTTCACTTGGTCTCAACAAGCCTGTTTGGACGGACTGAACCAGTTACAAGCCAAGCAGTGAAATGCAGGGTGTGTGGCTGCAGGTGGATGAGGCGCCCTTAGTCCTGCGTCAATAGGTCTGGCAGATTCCGCAAGGTATATGGGTTCCGGAGGGATATTCTGTGCAGGAACGGGAACCACGACTGCCTCGCCCAGGCTGGGGCTATGAGAATCACTGTGGCTTCATCCATCCTCAGCTCCCAGACTAATGCACTACACAGCGCATTAGTGGAAGGAGGTAGACAGCCCGTGGTGGGGAAAGAACAAGTTAGGAACTACTTAGAAAAGCTAAACATACACAAATCCATGGGTCCGGATTTAATGCATCCGAGGGTACTGAGGGAGTTGGCAAATGTCATTGCGGAGCCTTTGGCCATTATCTTTGAAAACTTGTGGCGATCTGGAGAGATCCCAGATGATTAGAAAAAGGCAAATGTAGAACAAACTGAACAAAACATACTGAACAAAAAGCCAAAACTTAATTGTGTGAACACAAGGAATAGTACTAAATGTGAAGACTTTGCCAAAGCCTTTGCAAAAAAGCGGGACGAGAATGCACATGTAGAATCAGTTGAAGAAACATGGCAAATTCTTCGTAGCGCTATTTATGAAGCAGCCCATAAAGCTTTTGGAGAAAAACAGTCTTCCAGTAAGGAATGGCTTGAGGAAAATGCTGACAGATTGATGCCCCTCCAAAAGCAGAAGAACAAAGCATATCTTGAATACATAAAGAATCCATACGACAGCGCAAAGGCCAAACTACAGCATGCAAAAGGCCTACTCCAGAGAGAGATCAGGCGCTGCATAAATCAATACTGGATAGATATTTGCAGTAATATCCAGGTTGCCTCCGATATAGGAAATGCAAGAGCCATGTATGAAGGCCTTAGGAAAGCTTTAGGTCCCAACATTACTAAGATTGCTCCCTTAAAAACTAAGGAGGGTATCTCAATTACAGATAATAGCAAGCAAATGGCCAGATGGATGCCAAGATGTACAAGACCAAAAGGACAAGGCCAGATGAATAAGACCAAAAGGACGCCCTAAACTCCATTTCAAGGACTACTGCAAAGCTGCTTTGGTAAAGTTTCAGATAGACATTGATAGTTGGGAAAACCTGGCAATGGATAGAAATACTGGGTGTCAACGCCTCCGCCAAGGACAAAAGCACGACGACAAGACTTTGGCAGAAAACCAGAACAAGAAAAGAAAGAAGAGGAAAGAACGGATGATGATAACTAACACTACTACAACATAGAGCTGTACCTACTGCAGCCAAACATGCCTCTCTCGCATTGGCCTATTGAGCCACACAGAACATTGCAAAGAGTGGTCTGTTTAATGCTGCATCCTACCATCTTTGGAGACGTATGGAGGCCATGATGATGAGTGCCCATCTATAAATAAGGGAAGAAGGACAATCTGTGTAACTACAGATCAGTCAGCCTTATCTTGGTTCCCAGAAAAATCATGGAGTGGATCCTCAATAAATTCATTTTGAGGCACTTAGAAGAGAGCTTCTATGATGAGGTAACTGGCTCTCTGGATATGGGAAAGTCAGTGGATGTGATGTACCTTGACTTTAGCAAAGTTTTTTGTACCGTCTCTGTCGGGGGGCCCCGCCCTTGACGGGGGTTGCCACCCCCCTCCGAGGCATCATCCAACCAACTGGGGCTTCGGCCCAAAGCGTGATGCCCCCTTTTAGGGGAAATACGGCCTCCCGGCCTAGTCCACAGTTCAGTGCCCCTGTGCTAGGGGAAATACGGCCTCCCGGCCTAGTCCACAGTTCAGTGCCCCTGTGCTAGGGGAAATACGGCCTCCCGGCCTAGTCCACAGTTCAGTGCCCCTGTTCTAGGGGAAATATGGCCTCCCGGCCTAGTCCACAGTTTACAGGCCCAGAGGCCTAGTCCACAGTTCAGTGTCTGTTACCCCGGTCCCCACTTGCCAGGGTCTCGGGCAGCAGGGGTAGGGGGGCCCGGGCCCTCCCTCTCCACCGGGCCCCGACCCAGGGCCTTAGTAGTGGCAGGTGGTTCCCACCACTGGCTCGGCGGGGGCTCCTCCCCGCAACGCCCCGAGCCCTCAGAGGCTTCTACAGCTCCCTGCCCTGGGTCACTTCCTAACCTCTGCTCTCGGCCTGCCGCAGTCCCACCTGAAGCCTTCCTACGTACAGTTGCTATATGTGCCGGGTTGGGCTGTGGTACTGATTGATTTGGCTCCAGTGCTGGTGCTGCCGGCATGGGCGGCTTCGGTGCTGGGGGGTGCTGGCATGAGCAGTTTCCAACTGGGGCTGCCAGGATGGAAGGCATTGGTGCCGTGTGCGGTTTCAGTGCCGAGGTTGCCGGTGCTGCAGTCTCTGGTGCTGTCACGCTTGGCACCGACATAATGCTCAGTGACGGTGGTTCCACGTCCACCATCTTTTTTATGTTTAGAAAATGCTCCTGAACAGGACCTGGAGGTGCTGGGTTTGGTACCCGAGCTTAGCTTGCTACTCGGGGCCGAGGGCAGCGAACATACTGGAGACACTGTTTTCTTTCTCACAGGGTCTGCCCCCAGGGAGGACGCCCTCCGCTTCTGAGGAGGTGGCGAGGGAGACACTGCCTCTGCAGGCTGAAGCGTCTTGTCAAACAAAAGAATACGCAGGTGCATCTTCCTATCATGCAGAGCTCTGGCTGTAAGTTTAGTGCAATCAGTGCACTTTTGAGGGATATGGCCCTTACCCAGGCACCAGATGCAAGAGGAATGCCTGTCCGAGGCCAGCATCACATCTCAACAGAGATCGCATTTTTTTAATTCGGGCGAACCCAGCATTCCCTTTCCTTTCATTTTGTCTTCTCTTTTCTCTCCTTTTTTAAAAACTGTTTAACGATAACTGTGAACAATATATAATGAATAAAGTTTTTTTTGAAACTAGAACTAGACTACAACTACTACTACTAACGCAACACAATAACAATCCTAACACTACCTAATACCTACTTTAGGTCTCTGAGAAAGAGAGTAGAGGAGATGAGGGAAGCTCCTTCTGTGACCTGAGGCAGTTGAGAGGAACTGGTGGGAGCCAGAATGCGCACGAGACAAAAGGCGCAAATACAGTGAGATCACAACGCGTATGTGCGAGCCGGCTGACTATGGCTGTTCAAAATCTCCAGATTGTGGTGCTGGGACGGGGTCCAACACCTATAGTGGAGCATCCACGGGGACCACTCGAAAAAGAACATTCACATAAAAAAGAATCTAATAGACTCATAGACTTTAAGGTCAGAAGGGACCACTATGATCATCTAATCTGACCCTTTGCACAATGCAGGCCACAGAATCTCACCCACCCACTCCTGGAATAATCCTCTCACCTATATCTCAGATACTGAAGTCCTCAAATGATGGTTTGAAGACCCCATGATGCAGAGAATCCTCCAGCAAGTGATCCGTGCCCCGTGCTACAGAGAAAGGCAAAAAACCTCCAGGGCCTCAGCCAGTCTACCCTGGAGGAAAATTCCTTCCTGACCCCAAATATGGTGATCAGCTGAACCCTGAGCATGTGGGCAAGACTCACCAGCCAGACACCCAGGAAAAAGTTCTCTGTAGTAACTCCTATCATCCCACCATTGGTCTATTTACCACCGTTAGTGAAAGGTCAATTATTTGCCAAGATCATGTTACTCCATCAAACCATCCCCTTCATAAATCCATCTAGCTTAATCTTGAAGCCAGATAGGTCTTTTGTCCCCACTACTTCCCTTGGAAGGCTGTTCCAGAACTTCACTCTTCTAATGGTTAGAAACCTTCGTCTAATTTCGAGTCTAAACTTCCTGATAGCCAGTTTATATTCATTTGTTCGTCTGTCCACATTGGTATTGAGCTTAAATATTTCCTCTCCCTCCCTGGTATTTATCCCTCTAATATATTTGAAGAAAACAATCATGTCTCCCCATAGCCTTCTTTTGGTTAAGGTAAACAAGCCAAGCTCCTCGAGTCTCCTTTCATAAGACAGGTTTTCCATTCCTCTGACATCAGAAAAAAGCAGACAAATAAACAGTGACAAGTTTTTAAAGTGCTTGTACACAAATGCTAAAAGTCTAAATAATAAGATGGGTGAACTAGAGTACCTCGTCTTAAAGGAGGATGTTGATATAATAGGCATCACGGAAACCGGATGGAGTGAGAACAATCAACAAGACACAATCATTCTGGAGTATAAAATATATCGAAAGGACAGAACAGGTTGTGCGGGTGGGGGAGTGGCACTATATGTGAAAGAAAATTTAGAATCAAATGAAGTAAAAATCTTAAATGAATCAACATGTTCTACAGAATCACTATGGATAGTAATTCCCTGCTCTAATAAGAATATAACAGTAGGGATGTGTTATTGACCACCTGACCAGGACAGTGGTAGTGACTATGAAATGCTAAGGGAGATTAGAGAGGCTATCAAAATAAAAAACTCAATAGTAGTAAGAGATTTTAATTATCCCCATACTGAGTGGGTACATGTCACCTCAGAACGAAATGCAGAGACAAAATTTCTCGATAGCTTAAATGGCTGCTTCTTGGAGCAGCTGGTACAAAAACCCAGAAGGGGATAGGCCATTCTCGATTTAGTCCTGAGCGGAGCACAGGATCTGATCCAAGAGGTAAATATAACAGGACTGCTTGGAAATAGTGACCATAACATAATAACATTTAACATTCCTGTGGCGGGAAGAACACTTAAGCAGCCCAACACTGTGCCATTCAATTTCAGAAAGGGGAACTATGCAAAAACGAGGAGGTTAGTTAAACGGAAATTAAAAGATATAGTGACTAAAGTAAAATCTCTGCAAACTGAGTGGAAGCTTTTTGAAGACACCATAATAGAGGCCCAACTTAAATGTATACCCGAAATTAAAACAAACATTAAAAGAACTAGAAAAAAGCCACCATGGCTCTTTTACACTCACGTAAAAGAAGCAGTGAGAGATAGAAAAGACATCTTTTAAAAAGTGGAAGTCAGATCCTAGTGAGGAAAACAGAAAGGAGCATAAACACTGCCAAATTAAGTGTAAAAATGTAATAAGAAAAGCCAAAAAGGAGTTTGAAGAACAGCTCACCAAAAACTCAAAAGGTAATAACATTTTTTTTAAATACATCAGAAGCAGGAAGCCTACTAAACAACCAGTGGGGCCCCTAGACGATTGAGATACAAAAGGAGCACTTAAAGATGATAAAATCATTGCAGAGAAACTAAATGAAGTCTTTGCTTCAGTCTTCACAGCTGAGGATGTTAGGGAGATTCTCAAACCTGACCTATCCTTTGTAGGTGACAAATCTGAGGAATTGTCACAGATTGAAGTGTCATTAGAGGAGGTTTTGGAATTAATTGATAAACTTAACAGTAACAAGTCACTGGGACCAGATGACATTCACCCAAGAGTTCTGAAAGAACTCAAACGTGAAATTGCGGAACTATTAACTATAGTTTGTAACCTATCCTTTACATCAGCTTCTGTATCCAATGACTGGAAGATAGCTAATGTGACGCCAATATTTAAAAAGGGCTCTAGAGACGATCCTGACAATTACAGACCGGTAAGTCTAACATTAATACCTGGCAAATTAGTTGAAACAATAGTCAAGAATAAAATTGTCAGACACATAGAAGAACATAATTTGTTGGGCAAAAGTCAACATGGTTTCTGTAAAGGGAAATCATGTTTTACTATTCTGTTACAGTTCTTTGAAGGGTTCAACAAACATGTGGACAAGGGGGATCCAGTAGATATAGTGTATTTAGAGTTCCAGAAAGCCTTTGTCAAGGACCCTTAACAAAGGCTCTTACATAAATTAAGTTGTTATGGGATAAGAGGGAAGATCCTTTCATGAACTGAGAACTGGTTAAAAGACAGGAAACAAAGGGTAGGAATAAATGGTAAATTTTCAGCGTGGAGAGGGGTAACTAGTGGTGTTTCCCAAGGGCCAGTCCTAGGACCAATCCTATTCAACTTATTCATAAATGATCTGGAGAAAGGGGTAAACAGTGAGGTGGCAAAGTTTACAGATGATACTAACCTGTTCAAGGTACTTAAGACCAAAGCAGATTGTGACGAACTTCAAAAAAATCTCACCAAACTAAGTGATTGGGCAACAATATGGCAAATAAAATGTAATGTGGATAAATGTAAAGTAATGCACATTGGAAAAATAACCCCAACTATACACACAATATGATGGGGGCTAATTTAGCTACAACTAATCAGGAAAGAGATCTTGGAGGCATCGTGGATAGTTCTCTCAAGACGTCCACTCAGTGTGCAGCGGCATTCAAAAAAGCAAACAGGATGTTAGGAATCATTAAAAAAGGGATAGAGAATAAGACAGAGAATATCTTATTGCCCTTATATAGATCCATGGTACGCCCACATCTTGAATACTGCGTAAAGATGTAGTCTCCTCATCTCAAAAAAGATACAGTGGCATTAGAAAAGGTTCAGAGATGGGCAACTAAAATGATGAGGGGTTTGGAATGGGTCCCCTATGAAGAGAGATTAAAGAGACTAGGACTCTTCAGCTTGGAAAAGAAGAGACTAAGGGGGGATAAGATAGAGGTCTGTAAAATCATGAGTGGTGCGGAGAAAGTGAATAAGGAAAAGTTATTTACTTGCTCCCAAAATATAAGAACTAGGGGCCACCAAATGAAATTAATGGGCACCAAGTTTAAAACAAATAAAAGGAAGTTCTTCACACAGCACACAGTCAACCTGTGGAACTCCTTGCCTGAGGAGATTGTGAAGGCTAGGACTAAAACAGGGTTTAAAAGAGAACTAGATAAATTCATGTAGGTTAAGTCTATTAATAGCTATGAGCATTGATGGGTAAGAAACGGTGTCCCTGGCCTCTGTTTTGTCAGGGGGTGGAGATGGATGGCAGGAGAGAGATCGCTGTTCGGTTCACTCCCTCTGGGGCACCTGGCATTGGCCTCTGTCGGCAGAGAGGACACTGGGCTGGATGGACCTTTGGTCTGACCCAGTATGGCCGTTCTTATGTTCTTATATTTCTAAGGCTACTATCAAATCCCCCCTCACTCTTCTCTTCTGCAGACTAAATAAGCCCAAATCCCTCAGCCTCTCCTTGCAGGTCACATGCTCCAGCCCTTTAATAATTTTGGTTGCCCTCCACTGGACCCTCTCCAATGTGTCCACATCCTTTCTGTAATGAGGGGGGCCCAGAACTGGACGCGATACTCCAGATGTGGTCTCCCCAGTGCCGAATAAAGGGGAATAATCACTTCCCTAGATCTGCTGGCAATGCACCTCCTAATGCACCCCAATATGCCATCAGCCCTCTTTGCTACAAGGGCGCACTATTGACTCATATGCAGCTTCTCATCCACAGTAATTCCCAGCTCCTTTTCTGCTGAGCTGCTACTTACCCAGATGGTCCGCAGCCTGTAACTATGCTTGGGATTCTTCCAACCAAGATGCAGGACTCTGCACTTGTCCTAGTTGCACCTCATCAGATTTCTTTTCGTCCGATCCTCTAATCTGTCTAAGTCACTCTAGACCCTATCCCTGCCCTCCAATGTATCTACCTCTCCCCCGGATTAGTACCATCCACAAACTGGTTGAGGGTGCAATCCATCCCCTCATCCAGGTCATTAATAAAGATATTGAACAAAGCGGCCCCAGAACTGATCCTTGGGGCACTCTGCTAGAAACCAACCACCAGCCAGACATCGAGCCGTGAATCACTACCTGTTGATTCCAACAATGTAGCCAGCTTTCTATCCATCTTACTGTCCTTTTATCCAATCCATATTTCCTTAACTTGCGGGCAATACTGTGGGAGACCGTATCAAAAGCCTTGCTAAAGTCAAGGTATATCACATCCACTGACTTCCACATATCACCTCCACATTGGTGCTGCATGTCACAAAATTCATTTTGCAGATTAATAGAAAAATTTGAGCCAACTTTGCCCCCAATGCTCCCAGCTGCCACAGGCCCTTCTCTACCCTACCTCCTGCCAGCTGCCCAACAGCTGATTGCTGACAAGACCTAGGACCTTACCAAGCAGCTGATTAGAGCCCAGCACCAGGGCCCTGTTGAAAAGCTGTGGCAGGCAGGCACTGAGCTCCCCTATTTATTTTTCCATGTCCACTTGAGCCCTGGAGCACCGACACAGTCAATGCCCATGTTATGAAAGACATGCCACAGGATGCCTAACCATTATGGAGTTACTTAAAAAAACCAAACAAATAGTCTGGTAGCACTTTACAGACTATCACGAGCTTTCGCGAGCACAGCCCACTTCTTCAGATGACTATTGTTTGTAAGAATCATATCAGAGAGGGCCAAATAACACAGATCTTACAACTTGATGCTTGAGCAACAGTGTGTATTGGTTATGACTGGTCCTGAAACAGCACTGCCTTTGCTTTCAGTGAGCTGCACTGTTAAACACTTCTAAACTGAGCTTTGTGGAAAAGAGATTTTTCATCCTGCAAAACAATGCCAACATTTGTGGGGGGAAATCATCCCGAATTAGGGAGAAAAAGCAATTTTTTTCATGAAGTTTGCTTCTGGAAATATCCATCAAAACTTTCATTATGATATATTTGAAAACATGACTTTCAGGCCGTGTCCAGACTCAGGGTTTTTTTTGGGAAAAGTAGCCTTTTCCCGAAAAAACTTCCCCTGCGTCCAGACTCAAGCCGCGTTCTTTCGAAATTATTTCGAAAGAACGCGGCTTTTCTTTCGATGGCGGTAAACCTCAATTTACGAGGAAGAACGCCTTCTTTCGAAAGTTCCTCTTTCGAAAGAAGGCGTTCTTCAATGTAAAGAGGCCGTCTTCGAAAGAGAGCATCCAGACTCGCTGGGTGCTCTCTTTCGAAAAAGCAGATTTCTCTTTCGAAAGATCCGCCTGCAGTCTAGACGCGATCTTTTGAAAGAGGCTCTTTCGAAAGATGCTTTCGAAAGAGCCTCTTTCGAAAGAAGCCTGCAGCCTAGACATAGCCTCAGTGTTGACCATTTAAATACTGTATTTGACATAAATAAAATGTAAGTTTTGAAACAAAAAGGTGCCCCCCAAACTTGCCAGTAGAAGACTGTTAAAATGGGGCATTCTGACATTTTCAAAACATTTCTTCCAATTTCTTAAACAATTTATTGTCAAAATTGAAATAATTTTGTGTAAAATTTCAGTTTAATCAAAACAGCATTTTCCAACAGACCAACTCTTCTGACTAGCCTGCAGAGGAAGTAATGCAGACGCAGCCCTTTTCACATGGGGACGTGCACTATCTGGTCTCTCCTGAAGACTTTCATTTTTTCTTGCTGTTTTGGTCCAATGAACAGAATCGTATCTCTCTCTCTATATATATACAAACGTTTTTCCTGTCGGGTGACAAAATGACATCATCATACTCTCTGGCCATGAAAACCACCAGAGAGAGGGGGATTGGCAATATAGCGAGCACGAGGCGCAGCCCACTAGTGTTACTTTAATTAGGCTACATTTTTAGTGTGAAACATGGTGCTGCTGAACTGGGCATCAGAATAAGCTGGCCAGACATGCAGACAGAGCCAGTGTTAGCACTAGGTTCAAAGATTCATGCTCTCACACAGACCCCATCCTCAGGGACCAGCCAAGCAGCGCCAGGCGTGTGTTCAGCCCCATTTGGCTTGAACTCTCACTAAGCACTGTAGTCAAACACGGCTGTTTGAGCCTGCAGGGCTGGGGATCTCCAGGTATGCCTGCAGTGCAATCTGAGATGTGGCTACACCAAGTTAACCAGATCCAATGACAGTAGCCATGGAGCTGTGGCAGCCGGGCTACCTGCTTGAGTGCATACACAGGGTCTCAGGTGAGATTGACAGTCCTAAGCTATTGTTACTTCATGTGATCTATACCCTAAGGCAGGGGTGGGGAACCTCTTGTCTGCAGCCTGGATCTGACCCACTGCTTTATTTCACAGGCCCACAGCAAGTCTCTACACCACACACCAGAAGCCCTGAGCCTTGACCTTCCCCCCACTCCCGGCTGGACCACAAGCGCCGGTTTGTGGCTATTGGGAATGCTCCGCACGCTGCCATCCCCACAGCTCCTATTGGCCAGAAGGGCAGCATGCAGAGCTGCATCCCTCTCCCCACCAAGAGGCTACAGGGACTTTCCAGCTGCTTCCAAATCCAGGAGCTATCCGAGGTAAGTGTCCAGCATCCCCTCCTGTACTCCCAACCCCCCGCCTCAGCTCTGAGACTCCTCCCACACCCCAACTTAACCTCCTGCCCTAAGTCCCCTCCCGCACCCACCTCATATCCTTTGGCCCCAGCCCAGAGCCCTCTCCTGTTACACAAACTCATCTCAAGCCTCACCACAAAGCCTGCACCTCCAGTTGGAGCCCTCACCCCCTTCCACACCCCAAACCTCTGCCTCTTGCACCCTGAGCCCCTCATTTTTTGCCCCATCCAAATTATAGGGTTGCCAACTTTCCCGACCAGGTGGACCAGATACCGTTGCCATTCATAGCAATGGTGTCTGGTCTGTCAGGTTGGAAAAGTTGGCAACCCTAATCTCAAAGCCCAGGGGAAGCCCTGAGCCTCAGCAGTCACCCCCCAACAGGGCTGAGTGTGTCCTAGGACTAGCTTTCTCTGGGGGTCAGTGGTCCTGGTACGGTTCCCCATCCCCAAATCTCTGCCTCTTGCACCCTCAGCCCCCCATTCAAATACCCCAACAACTGTAGCTTTCGCCTTCACTGTGAACACAAGCAGAAATAAACCTAGGAGATGTCAGGTCATCAAGAGGAGGTATGGTAAGATGCATCCCGGGGTCTCTCCACTCAAGCCTAGCTAAGAATAAGGATTTCTTTCGGGTCCTCAATAATTCTCTTTAAATATGAGCCAGGTGCAGCTGTGATCGATCCCTCTTTGATTATTTTGAAGGAAATAACCCCAGCGGCATGTCCCTCTGTAGCTCATGGCAGTTCATTGATTGAGCCACATTTCTGCTGCTGTCAGCAATGCAAATAGACCTCTCCATCAAATCAGCCTGACAGAGGAGGCGAGAGATCAGGCCTGACAAGTCACGTACTGCAAGCTCCAGCACAGCCATTTGCAATGGGAAGAGTACAGCTTATTGATCAATAAGCATTTACATTGACCCCAGATCATTCACTTCAGCATAACACAGTCCCAACCCTTCTCTTGCCCATCCACACTATGACTTGGTGAGCAGCTCAGGCAAGATCAAATTAGGGATGTCAAAGAGCATGAAATTGAATAGTCGTGTAATCACATACAATTGTAGTGGTTACACAACTACTCCATAGCCCCTGGGGGCGTATCCCGGGGCTAGTGCGTTCAAGTCCCATCCCTGGGGACCCTCCTGCCATCCCACACTGCTGCCTCTCTATCAGAGGCAGCATCACAGGGTGGCAGGCAGGAACCAGTGCACCAGGGGAGCCAGTTTAAAAACTGATACCGAGACAGCAGCGCAGTATGGCAGCAGCCCCTGTCTGTGGGGCGCCTGAGCTCCCTGCAGACAGAGGTTGCTCCAAAGCAGTAGCCTCTCTCCATGGGGAATCCACAGGGAGCTTGGACCCCCCACAAACAGGAACTGCTGTTGTGGAGCAGCCTCTATCAGTGGGGAGCTCAGACTGGACTCCTTGACTGTATCAGCTTCTGCCTGCCCCCCTCACCCTCCACGCTGCTGCCTCTCTATCGGAGACAATAGCATGGGGGTGAGGAAAACAGGTGGATCCGGTGCTTGTGGGGAGCTGCCTTAAAAGTTATCCAGCTAGTTATGTCCTGAGAACCGATTAAAAGACAGGAAACAAAGGGTAGGAATAAATGAAGAGTAATTCATGTTGGAAAACAATCTCAACTAAAACATAAAAATGAGAGGATATAAATTAGCTATTACCACTCAAGAGAGATCTTAGTATCCTTATGGATAGTTCTCTGAAAACATCAATGTGCAGCAGTAGTAGAAAAACAAACAGAATGTTGAGAACCATTAGGAAAGGTATAAATAAGAAAACAGAAAATATCATAATGCCCATATATAAATCCAAGGTATGCCCACACCTTGAATACCGCATGCAGTTCAAGTCATCTTATTTAAAAAATGATGTATTAAAAGTGGAAAAGGTATAGAGGACAGCAACAAAAATGATTATTGGTATAAAACAGATTCCATACAAGGAGGGATTACAAATACTCAGCTTTTTCAGCTTGGAAAAGAGACTATTAAAGTGGGGATATGACAGAGGTCTATAAAATCATGAATGGTGTGAATAAAGTGAATAAGGAAGTGTTATTTAGTCCTTAACATCACACAAGACCCAGGGGTCACAAAAGGAAATTAATAGTCAGCAGGCTTTAAACAATCAGAAGGGAGTACTTTTTCACACAAAAAACAATGAATCTGTGGAATTCCTTGCTATGGGAAATTGTGAAGGCCAAACGCATAAAAGGGTTAAAAAATAATTAGGTGAGTTCCGGGACGATAGATCCATCACTGGCTAATGCAACCCCACTGGCTTGGCTGTTTCTAGACTAGGAGTGGGCAAAACAGCCTCTGCGAGCCAGATCCAGCATGCCAAGCCAGATAATCAAGCCAGTGGCCATCCTGCTGCTTCCCTGCCCTCAGGCCAATTGAGAGCTGGAGACAGAGGAGTGTGCGAAGTCTCCTCCTCCCTCCAGGGGCACATAGCATCAGAGGGAACCGCCAGCTGTTCAAAACAGCTAACAGTTCCCTCTAGGTACGGTGCACCCCTTGCAGGGTGGGGGCAGAGCAAAGATTTCACACACTCCTCCACTCCCAAGCTCTGATTGGCCTGGGCATGAGGAGAGCATGCAAAGTCTCCACCTGCCGCCAAGGGTGGGCAGTGACGAGAGGGAAGAAGAAGTTACTCACCTTGGTGCACTAACAATGGTTCTTTGAGATGTGTCCCCATCAGTGCTCCACTATTGGTGTCGGGCCCTGGCCTGGTGCCACAGTCCGGAGATTTTGAACAGCCGTAGTCAGCAGGCTCACAGATGTGCGTTGCGATCTCACAGGGTTCATGCCTCTCGTGCGCAATCCAGCTCCCACCAGTTCCTCTCAACTGCTGAAAAAGAACTAAAGAGAGCAGATTACGGAGCGGGGAGGCAGGCGGGTAGTGGCGCACCCACGGGGACATGTCTCGAAGAACCATTGTTACTGCACCAAGGTGAATAACTTCTTCTTCTTCGAGTGGTCCCTGTGGGTGCTCCACTGTAGATGACTTCAGGACAGTAGTCAGACAGATTCGTGTACTGCTCCATAATCAGGGTTGATGTGGAGCTGACAGTATTGCTGTAGTAACCTAGGAGTCCTTTGTTAATTCATATAAAATTGCATAGTGGCACTGGAAGACCATGTGGCCGCGCAACGAATGTCTTGAAGAGGGACTCCCCTAAGGAATGCCATAGTTGTGGATACGGCCCTCGTAGAATGAGCCGTAGGATGCATTGGAGGAGGCTTTTTGTGGATCGAGTAACACGTGGTAAGACAGGTTGTTATGAGTTTGGCTACACATTGGGAGGACATCGCTTCGCTCTTGGTGCAGTCCGCTATAGAAAGCAATAAACTGTTCATTTTCCTCCAGCTCTTGGTTCTATCTATATAAAAGGTGAGTGCACATCGAATGTTCAACATATATAATCGCGCTTCCTGCAGTGAAGCATGGGGAGCTGGATAGAACGAAGAGAATACAATTGGCTCATTAAGGTGGAATGCAGAACATACTTTCAGAATAAAGGCTGGATGAGGTCTGAGTATGACTTGATCCTTGGTAAAAAGGGTGAACGGTGGTGTTGACATCAGTGCTGCTATTTCACTCACTCTACTGGTGGAAGTTATAGCTAAGAGAAAAACAACTTTGAGTGTCAGCAATTGAAGGGATGTGGTGGCCAGCGGTTCAAATGGAGGCTGGATAAGAGTATCCAAGACTAGGTCTAAGTTCCACGTCGGTGGTGGGGTCCTATGTGGTGGGTTCAAGTTAGTAAGGCCTTTAAGGAACCTTCTCATAGTTGGATGTGAGAACCCCGACCTACCATCCACGGAGTGACGGAAAGTGCTAACTGCAGCAAGATGAACTTTGAGGGATGGAATGGAAAGACCCCCATGGCTGAGGGATAAGATATAGTCAAGTATGTGCTGGATAGATGCAATCTCCAGGGTGAGTCTATTAGTAGAACACCATGATATGAACCTCCGCCACTTAAACTGGTAGGTCGTATGAATAGCATCTCTCCTCCTGTGCAGGAGGACGTTCTTCACTTGGTCTCAACAAGCCTGTTTGGACGGACTGAACCAGTTACAAGCCAAGCAGTGAAATGCAGGGTGTGTGGCTGCAGGTGGATGAGGCGCCCTTGGTCCTGCATCAATAGGTCTGGCAGATTCCGCAAGGTATATGGGTTCCGGAAAGACATTCTGTGCAGGAACGGGAACCACGGCTGCCTCGCCCAGGCCAGGACTATGAGAATCACTGTGGCTTTGCCAATCCTGATTTTTGTCAACACCCTAGGTATAAAGACGATGGGAGGAAATACATAAAGAAGGGGGCCTCCCCAATGCCAAAAGAAGGCATACCCCAGGGATCTCCGACCTATACCCAGTCTGGAACAAAAGTGGATGCATTACGCATTCTTGCTTGTGGCGAAGAGATCTATGCATGGGAAGCTCCAATGGCGGAATATATGGTGCAGTACATCTGTATGAAACTCCCACTCGTCGTCGGCAGGGCTCGACAAATACACTTGCCCACGGCAAGAACATAAGAACGGCCGTACTGGGTCAGACCAAAGGTCCTTCTAGCCCAGTATCCTGCCTGCCAACAGAGGTCAGCACCAGGTGCCCCAGAGGGGATGGACCAAAGACAACGATCAAGCGATTTGTCTCCTGCCATCCCTCTCCAGCCTCTGACAAACAGAGGCCAAGGACACCATTGTATCCCCTGGCTAATAGCCTTTTATAGACCTAACCTCCATGAAATTATCTAGCTTCTCTTTAAACTCTATTATAGTCCTAGCCTTCACAGCGCTCCTCTGGCAAGGAGTTCACAGGTTGCAATATTTACCCGATTTCTACCCATGTGACAGCACTTTCCATGAGCAACGACAGTCCAAGAATTTAACTATTAAAAACCACTTATCAACAGAAGATCATTACACTGACTACTTTTTTGTTTTGGCTCCCACTCGTCGGCCACGTGTTGATCCCCACATAAACCCAAACTGCACCGCGAGGCGCAAACAATCTGGCCGTGGGCAGCATGCCAAGTTATTAATAAATATCTTATAAACCTCTACCTTTTCTCTCTGCAACCATGTCTCCTCTCCTTGCTCCATCATCTCCTCGGTGCCTGCTGCCCCCAACTCCTTACCCTCCTCTGCTGTCCTGACTCCTGCCCTTCTCACTGCCCTCAGCCCTCCTGCAACCTGCCCGCCTCCACCAGCGGTTCTCTCCCCCCTGTGCCCACTACTCCAGTAGCCTCACTCTGATCATGTGAGCTACCCCTCTTCTAACACCTCCTTCTACACCCCTGCCCTGCCTCTCTCCTCTGGTGCTGGTCCCTCCCTGCAGGTGTCTGCCCTTCTGCTTCACCCCCAGAATCCCCTGGCACCTGCACCTTCCCTTAGCCCTGCACCCTCCTGGTGCCTCCCCCTTCTCCCTCTTTTTCCCTGATGCCCATCCCCTCACCACTCTCTGCCCCGTTCCCGTCCTGCCCCCTGTGCCCTCACACATGACTTGCTCCATCCATACCTTTCTCATGCCCACCCCTTCTTTCAAGCCTTCAACCCTCTCCCCCTCTAGCCCCTAATGCCCTTCCCCTCTCCTCTCCTCTCCCAGCATCACCCTGTCCTCCCTCCCACTGACATCTCCTCTCCTGCCCTTTCCCTCATTGTCTGCACTTGGCCCCCTGCCATTTGTCTCTCCTCCACCCTGTCTCTTGATGTCTTCCCCTTTCTTCCCCTTTCCCCCCCCTCCTCTCCATCCAAGCCCCTCCCCTCCATCCCACCCCGCCCTCCTTCCCCTTCCCTCCCCTCTCCTCCGCCCAAGCCCCTTCCCTACCTTCTGCCTTCCACGTTGCGGGGCCGGAGTCTGCGCTCAGGCCCTGGAGGCAGCCCCGCAACGTGCCTCTGAAGAGTTTTAAAATCCCGGGCTGTGACGTCACATCACGTCACGTCCGGGCGTCCTCCGTGCCCACCTGCAATGTGCATGGCAGCAGCAGCAGCCGGCCAAGGGGAGCCATGCTGAGCTGTGCACAGCAGGGATGGTCCGGGGCCAAGGGGATGCTCTGGGGCCAGGGTGGGAGGACGTGTGGAGAGGCTGGCAGGGGGGATCCGGGGCCCGCTCCAGGCAGAACCGGGGGAGAGACCCAACTCCACATATTGTTGGAGCAGGGCCCCTGGCTCTGTAACTCACCGGCACTTCCGGGTTCAGGGGCGCAGGGCCCCCTTAGGCGCGGGGCTCAATTCGGCCGAATTGGCTTAAGGCCGGCCCTGCTTGGCACCATCCATCCCTCTCCCGGCTTCTCAGTGCAGGACTTACCTCCAAGCCAGTGTAATTCATTCCAACATAACGCGGGATGAGGCTGCCTTTACGAACAACTGTAGCATAGAGACTTGTCCCCACGGGGTCCTTCTGCCTCGGCTGTTTGGGGAGGAGACAAAACCACAGGATGGAACGAGTGCCAGACAATGAAACAAGAACTGTTTGTTGTGCGAACAATCCGGACTGCGGCACGGAGGCGCAGAGCTGCCATAACTGACAATAAATCGGCAATTGATAATTAAAGCTCACTGCCCCCTGGAGCCTTTCCTGTAAGATCAATACAAGAAATCGTTCTGCTTTTGCATTTAAATGTTTAATAATTTACATGCGCAATGGCCACAGGCTTCCTGATCCTTCTTGGGATTCCAGGGGTGGGGGAAAGTCAAAAGTTGAGAAGAGGAAACACAATTGTATTAGCTGAGGAATGGGAATTTCTGGCAGGAGGAAAGAACATCTAAGGCACAGCTTTCAGGCAGGCTAGTTGCTATGTGGTCTCCACAGCAACCTTGCAGGACACCAGGAATCCACACTTGCAAATGAACACTTCAGTCTCCCTGGGCACACAGTAGAGGATCCTTTAGGTAGCCATCCTGCAGAAAAAAACTTCAAGACCAGACTTCAAAGAGAAACTGCTGAGCTACAGTTCATCAGCAAATTTGACACCATCAGTTTAGGATTAAACAAAGACTGTGAATGGCTAGCCAAGTACAAAAGCAGTTTCTCCTCTCTTGGTGTTCACACCTCCACATCAGCTGCTAGAAGTGGGCCTCACCCTCCTTGACTGAATTAACCTCGTTATCTCCAGCCTTATTCTGGCCTGCGTATTTATATCTGCCTCTGGAAATTTCCACTACATGCATCTGACGAAGTGGATCTTTGCCCACAAAAGCTTATGCTCCAGTACATCTGTTAGTCTATAAGGTGCCACAGGACTCCTTGTCGCCTTTGCAGACCCAGACTAACACAGCTACCCCTCTGATACTCGCAAATGGTGCCAGAAGTGCACAGGTAACATCACCATCATGTCTAACAGGCCAGCTTTGAGTAAGACTAAGCTCAATGTGGCTTTTCTCTGTGCCAATACCAGAGCACCAGGCTGAAGACAGATCACTAGCACTTCTCCTTGCTGCAATAAGAAATCTTTGTTACTGCTACCTCCACATGCCCTGTCCTTTAATTGTCCCATCCTCATAATCTAGCAACCCCCTTCTCCCTTTGTACTCTCCCTGGGAACCCTAATTGCATGCCCTCAACACCTTTGGCCCAAAACTAAGTGGCTAGCAGGAAAGCACAGGAATTTGCCAAGCTACAGAAGTTGTTTCCATTTTCAGACTCCCTGCCATGCATGTTTTAATACAAAACAGAAAAAAGTGGGTGTTTATTTCAACCCTTTGGCATTACCGGAGGGTACACTACAGATGTAGCTCTGAACCCTGCTCCGATTTTCATTCTAGTGGGTGCTAACAACTGCGGACTTCCCAGAGTAAGTATGGGGCAGGCTGGAAGGTTCTAAAAAGTCTGAGATACTTGAGCTCCAGGAAAAAGAAAAAAGATCTTCTTGGCCATGCTAAAGGGAACAAAAGAGGAACTCCGATCAAGTGCTCCAGTTTGAGGAGGAGGAAAATGAGGTCCTCTTTTGAAGGCTGAGACAGGCTGTGGCAGAAGGACAGGAAACTAACTGATGCTGGATTATTTCTAGATTTAAATGGAAATGAAATGTGGGGGCAGACTATTCCATAAAGAAAGTGTGGATGGGTAAATAAGGATCCAAGAAATTATGTCAAACACAGTTGGCTCAACAACTGTCTTCTGCACTGTGCCTGCAACATGTGCATAATAAAACACTGTCAGAAAAATAGAAAGTACGGAACTGCCCCTACACTCTAGCGTCCCACCCCTTTCCGTGCCTGGGGAAAGGCAAGTGCAAACCCTAGCAGATGTCCCTGGAAGACTCTAGCCTGACTGCCCTCCTCTATGTAAATTAATAACCCTACTTTGAATGTAAGCATGTGGATGTGCATGTGGATGGGTAACAAAGTACATGGAAAGAAAAGATCTCGGCATAATGTGCAGATCAGTCATGATGTTCTTTAATAGCTATAGCCCAACAATTTATTCCTCCCTTAACTCCACCATAACTAATACCGATCATTAATAAATCATGAGACAAAACAATGCAGAAAGTCATTCCCCATGTAATCCTACTACCACAGAGCACAGAAAGGCATCTCCTGGCAGCACTTGCTAATAGTTATTACTCCATTAAAACACCCACCCTACTACACAGCAGCAAAGTCACTATGCAAGTTAGGAGAATGGCATATAGAACAACAGTCATGGTTTCTCATACAGGCAGAGAAACTTGCTAACATAGCAATAAAAGACTCCTAAAAGTGTTTATTGGAGACAAAGACTCGCTCTGCAGCTCTTGAAAAATTCAGAGCTTTCAAAAATGCTCTAGTTGTGCACTTTGTCTGAACACTCTAAGAATGGGTCTCTCACCGTGCCCTACTGCTCCTCTCCCACGCTCCCTTCCCTGGCTCCCACCTCCCTTTCATAGGCCCCATTTTGGTTCTGCCTCCCCTTCTTTCTGCCCCAACCCAGTCCCACTTCTCCCCTCTCACACTATCACTCAGCCCCATCTCCCATCCCATTTGTGCATTTCTCACATTCTATCCCACATGGGGTCCTGTCTCCTCCTCCAGTCAGAACTATCTAACATCCCCGTGACAGGTTCAGCTAGGGCTTACATGGAGAAGTAAAATTACAGAAACACTGTATTTTAGCTTTCTTTACTGCACCATATCACACAGAAACATGGTGGGATAATACACATGATTGGAATGTTTGTATAGATGGGCACAGCTTGCTCAGGAAGGATAGACAGGGAAAAAGGGAGGAGGTGTAGCCTTATACATTAAAAATGAACACACTTGGAGTGAGGTGGAGATGGACATAGGAGACAGAAGTGTTGAGAGTCTCTGGGTTAGGCTAAAAGGGATTAAAAACAAAGGTGATGTCATGCTAGGAGTCTACTACAGGCCACCTACCCAGAAGAAGAAGGAAGAAGTGGATGAGGCTTTTTTTAAACAACTAACAAAATCATCCAAAGCCCAAGATTTGGTGGTGATGGGAGACTTCAACTATCCAGATATATTTTGGGAAAATAACACAGCGGGGCACAGACTATCCAATAAGTTCTTGGACTGCATTGGAGACAACTTTTTATTTCAGAAGGTTGAAAAAGCTACCGGGGGGAAGCTGTTCTAGACTTGATCCTAACAAATAGGGAGGAACTGGTTGAGAATTTGAAAGTGGAAGGCAGCTTGGGTGAAAGTGATCATTAAATCATAGAGTTCACAATTCTAAGGAAGGATAGAAGGGAGAACAGCAAAATAGAGACAATGGATTTCAGGAAGGCGGATTTTGGTAAGCTCAGAGAGCTGATAGGTAAGGTCCCATGGGAATCGAGACTGAGGGGAAAAACAACTGAGAAGAGTTGGCAGTTTTTCAAAGGGACATTGTTAAGGGCCCAAAAGCAAGCTATTTCGATGTGTCGGAAAGTTAGAAAATATGGCAAAAGACCACCTTGGCTTAACCACGAGATCTTGCATGATCTAAAAATAAAAAAGGAGTCATATAAAAAATGGAAAGTAGGACAAATTACAAAGGATGAATATAGGCAAACAGCACAGGAATGCAGGGGCAAGATTAGAAAGGCAAAGGCACACAATGAGCTCAAACTAGCTACGGGAATAAAGGGAAACAAGAAGACTTTTTATAAATACATTAGAAGCAAGAGGAAGACCAAGGAGAGGGTAGGCCCACTAGTCAGTGAGGAGGGAGAAACAGTAACAGGACACTTGGAAATGGCTGAGATGCTCAATGACTTCTTTGTTTCAGTCTTCACCGAGAAGTCTGTAGGAATACCTAACATAGTGAATGCTAGTAGGAAAGGGGTAGTTTTAGAAGGTAAAATAAAAAAAAGAACAAGTTAAAAATCACCTAGAAAAGTTAGATGCCTGCAAGTCAGCAGGGCCTGATGAAATGCATCCTAGAATACTCAAGGAGCTGATAGAGGAGGTATCTGAGCCTCTAGTTATCATCTTTGGAAAATCATGGAAGACAGGAGAGATTCCAGAAGACTGGAAAAGGGCAAATCTAGTGCCCATCTATAAAAAGGGAAATAAGAACAACCCAGGAAACGACAGACCAGTTAGTTTATCTTCTGTGCCAGGGAAGATAATGGAGCAAGTAATTAAGGAAATCATCTGTAAACACTTGGAAAGTGGCAAGGTGATAGGGAACAGCCAGCATGGATTTGTAAAGAAAAAATCATGTCAAACCAATCTGATAGCTTTCTTTAATAGGATAACGAATCTTGTGGATAAGGGAGAAGTGGTGGATGTGGTATACTTAGACTTTAGTAAAGCATTTGATATGGTTTCACATGATATTCTTATCAATAAACTAGGTAAATACAACTTAGATGGGGCTACTATAAGGCGGGTGCATAACTGGCTGGAAAACCGTACTCAGAAAGTAGTTATTAATGGTTCACAATCCTGCTAGAAAGGCATAACAAGCGGGGTTCCGCAGGGGTCTGTTTTGGGACCGGCTCTGTTCAATATCTTCATCAACGATTTAGATATTGGTATAGAAAGTACACTTATTAAGTTTGCAGATGATACCAAGTTGGGAGGGGTTGCGACTAATCTGGAGGATAGGGTCATAATTCAAAACGACCTGGACAAATTGGAGAAATGGTCTGAGGTAAATAGGATGAAGTTTAATAAAGACAAATGCAAAGTGCTCCACTTAGGAAGGAACAATCAGTTTCATACATACAGAATGGGAAGCGACTGTCTGGAAAGGAGTACAGCAGAAAGGGATCTAGGGGTTATAGTGGACCACAAGCTGAATATGAGTCAGCAGTGCGATGCTATTGCAAAGAAAGCAAACATGATTCTGGGATGGATTAACAGGTGTGTTATAAGCAAGACACAATAAGTCATTCTTCCGCTCTACTCTGTGCTGGTTAGGGCTCAGCTGGAGTACTGTGTCCAGTTCTGGGCACCGCATTTCAAGAAAGATGTGGAGATATTGGAGAGGGTCCAGAGAAGAGCAACGAGAATGATGAAAGGTCTAGAGAACATGACCTATGAGGGAAGGCTGAAGGAATTGGGTTTGTTTAGTTTAGAAAAGAGAAGACTGAGGGGGGACATGATAGCCGTTTTCAGGTATCTAAAAGGGTGTCATAAGGAGGAGGGAGAAAACTTGTTCATCTTGGCCCCTGGGGATAGAACGAGAAGCAATGGGCTTAAACTGCAGCAAGGGAGGTTTAGGTCGGACATTAGGAAAAAGTTCCTAACTGTCAGGGTGGTCAAACACTGGAATGAATTGCCCAGGGAGGTTGTGGTTTCCCCATCTCTGGAGATATTTAAGAGCAGGTTAGATAAATGTCTATCAGGGATGGTCTAGTCAGTACTTGGTCCTGCCACGAGGGCAGGGGACTGGACTTGATGACCTCTCGAGGTCCCTTCCAGTCCTAGTATTCTATGATTCTATTATATGAGTTGGAAACATGAATCGAAGACAACCACAAGGGTCAGCTCTGCATGGATCCCTCTAGAGTTCTCTATTAACCTGTTTGAAAACCTGTGTCCGGGACTCACTGGTCCGGGACTCAGGAGACTGGTCCGGGACTCAGGAGACTGGCGTTCTACTCTCAGCTCCGCTATTGATCTGCTGGTGACCTTGGACAATTAGGCTGTGTCTAGACTACATGCCTCTGTCGTCAGAGGCATGTAGATTAGACACATAGGCAAAGGTAAATGAAGCCGCAATTTAAATGATCGCGGCTTCATTTACATTTACATGGCTGCCACGCTGAGCCGACAAACAGCTGATCAGCTGTTTGTCTGCTCAGCGCGCTAGTCTGGACGCTCCCCTGCCGACATCAAAGCCCTTTGTTGGCAGCCCCGTTATTCCTCGTGGGACGTACCCTTAGTGCCCCATTCTGGGCCTCAGTTTCCCTGTTTGTAAAATGAAGATAAGGATGCTGGCCTGGTCCATAACATTCTTTGAGATCACCAATGAGAGGTAAGTATCCCAGAATTACAGAATATAAGGGATCTCAATAGGTCACTTAGTTCAAGATCCCTGTTCTTATGGCAGGATTCATCACAATCTAGATCATCCCTGACGTGTTTGTCTAGCCTGCTCTTAAATATCTCCAGAGATGGAGATTCTACAACCTCCCTTGGCAACTTATTCCAGTGTTTCCTAACGTCCAACCTAAACCTCCCATTGCTTCTTGTCCTATCATCAGAGACGAAGAACAAGTTTTCTCCTCTGCTTGTCATAACCTTTTAGGTATTTCAAAACGGTTATCATGTCCCCTCTTGGTCTTCTCTTTTCCAGACTAAAACTCAGGTTTTTCAATCTTGCCTCATAGGTCATGTTTTCTAGATCTTTTTAATCATTCTCGTTGCTCTTCTCTGGACTTTTTCCAATTTGTTTACACCTTTCATGAAATGTGGTGCCTAGAACTGGACACAATACTCCAGCTGAAGTCTAATCGGCGCAGAGTAGAGCAAAAGAATTACTTCTCATGTCTTGCTTATGACACTCCTGTTAATGCATCCCAGAACAACAATATATTCACAAATGACCTGGAGAAAGGGGTAAACAGTGAGGTGGCAAAATTTGAAGATGATACTAAACAGCTCAAGATAGACAAAAGCAGACTATGAAGAGCTTCCAAAGGATCTCACAAAACTAGATGACTGGGCAATAAAATAGCAATGAATTTTAATGTTGATAAATCAAAGTAATGCATATTGGAAAAAATAATCCCAACTATATGTACTAAATTATCTGTTACCACTCAAGAGAGAAAGCTTAGCGTCATTGTGGGTAGTTCTCTGAGAACAGTAGCAAAACATGGAAGAGGAAAGGGGGCGGGGGAGGGGCACAGACCTTGCCTCTCTCCACCTCATTGCTCCATCACTGCCCTGCCTTTGCTTCATTCCTCTCCATCTGCCTCTTTCCAGCACTTCCTGGAGCAGCGCAGCTGGAGCCAGTGTGAAGACCAGGACTTTAACAGAGTTAAAAAAAATTAACTAAATACATTCATGGAGGTTAAGTCCATCAATGGCTATTAGCCACAATGGCCAGGGATGATGTCCTCTAGCCTCTGTTTATCAGAAACTAGGAATGGGCGACAGAGGAGGGATCACTTGATGATTCCCTGGTCTGTTCATTCCCTCTGGGGCACTTGGCATTGGCCACTGTTGGAAGACAGGATGCTGAGCTAGATGGACCTTTGGTCTGACCCATTGAGGCCGTTCTTATGTTCTTAATGATGTGCACTTTTTTGCAGCATTGTTACATTGTTGACTCATATTTACCTGGACCCCTAGATCTCTTTCTGCAGTACTCTTTTCTAGATAATTAAACACATCAGAAATGACTATTACTCACAAAGCCCCTTGGGATCCCTGGAAGGACAAATTAGAAGGGGCAGAGTGATGGGTTTTGCTTGCATGACACTAAACTTCAATCTCATGTGTGTTCTTGTCTCCTAGGAGGCTGAGTTAGAAAGGACACTTCACAGTTTGACACCATTTGTCATTATTTCCTGATACACTCATTTCCAGAACAGACAGACCGAATTCTCTCTCTCCTCTAAAGAGGTCCCAGGAGCATTTTGGTTGCTTTTTTTTCCCCTCTCCAACTGGCGAACTTTGACCATCCTAAACTATTTCTCAGTAGGGATAACAATGGTTACACAAGATTTTCCGCTTCTGACTTCGGCCAACTGAAACTAAGCAAATATTTCACAAGTTGGTTGCTGATCAGCCTGGAATTAAATACCCCTGAGGCATGTGTAGCACAGGTTCATGATTACTGTGATTTCAGTTATTTGTATTGCAGTAAATCCCAAGAGCCTGTGATGGACCAGGACCCCATTGTGGTAGGTGCGGTACAAACATAGAACAAAAGACAGCATTTGCCCCCAAAGAGCCACCAATTAAAGTATAAGACAGGAGACAGTAGGGGTACGTCTAAACTACATGGCTCCGTCGATGGAGCCATGTAGATTTGTTGTTTTGGCAAAGGCAAATGAAGCCGCAATTTAAATGATCGCGGCTTCATTTAAATTTACATGGCTGCCGCGCTGAGCCGACAAACAGCTGATCAGCTGTTTGTCCGCTCAGCGCGCTAGTCTGGACGCTCCCCTGCCAACATCAAAGCCCTTTGTCGGCAGCCCCGGTAAACCTCATCCCACGAGGAATAACAGGGCTGCCGACAAAGGGCTTTGATGTCGGCAGGGGAGCGTCCAGACTAGCGCGCTGAGCGGACAAACAGCTGATCAGCTGTTTGTCGGCTCAGCGCCGCAGCCATGTAAATGTAAATGAAGCCGCAATCATTTCAATCGCGGCTTCATTTGTCTTTGCCTATGTGTCTAATCTACATGCCTCTGACGACAGAGGCATGTAGTCTAGACACAGCCTAGGTGGAGACTGAGACAGTCACTCTGCGTGCCTCATAGGTGGATGGAGTTCCAGTGAAAGAATGCAATTCCCCCCGACTCACATGTGTCAGGGTGCAAATTAGTTGGCCAATACTCACCAGCACCAGTTTGAAGTGGTAGTGGTGGAACAATCGGAGATACCTCACAGGAATCTTGTAGCTTGCTAGGACCTCCTTGGTGACTTTGTCGGCCACAGTAAGGATCATATCTGGAAGGGAAAAAGCAGAAATACATATCAAGAAGTACAATACAAGACTTGGGGGAGGCTTTGAACTATTCCATGTTGCCGACCACAGCTGATATTTGGAGACAAGAGGCCAGATTCACCCCAGGATCCGCAGTGGGGTGAAACCAAAGGAGGCACCAGAATGTCTGCCAGCTGCAGAATGGTTGTGGTGTTGCAAGCAGCTGCAACTTCCTCTCTACCTAGAATGGTGAAGGGGGCTGGCCTTGTTCCAAAAGAGGGAGGTCGGGAAGGAAACATTGTCACATTGGAAAATGGGTTTCATCAAAATACAAATTTTCTGGGGGGAAAAGGTCATTTTTGGTGGAATTTTCCACTGGGAAAATTTAAACACAGCAGCAATTTCAGGTCAGGTTGCCATTATTCTCTGTGTCAGCTTGCACCAGCACAGTGCCTCTTGGGTGGTGGTGTTCTGGGTCCCTCATGCCCCCATTCTCCCATGTACATTTCTTGTCTGCCAGGTTACATCACTCCTCATGCACTATGGTCTCTCCTAGGACTGAGCTGCTGTGATGCAGCATAAGAGTCACAGGATCCCCTGCCCCCTCCCTGCACTGTGGCTTGGAAATGTCTCTAAGCCAGGTTTGCAGTTCTGCTCAACGTGGAAGAGTCTGACAGAACTGTATTGTCACAGACAATACAAGCTTTGCCTTATAAACCACCCTACAGAATGTCAGAGAGAGTTAGGCCCTGCTACAGAATGCTAGAGACTGAGCTGGAAAACTTCTTGAGAAAGGGTCTCAGTCTTGATTCAATTCCATGGCTAGCTGCCTAGAGCTCACCGCAAAGTCACTCTAGATTCTCTCAGCTTTGTGCTGAATTCTATGGGCTCTTATGCCAGACAAGAATAGCCCAACCTGAGCCTCTCTCCTCCATCTCTCCTGCACCAATCCTATACCTGAGGCTGGGAATGAAGCTGTTCTTCACTGGCTGAAGGAGCTGTCGGGATGGTAGACTCTGCAAGGGCTTGTTATACTCCCTCTGTGTGGCTTCTTTATGCCACTTATGCCAGACCAGAGTCAGGCTGTGAAAGGCTTGCCACATGGGCTTTGGAGCTGTGTCGGCTAACGCAACGGTAATGTCTGGCATTGACGGAATGCAAACATGCATGGCCCATCCACTCTGGAAATCGCGCGGGCAGGGTGGGGAATTAACACGTGTTAAAATCCAACCAAAATGCCAGCATGGACACACTCTGTGATTAAAATAAATGCATCAGAGCAAGAGCCTGGCGTTGGCACTTTCTCTTCCCTGAGGACTAGTTCAGCACACGGGCATGTCACCAAAGGCATGGCCATGGGAAGTCCTCACCATTTAAAAGCACCTGAATCATAGAATCACAGAGCACTAGAGCTGGAAGGGACCTCGAGGGGTCATCGAGTCCAGTCCCTGCTCTCACGGCAGGACCCAGCACCATCCCTGGCAGGCATCTGGGCAGCCTGCTCTTAAATATCTCCAGAGATGGAGATTCCACAACCTCCCCAGGCAACCTCCTTGGGGCTGCTCTGCACTCCATTGTGGCGTGTGTGCAAGCAGGGAGTCATGCAGCGGGCTCTCTGCTAGTTAGAAGGGTCTTTGCACAGGCACCGAGCAGTCTGAGGCAAAGGTTGCTCCCGATGGCTGGCAGAAGAACAAGCCAGGAAGCAACACATCCAGTGTCTCCATTCCCACCTGGCACTAGTGCTTGAGAGCAGCTGCTGTGCTGACTCAAAGGACACAAAGCCTGTCCACAACGAGGTGGATTTCTCACCTTCAGTGCTGAAGCAGTAGCCCCTGAAATGAAGCCCTCTGTTTAGCCATAACATTGGTGCTGTTTGGGCAGCTACATGCTCCTCCCCCTCCCTCACCTTTCCAGTAGACCTCATCCCTGAATATCCTGTGACAGAGGGCACATTTCCCAGGCACATTCATTCCCTGGACACTCCACTAGGATGCAATGGCCTGCTGGGTCCACCGGCTGCTGGCCAGCCCCTTGCCCCACCTGCCCATAGTGTTTGGGGAGACCCTCCCCCCCCAACAACACATCACCCCTGAACAGCAAGACAATGGAAATGATGCCTGGGAAAGCCGGACAGCACCAGTCCTGAATGGTTTGGACACAAGAAATCCTGCATCTTGTCTAGATGGCTCTTGTGATCCCTTCTGCACCTTCAGTTCCAGAATTCTCTGGTTATAACAGTTCTGCTCCACGGCCTTCCCTTGCACTAGTATCTTAACCCCAGATGTTCCCAAAGCGCTCTGCAGTAATGCAAAAAACCCTCCATCAGCCACTCAGCTCTTACTTGGTAAGGGAAACAGGCCCCATACTGCATAGTTGAGCAACAGTTTTACACATTGTCAGGAAGGGACTGGAATTTGCCCAGGTATCTGCAGGGCTAGCAGGCAGTGTAGGGTTGCAGAAAAGATTTAAATACCCTGAAATTGAGCCAGTATTCCAGAACCAATGGCTCAACTTTGAAATGGAACCTGGACATATTTTGGGGTGATCAGTGCTCAAGGCCAATTGTACGTCCCATGTGAAAGCCAGCTCTTCAGACAGCACAACGCTCCAGGGACACTGGGCAATGCTGACTCAGAGGGAAGAGAGTCACTAACACCACTTCTTGCAAGCAGCACCCAGACGGCATCCTCTCTGAGATCCTGGCCACGCCAGGCTGTGTTCACAAAGGACACCCTGCGAGCTTCCCGCTCAGAGTGGGGATGGCTGCAAGGGAACCAAAGTAAACCAAATCCCATCAGTTGCTAGGGAAGCATGAAGCTTGCTAATGGCTTAGATACAATACCTGCAGCCTGTACCCCCCTCACTGCCCTAATGCATAAGTCAGGCCAAGCCCCGCTGCATTGAGAGAGCTTGCTGACCTGATTAGACAGCTCTGAGGCAAGGGAGGCCCTTGCTTTGTGTCTCCGTGAAAGGAACTTGCCTCATTAGCTCCCAGCTTTGTCTTCCCCTGGCAGGGCTCCTTTATGCCTCCAGTCACTTGAAGGAGCGGAGGCCTGTTAGGCATGTTGGACCTGTCACGGGAAGAATGGAATCTTGCCTCCCCTATCATTAACATGGCCTTGCTTTCCACTCACCCATCACCACAGCAACAGCCTGCTGCCAGCTCCTCCCACACTCCCTCTTCACCTTCCTCCGCAATCCACAGCTTTAACCCCTTCCGTGGTCCCAGATTAACCCGCTGGTATCCCAGTGACGTCTGCCGCCCCCCGGAAAACCAGGAGAAAACACCAATCCCAGGGGCAGCGCATGGGGACAGGGAGTGGAAGAGTCACATGCCCGACCCCAAATGCTGTAGGAAGGGAGGGGTAAGGGAACAGCAGCTGATGGGGCCAGAAACTCTCCCTTTCCAGCTACACTGCCTGGCTACTGCATGCTCCTTGGCAGCCTCTGGCCATGCTGCTTGGCATGAACAGAACCATTGCCTCCCCAGGTAATGGGACAGAGAGAGGAAGAAAGGGGAGGGGATGGTGCAGCTACACTCTGCTGAGTCCCAGGCAGCTTCTGGCCACATTGCCTGGGGCGCTGCCCAGTTTCCTCCAGCACAGGGAAGGGAAGGAGCAGGGCCGCTACAGCCTGGGGCGCTGCTTGCCTGGTGCAGCACAGTGGGACAGAACCCGCCTCCACCACCGCTCCCGGTAAGGTGTGATGAGGAAGGGATGGACAAAGAGACCATGTGGGCCCTGGACTAGGGGTGGCACAAGGAGGTCACATGGCCCTCTATGGCTGGTGCCCCCTTTTGTTTTCCTCCCAAGTAGTTATCTCTGTCCAAACCATACTCCCTTGTCAAAGGCAAATCAATGAAAAGCCCACTGCATCTTGTTATATTGCTATTTACACTTAGCTCTGGCTATCACCAGCCTAATTACTGATTGTACTGATGGACAATTTCACTCTTCCCTTCCCAAGGCCCCAGGCAGGATGCATTGAAGTACATGCTTAAATCCATCCCAGTTCAGGAAAGCACTTAACCTCAAGCGCAAGTCTAAAGCTAAGTACACGCTGGAGTACTGTGCTGAAATGGGGCATGAGAATCTCCTCTCCTCCCGCCTGGCCAGCCTCTGACTGGAGCTGTATGTCTTTCTGCTGTTACTTTTAAAAGGTAGCTCATGTACAGGCAGACTGTTTTTGTGACAGGCTGGGTTACAGTGGTCCCCCGAGACTGTTACCTGATCAGCTAATCATACCACTGAGCCTGCCTACCTGCCCTCTGGGACGCCCACGACCCTGTCCTGTTGAGCCAGACTTGAGTCTCCCCCAGCCAAGGCCCAGAGTTGAGGTAACAGCCCCCAGCAGAGCAAAACAGACACTAAGAACAGCTCAGGTCCAGGAAGGCCCAGTCACTGGGACTTCATACAGCATCCTGGTGCACAGCCCCAATGGGAATTCAACCCCAAATAAATCTGTCTCGTTCTGCATAAAGTTTATGCAGCATGAGCTCAGAAGATGTTCACTCTCTTTAACAATGAAAGAGAGGCAGGCACAGCTATTGCCTACAAGCACACACACAGTAACAACCGTTTACACTGGGTTTCATGATAAACAAAAATAAAAAGTAGGATTTAAGTTGTTGCAACTGATAACAGACAGATCAAAGAAAGCTACTAATCTAAAATAAAACAAAACATACCAGCTAAGCCTAATGCACTAAGAGAAGATGTTACAAATCATAATTTCTCACCCTAGTTCTTATTTCAGATAATGTCCTTCTCAGGCTAGGGATGGCCTTTTTTTTCCCTGAACTGGGTCTAGCAGCTTCTCTCCACCCCTGTCCTTAGAGTTCCTTTGTTTCCAACGGGGATGTCAAGGGGTAGACTAGACAATTAACCAATAAGCCTAGGCTGATCAGTTAATCTAGTCACCTACTCGCATTCCTCCCCCACACACACTTGCTGCCTCTGTGTAAGTCACACTAACCCTAACCTCTCTATCAGAGGCAGAAGTGTGTGTGTGTGGGGGGGGAGGCTACTGGAGCAGCCTCTGTCTGCAGCGGGCCCAGGCTCGCCGTGGACATAGGCTGCTCCATGGGAGGCGGAGCAGCCTCTGTCCGTAGGGAGCTTGGACCCTCTGCAGACAGAGGCTGCTGCCAGAGAAGCTTCTATCTGCAGCCAGGCAAGGCCACTGGTGAGAAAGGCTGCTTCGCAGCAGCCTCCCCTGCTCCCTCCTCCCAGCAGCCTCTGTCCGTGAGGAGCTCGGACTGCCAGCAGACAGGGGCTGCTGCCACCTTGTTCTGCTGTCTCTGTATCAGAGTCAACAGTGTGGGGCAGAAGGCAGCTGGTCTGGTGGGGAGCTGTTTTTTAAACTGGCTCCCCTCTCAGACTATATCCGGCCTGGCATCTACAGAGGCAGTAGCATGAGGCGGCAGGGGGTCCCCCAAGAATGGGGGCAGAGCACACTGGCTGCTAGTCTTGCCCCCGGCAACTATACAATAGTCAACTAACCACTAAGAATTCATGCAGTTAGTCGACTATTCTATTACCCACTAACATTCCTAGTTTCCAGATGTTTTCATGTATCTCTTGGGGTGGGGTGCAGTTTGTGAAACCAGCTGAAGACAACCACTGTTTGTTTCCCACTTCTTAAACCGCTCCCCTGTTCCTATCCCTATTCTGACCCTGCACCCCATTCTGCTTAATAACTCTTGGAGTCTTTTTTTTTTTTTTGGCTTAACAATGTTGGTTTCCCCCCTTTTTTTCCCCCTCAATAGAATTTTTCCCCTGGTGCTTTTTTTTGGGGGGGGGGGGGGAGGGCTGTTCGGTATTTTTGGTTAAACCATCTGGCAACCCTACGTGTAAAGGGAACCCTGGCTGATGATCAGTCAGGCTCAGTGGCACCCCAGGGTAACACATCACAGCAATGGGCCACATTTGTGTTTCCTCCGATAGAGCTCAGTAGAGGGTCAAGGCCTTGCACTACCTCCTATCTGAAACAGAATCATATGGGCTACAATATTTTTAGGCTAGTATTGTCCTTGCTGGAGCAA
This sequence comes from Pelodiscus sinensis, assembly GCF_052426305.1. NCBI lineage: Eukaryota > Metazoa > Chordata > Testudines > Trionychidae > Pelodiscus > Pelodiscus sinensis. The sequence goes on from NC_143065.1 coordinate 7,370,058, forward strand.
TAGGTTTTGACAGAAAAACCCCAAATTATGTGACCGAGATAGGGACGTATGGCCCTTTAACGCTAACAAAGAAAGGCCAGACTTGGTGTAAATCACAGTATCAGTCTCACTGGGGTAAGAAGGTATTTTAGTGTCTAATGAAACCTACAGAAACTAGGGAGAATGATTTTTCCTTGGGTTAGAAAAGTATCTTCTAGTGAACTCTAAATGCCCATATTTAAAGGCTTTAAAGCCACTAAAGGCTTTAGCCCTGACACCTCATCATTTTCTGCTCTGTATCTCACCTCCAAGCATACCGTATATTCTGGCGTATAAGACGACTTTTGATGTTAAAAAACATCCCCCCAAAATCGGGGGTCGTCTTATACGCCGGATGTGCGGCTTTGCAAAGCCTGGGGGAAGCTGGCGGCAGGGCAGCTCAGGCATGCCTGGGATGCCCCGCCGCCGGCTTCCCCCAGGTTTTCAAAAAGCCTGGGGGAAGCCGGCGGTGGGGCAGCTCAGGCGCGCCTGGGATGCCCTGCCGCCGGCTTCCCCCGAGACTTTGCAAAGCCGTGGAGGGGCTCCGGCGGCGGGACAGCTCAGGTGCGCCTGGGATGCCCCGCCGCCGGCTTCCCCCGAGGCTTTGCAAAGCCGCGGAGGGGCTCCGGCGGCAGGACAGCTCAGGCGCGCCTGGGATGCCCCGCCGCCGGCTTCCCATAGGCTTTGCAAAGCTGCGGAGGGGCTCCGGCGGCGGGGCAGCCCAGGCGCGCCGGGGCTGTCCCGCTGCTAGGGTGTCCTCAGAGGCTTTGCTCCTGCGGCTTTGCTGCTGCGGCTTTGCTCCCGGTGCCTCTGGTCTGCTGGGGACCGTCTCCAGCAGACCAGGGACACCGGGAGCAAAGGAGGCACAGGGGCGCTGGGGTATAAGACGAAACACTATCTTTTAACTAAAAAATTAGGGGGTCGTCTTATACACCCAGTCGCCTTATACGCCGGAAAATACAGTATATAGGTGTAGTTACACACACAGAGTGCCATACCCTGAGCTGGTGTCAACTGATGCCACTCCATCAAAGTCAGCAGAGCTATGCTCATTTTCATGAGTGGAGGATCTGGCCCAGTTATTTTAGTCTCCCTCTGCACCCCCACTTCCTGTCAGCCTGAGACAGGCAAGTACAGTCAGTACATCAAATGGTTTTATTTCACTTAAGGGGTAGCGTTAATAGAATTACATGTAATACTATAACTAATTTCCACTCTGCCTCAGTGTTCATTTTGCAAGCATCTGATTTTAATCTAATCAAAAACTCTAGTGCCATTTACATTATTACAACTTAACTGCACTGTGATTGGAACAATCACGCTGGGAGGCCTAACCATCACTGCAGAAGGGAAGCTTCTAACTGGTAAGGACTGAAAAATAATCAGACATGTGCTGGAGCAGAACTGAGGAGCCCAGGCAAATCTATGCTGGGCTCTGGGCTTGGAAGTGTACCAGCGCTGGATTCAGGTACACTGACACTGCTGTGTGCAGAGCCAGGAATACATTTGCAGGCACACTGCATAAGAACATATGAACGGCCACACTGGGTCAGACCAAAGGTCCATCTAGCCCAGTATCCTGTCTTCTGACAGCAGCCGCAGATCCAGACAGAAGTGAATTTCCACAACTATGGGGGAGTCCCAGAGAACTGTTTCATAATAGGACTGAAGTGTGTTGGCAGAGCTGTTCATGGACCCATTGACAGGGGCTGATTTTCAGAGATGTGGAACAGCAGAGTTGGCCCTACTTTAAGCAGGGCTTGGACTAGATGACCTCCTGAGATCTTTTCCTACCCTAATCTTCTATGATTCTCGCTTACAGCTCCCACTGTCTTCAGCTAGAGTTGTGGGTACTCGCATTTCTAAAAACCCAGCCCAGACCAGAATGAGGATCCAGAACCACAACTGAAGATTGGGGCTAGTAAGCACTGACCAGTGTTACAGGGCTGAGTGAGGGAGACAGGGCTAGAGTAGGAGGACATGTACATAGTCTATGGTGCACTGTGGGAATTCAGAGAAAGTGTGCATAACACGCCTGAACTCTGACTATACCCACTGCTATCAATGTGCTTCTTGTACTAACAGAGTGGATGCCCTAGTAAGTTAAGTCCAAATGGAAGGACTGCATCTCTGTACTCTGCGTATCCCTAGAAGCAGAGGACAGGCACCACTCAGTAACTGCCCTGTTCGGTTCATTCCTGTGGTGGGGTCCCTGGGTTGCAGCCTGGGACTGTGGGACCACTGCGCCCCCTTAACTCTCTGGCCTGGGCTCTCTCTTACAATGCTAGTGACAGGCAGCGAACCCCTCCAGGCACTGCGATCATTCAGCATAGCAGGATGTAGAGTCCCGCGTCCAGCCAGATTGCACGAATGCTCCCAGAACCGCTTCTGAATCTCTCAGAGGATGGCACCAGCCAAATCCTCCAAGTTTCCACCACTGTACTTCAGAAATAAAACGTCTTGCACTGCTTAAGATGAGCAGTGGACAGATATCAATTAGTCCACCCCTTCTGCGCTGATTAGGCTTCAGCTGGTGTGTTGTGTCCAGTGCTGGGCCCCACATTTCAAGAAAGACGTGGAAACATTGAAGAAGGGCCAGAGAAGAGCAACAAGAATGATGAAAGGTCTAGAGAACATGAGCTATGAGGAAGACGGAAAGAATCGGGCTTGTTTAGTTTAGAAGAGAGATATGATAGTGAATTCCAAGTGTCTAAAAGGGTGTCACAAGGAGGAGGAGGGAGAAAAAATGTTCCCCTTGGCCTCTGATGATAGGACACCCTCCTAGGGAAATAGTTTTTCCTAATATCCAACCTAGACCTCCCCCACTGTAACTTGAGACCATTGCTCCTTCTTCTGCCATCCGTCACAATGTAGGGCTGCAGCATCAAAATCGCCCTTTTAATAAACTATATCTATCAATATGATATTATGAATGTAACCTCACAAATTGTAGCCCAACTTTTATGCATGGGATTTGAATTACCGGTAATTTGTTAGTTACCTTTTAAAATTGCCTTTGGAGAATCTGTTGTAACTTTTTAAACCTTTTTTTTTTTTTTTTTAAGTATTTTGTAACAAACCCCATTTTACCAATATTAAACTTAAAAAAACAACAACAAATAATCTTGCAGAACCTTGGAGACTAACAAAAATGTAGAAGATGTCATGAGCTTTTCTGGGCACAACCCACTTTTTCATCTGAAGAAGTGTGTTGTGCCCACAAAAGCTCATGATATCATCTACATTTTTGTTAGTCTCTAAGGTGCTGCAAGACTATTTGTTGTTTTTTTAAGTTTATTCAGTTACAGACTAACACAGCTACCCTTCTGAAACTTTTTAACCATATTGTAACTGAAACCCCATTTTAAAATTTGTACTGCCTTAACTGCTTAAAGTTAGGTGTGTGTCTATGTAAAAGTAAGAGTGTGTGTGTGTGTGTGTGTGTGTGTGTGTGTAGAGATATATATTTAAAAAAAGGAATCAGTCCCCTGAAGCCAGCATGTCTGGAGATCAGCTGCCGGCACCACCTTGATGGATGAAGAACAATGCAAGTGAGCCCAGCAAAAGAACCCTCACAAGAAAGAGATAAACAAAAGCTCCATCAAGTTAAAAAGATTAAAGTCTCATCTGTTGTTAACTGATGACTGATGGTCATCCAGCATCCTGGGGCAGTGGGACAGCAGAAGATCTATAAACTAAAACGTATAAAAAGATGGTTGTAGAACTACAGAATTGGGTCTTGTCTTGTCAACATTGGAGCATCTGTCCAGACCGAAAGAAGCCCAGATCCTCATTTCCCTTCCCCCATCTAACTCACCTTGCCAGTGATTTAAGACGAGGAACAAGTTGGTAACTAAGCAACAACAAGACAATGTGTGTGTGTGTGTATATGAATGCATGAGGGTAGTATATTATATGCATATAATACAATAGTGATATGTTACCAATACATTTGGCATTTTGCCTGACCCCTCTGAAGATGATCCCATGCAATTCTTTAAATATAACACCAGTGTGACTGATCTTAAGCTCTTAAATTCACAGCATCCTGCTTCTTTCCAAAATCAGAACATAAAACTGTACTGAGTCTCTGCCTTATAGGACACTGGATTGGGCTTAGGAGAGCTGGGTTCCATTTCCACATATACCATAGGACAGATCACTTCCTAGCTTGGTGCCTCCATTTCTCCCCATCTGCAAAATATGGATCACAGGCCTGACCTCCTATCGTGAAATGGGCTATATGAGAGCTTCTCTTTGTGACTGACTACCACAGGGGGATTTCCTCCTGTTCCTAGCTGCCTTCCCTGAAGTATAAGAATGTTAATAATTGCCTACAGAGTTACACTTAAGAGGTCTGATTACTCCGTGCCAAGCCTTGGGGAATCATTAGCAACTGTACAGTGGGATGGTTCTGACCTGGTTGCATTGACACAGGTGTAAGTGACTGGAGAATCAGGCCATCTCATTGATATTCACCACTGACCACTATGCAGCTCTCCTCAGAGCCCATACCTTCATGGCCTGCATCCTCCGCATCTATTTCCATGGTCACCTTCTCCTCCCAGGTTGGAGAATGAGTAGACTCAGCAGACACATGAGTCACTCCCTGGGCTTCCCGTTTCTTCTCAACATCCGAGCTGCTTTTGCTGAGAAAGAAGAAGAAAAAAAAAATAACCACTTAACAACAGCAGAGGTGCCTCCGCCCTGACGTGCACAGAGCCTTGCAGTGACCTGAAGACAGAGGAATGAATGTCCTTTCCCTTCTTGCGCAAGCCAGAGACTTAATGACTTATCTTCGTATTGCTCTGTTCACTTCAAAGCATTGCCCAGCATATTACCGATTACAGGCCACACTTACACCTGGCATAACTCTACTAAAGTTAATGGATGAATTTGGCAGGATGTGTATATAAGGTTCTGTGACGGGACAGCCAGTCTCACCTCACTGCCCCGCACTCTCAGGAGCAGCGGGGGAACTGCGGGGGAGCCCGAGGCTGCTCCGACCGCAGCGGACGCGGCCATGGGGGTGGGGCCGCGGCCCGGACCGGCGTGCCTGGATGACGTCCCCCGTGATGTCACCCCGGGACTCCCGGGGAGCCGGATGACGCGGCTGGGGGCGGAGCCTGGAGGGGACGCTGAATGGCGGCCCTTTCAAAAGGGCCAAGAGGGACAGGTGGAGGGGGTGAAGCCGGAGGAGCCGAAAACCCCTGCGGAGGCTCGGAGGAGGCAGCGTGCGGTGAGTCTCTCACCGCGATGGGGGGTGAATTGATTCGGACCGGGGAGAGAAGGCCCAGGGCAGGGCCGTGGACCCCGTGAATGGAGGGTTAAGGGGTCTCAACCCCCTCCATTGGCAAGGGAGAGCTTCCCCTGCCTTAGGACCCTGGGCTGGGACTCGGAGAGAGGGAGGGCCCAAGTCCCCTCCCCGGTCCCCCCATGCGACCCGCCTTGCGACCGATCCTGGCAGCTACGCCAAAAGGCTGGCCAGGGGTCCCTCGATACAAGGGGACCGTATCGCCCCCTCCCGGACTTGGGGGGGGTGCGAGAGACTAATCAGTTACAGGTTCATTTCTTCAATCTGCAAAATGCAGTCACCTCTGAGATGGAGCACAACAACAGCGTAACAGTGCACAGCAACATTACACACGATGTAGGCAAAACAAGCAAAGAACTACTCTAAATGAAAACTGAGGGAGGATTTTAAATAATCTAGAATGCAATCCTAACCCAAGCCCTCCTACTCTTGCAATGAGAGCTCTGGGATATTGAATGACCACAAAAATCCAATGGATATGTGACACAGCATGAGAGACCTAGAACAACTGTTATAAATGTTTACCTGTTACAGTGTACACTAGGGGGCTACGTCTACACTGGCCCCTTTTCCGGAAGGGGCATGTAAATTTCACTAGTCGTCGTAGGGAAATCCGCGGGGGATTTAAATATCCCCCGCGGCATTTAAATAAAAATGTCCGCCGCTTTTTTCCGGCTTTTAAAAAAGCCGGAAAAGAGCATCTAGACTGGCCCCGATCCTCCGGAAAAAGTGCCCTTTTCCGGAGGCTCTTATTCTTACTTCAAAGTAAGAATAAGAGCCTCCGGAAAAGAACACTTTTTCCGGAGGATCGGGGCCAGTCTAGATGCTCTTTTCCGGCTTTTTTAAAAGCCGGAAAAAAGCGGCGGACATTTTTATTTAAATGCCGCGGGGGATATTTAAATCCCCCGCGGATTTCCCTATGACGACTGAAATTTACATGCCCCTTCCGGAAAAGGGGCCAGTGTAGACGTAGCTGGGATGTAATAGTGTAGTCGATTAACTGATAAATTCTTGTTAGGGCTGACAGCTTTATTCTTTTTATATTTGCATTTTAGGTTTGACAATATAGTAATATAGCAATACACACACACACACATTTAATATTGTATTGAATTAAGTCCTTTTAGTTAAGTATATATCTCCTATAGTTCCTTGTTCTAAAGTTTTAGTAAGTAAACAGACAGTGTTCCAGGCCTTTGATGCGAATTATTTTGATTCTGCTTAATATAAAACAGTATTGTTTACCTTTGAAGGATTCTGTGTGAGAGACTGTTTGTATGCATGAGATATAGAGTGAAGGTCATCGTTAGAGCCAGATGGCCAGAGAAGGGGGAGAATGTGGGGTGAAGACAAACTGCAAAAGACAGACTGCAAAGAGCAGAGAAACCGTCAGTGCGTACCCACGGTCAAAGAATGAACCAAATCGGCAGATTGACAAACCTTGAAGCAGAGTGGGCACCCCGAAAAGGACGACTGATTACAGGATGAGCCTTGAAGAGATGTTTGGGAACGATTGACATCAACAAGATAACATGCCGGTCACAGGCTGACAGAGCGGGATCCACTGATTTTAACAGAGAAGAAGGATTATATATAGCAGGGTGCTTTGCTATGGGTTTGGGTTTGTCTGCCACACTGTCTTGAGAGGAGTATCAGATTGATCGACCAACAAGGCCTTGTTCCCCCCGTGCTCAATCTAGCTGACCACTAGATTGACACAGACTCTGGACTGGTAACTATATCATCTGGCAGAACTGTATATGCATGATGTTTTGTGTGCATGTGTGTGTTTGAAAAGCATATGCAACTGTTGTATTCTCAATAAATGCGGCGTACTGCCTTTTCCCCATAAAAGATCTCGTGTGCTTCGTTTAAGCATAACATTTTTATAGATTAATGCTACAGATTACACACATCCCATTCCTTCCCTCCCCCCACCAGTAAATTTAGCAGGCTGGCCAGCAGCCCAGCTCAGTCCTGGCTTACACGGGGTCCAGCCTGGCATCCCATGCTGCTGCCTCTGATACGGAGGCAGCACTGTGGAGTGGCAGGGGACACCTTAGAAATGAGGCCAGAGTGCACTGACTGCCGGCCCCACCTCTGGGAACTACAAAATAGTCGAGTAATCAATAAGAATTCATGAGACTAATCAACTATTCAATTAACCGATATTTAACATCCATTCGTCTGTTCAACGGGCAGTATCTATATCAGCATTGTGGTCCACCTCACTACTGCCCAGGTGTGAGACGTCCCTGAGCAATGTAGTGCAAGCGAGTGCTACAGGCGGAGGCCCCAAAACTACTTCCTGCTGGACTTTTCCAATTCTCCCAGTACTTCCGAGTGAGAGAGGAGTTTCATAAATATACTGGTCACATCTAACGAGACCAAAACAGATCTGAAGTTACAATGAACAAGCAAGTCCTGATTATAAACCACTCCAGGATTTCCCAGAGTTACTCAGGTCCTCAACTCCGCTAATATTATTATTTGGAAAATGAAACAAAAATGTTGATGCTTCATTTAAGCCATTGCTCTGGAAAGAAGGGGTCACGGTGCTGGCTACCCACTGTCGGCAACCCCAGCCCTCCGTCACCACAGCATCTTGAGACCAGGGATCTGTCCCTGGCGGCTGCAGCTGCTTCATCAATGCTGGCCCCTCTGCTGCTGCCAGAGTGGAGCCCCACAGCCAACGGCAGCAGAGGAGCCGGCATTGACCTTCCCTGGTAAAGCAGATTCCCCATTTCATGACCAGTCAGGCTCAGAGAGTGCCAGATCAGGGGGCACAACCCATGTTAGAATAATAAAAACAGAGATTTGTGAATCATTTGTATTTGAGGACTGAGTGGAAAATATGCTGGATAAATTGTTTCACAGTAATTCACAGTAATTTCCCCCCTGATATTTCAATACAGCAAGGTCATTGAGGGTACGTCTACACTACAGCGCTAATTCGAACTAACTTAGGGTACGTCTACACTACAGCGCTAATTCGAAGGGCATCAGATGAGGACTTAGAGCGTGGAGCTGCTGTCTCAGGCTAGCCGAGGGCTGTGCTTAAAGGGACCCGACCCCCACCCCGGACAGACAGTTCTCAGGGTTCCCCGCTTGCAAAGCAGTCCTGGCTTGGAGTGCCCTGAGTGCCCACACGCGGAACATCACAGCACTCGGCCATCAGACCGGCTGCACTTGCCGCAGGCTGCTATCTGGGGAGAGGGGGCAATTGGGGCCTGCAGGAGAGCTTCCACCCCCAGAAACCCGCAGAGCCAGCCCAGTCCTCCCCATCGGGGGCTCGTACCCCATTCCTCCCTCACCTCCTTCCCTAGCCCCCCTCTTCTTGATGTACAAAATAAAGGACAATTGTCTTCCAAAATGGAATCTGTCTTTATTGAACAAAACTGGGGAAGACTGGGAAAAGGAGGTGGGAGAGGGGAAGAGAGAGGGTGGGAGAGGGGAGGGCAACTACAATGATGAGGGGTTTGGAACAGGTCCCATATGAAGAGAGGCTAAAGAGACTGCGACTTTTCAGCTTAGAAAAGAGGAGATGGAGGGGGAATATGACAGAGGTCTATAAAAGCATGAGTGGGGTGGAGAAGGTGCATACAGAAAAGTTGTTCATTAGTTCCCATAATAGAAGGACTAGAGGACACCAAAGAAAAGGAATGGGTAGCAGGTTTCAAACTAATAAAAGAAAGTTCTTCTTCACAAAGCAAAGAGTCAACCTGCGGAACTCCTTGCTGCAGGAGGCTGTGAAGGCTACAACTAGAACAGAGTTTAAAGAGAAGTGAGATCAAGTGATGGAGGTTGGGTCCATGGAGTGGTATTAGCCAGGGGGTAGGAGTGGTGTCCCTGCCCAAAGTTTGTGGAAGGCTGGAAAGAGATGGCACGAGACAAATGGCTTGGTCACTATCTTCGGTCCATCCCCTCCAGGGTCCCTAGGGTTGGCCGCTGTCAGCAGACAGGCTATTGGGCTAGATGGACCTTTGGTCTGACCCAGTACGGCCATTCTAAGCTCAAGGCTCAGGGTCGGGGGTCTCACTGGACCACCTTGATTTTCATGCACACCTGCTCCTGGGTGGCCAGGCTGGCAGCTCTTGTGCCCTAGACGGCCACTTTCCTGTGCCTAGTGCGGAGGTCGTGGACGAGGTCCACGATGTCTGCACTGGACCAGGCGGGTGCCCGCCTCTCGTGGTCCCGGACAAGCTCCTGGGAGCCGCCAGCCTGGTCCTGGGAAGAGGCGGAGGGCTGGGGGGCATCGGGTGGGTGGCTCGAGCCGTGCCAGGTGCAGGGTCTGCTGGCTGGGTGCTGGCAGGCTTGCACCTGGCACGGGCATCGGTGCCAGCCCGTGCCCCTTTAAGGGGTCCGGGGCCGGGAGGGGGGCAATAGAGTTTCCCTGGTGTTGGCCAGAGTGGCCACCAGGGAAAGCTGGGGAGGGCTAGCCTCCCACTAGTTCGAATTAAGGGGCTACACACCCCTTAATTCGAACTAGTAAGTTCGAACTAGGCTTAGTCCTCGTGGAATGAGGTTTACCTAGTTCGAACTAAGTTAGTTCGAACTAGCGGAGCGCTTGTGTAGCGCCTATCAAAGTTAATTCGAACTAACATCCGTTAGTTCAAATTAACTTTGTAGTGTAGACATACCCTGAGTTACCAACAACAAGAATCGATTTGCCATGCCCAAGACTTAAACAGATTTAATAAAACAGCCCTCTTAGACCACAACTTGCCAAAGGTATAAATTCTTATGAAAATCAGTTGAGGTGCACTGGGCTTTATCTTCTTCCAGGCTTCTACAGTGTGCTGATATCAGGGTTTAACAAAAAATGCACAGCAATAATTGATTACAGTAATTTAACCTTTTCTCCCCAATAAAGGAAGTCGAACAAGAAGTTTGGCTTGGGACAGAGTAAAATTGATTCTAATGACCTTTTGCTTTTCTCTGGTGGCATCTATCAGCAGCAAGTGTTACAAGACTACCGCGGTTCCTAAGTAGCGTTCCCATTGCACAGATCAAGAAACGGAGACACACCAAGGGAAATAACTTGCACTAGCTCTTCTGTTCCCATTCTTAGTTAAATATCTTAATCACTACGTCCCATTTCCTTCTTCTAAAATGTAGAGACATCTAGACTTCCAGGTCTGGTAGGCAGTCTTCTCCCAGTGAGGGCCAACAACAAGGTTTAGCTTGACATCACGTGCCTGTTTCAGTTTAAGATTAGAAATGGTCCCATTCCTGCTCCCCTTGCCTGCAACACTTCCAGTCACTTCCACATTCTCTGTCCCTCATCCATACTAGCAAAAATACCAGTATCACACACAAGTGATGCAAGGATTAAGGGTCAATGAAAGGGTAATGCCTAATAAGCATGTTCCTGCCCACCCCATGCACCATATCTGGATAGCACAGCAATAGCACCCATGGGCTCCGGAAATGGATCCTTCGTGCTAGGGGCTGTGCAAATGAGATCCCTGCACCAGGACACTTTAAGTTTGGCTGGCAGGAGATATTCAGCACAAAGGCTGTAAAGCAGCAGTCCCTTTAAAGCTTGCTCCTCAATTCAAGACAGCCACAGGAGCTGTGCTGAGCTTTCACTGAGGCTTTATGTAATGCCAGATACACAGCAGTAATCCCCACTACCTTGCAAGGTGGTTTGGAACGGCAAGTGGAGCCTGCTTTCTGACAACAATCCCATAAGCCTTCTTAATGAATCAGAGGGGCAAGCAAGTTTCAATGCCCCCTTTCTTCCCTTTGTTCCCCTGCCTCCCATCCCCCTCATTAGAGCTGGTTTGATAATCCCCTCCATGGCTGCCTGGACAAGGTTCCTCAAGGGCTCAGCACCAAATGGGGCAGTTCCTTAGAGTCACATGTGCAGAAATCACCTCTCTGCCCCCAGAAGCCTCCTCTCTATGTGGATTAGAGTCACATGGCCTCCCCCCCTAGACAGAGCAGGAGGCAAAGCCATTCCTGCTAATCCAAATGGGAACCAGGAGCTGCCTTCATGTCTAGACTAGAGACATCCGGGATCTTGCAGACGATTTCCTGAAACTTGGTCAGCTCTGATCCCGTGCCGATGATGCAAGTTAAAAAAAACTTCACCTCAGGGAGCAAAGCCAGATGCCTGTAGGGTTTAATCAGTGTGATGCTGAAAGTATTGCATATGAAAAACATGCACTGTGCAGCAATGCCACTCAAAGTTCAGGGTGTCATAAGTGAAACAAGTCTCATTGTTCTCAACCTACTTTGTCTCTACATAAAGAACAATAACTGGCCCATTTGGGTGGGCTAAGTTCAAATGAAATCCAGACATGACTCATGCCACAAGGGTGGAGATCATAACCAATAACTGCCAGAGCTTACACAAGTAGATATAGAAGCTAATCAGATTGGTCCTCTGACGAGGTAACTGGCTCGTGGATGTGGGAAAGTCAGTGGATGTGATATACCTTGACTTCACCAAAGCTTTTGATACGGTCTCCCACAATATTCTTGCCAGCAAGTTAAGGAAATATGGATTGGATAAAAGGACAGTAAGATGGATTGAAAGCTGGCTAGACTGTCGGGATTCAACGGCTCAATGTCAGGTTGGCGGTCGGTTTCTAGCAGAGTGCCCCAAGGATCAGTTCTGGGGCCAGTTTTGTTCAACATCTTTATTAATGACCTGGATGAGAGGATGGAGATGACACTAAGCTGGGGGGAGAGGCAGATATGCTGGAGGGCAGGGATAGGGTCCAGAGTGACCTAGGCAGATTAGAGACTTGGGCCAAAAGAAATCTGATGAGGTTCAACAAGGACAAGTGCAGAGTCCTGCACTTGGGACGGAAGAATCCCAAGCATTGTTCCAGGCGGGGGACCTAATGGCTAAGTAGTAGTTCTGTAGAAAAGGACCTGGGGATTGCAGTGGATGAGAAGCTGGATATGAGGTAACAGTGTGCCCTTGTAGCCAAGAAGGCTAATGGCATACTAGGGTGCATTAGGAGGAGCATTGCCAGCAGATCTAGAGAAATGGTTATTCCCCTTTATTCGGCTTTGGTGAGGCCACATCTGGAGTATTGTGTCCAGTTCTGGGCCCCCACTATAGGAAGGATGTGGACGCAATGGAGAGGGTCCAGCAGAGGGCAACCAAAATTATTAGGGGGCTTGAGCACATGACCTATGAGGAGAGACTGAGGGATCTGGGTTTGTTTAATCTGCAGAAGAGAAGAGTGAGGGGGGATTTGAGAGCAGCCTTCAACTTCCTGAAGGGAGGTTCCAAAGAGGATGGAGAGAGGCTGTTCACAGTGGTGGCGGATGGCAGAACAAGGAGCAATGGTCTCAAGTTGCAGTGGGTGAGGTCTAGGTTGGATATTAGGAAAAACTATTTCCCTAGGAGGGTGGTGAAGCACTGGGATGGGTTCCTTAGGGAGGTGATGGAATCTCCATCCCTAGAGGTTTTTAAGTCTCAGTTTGATAAAGCCCTGGCTGGATTGATTTAGCTGGGATTGGTCCTGCCTTGGGCAGGAGGCTGGAATTGATGACTTCCTGAGGTCTCTTCCAGCTTTGTGATTCTATGGCACTACCGGACCTCAGTTCAGCAGTGCACTCAACTATATGCAGAAGTCCTCTTGACTTGGGTGGGAACTAAGCATAGGCTTAAAGTCGTCATCATTGACGTTTGATCGTTCAAGACAAACCCCAAAGGAATATATCTTATTTGCAGATCTAGCCTGACCCACCAATCTCCAGCTAGATCATTATGACCGTCTGGCTAGATGTCCAGTTGAAGTCCATCAGTGGAGACCTTATAATGCTGCTGAAGCTTTTGGTGTCCATGTGATCACCAACTGTGTAATATAAACATGCTTTGTAACGCACTGAGCTGTCATCCTCAGACTGTCCTTAGTGAGAAAGCTGCCAAAACCTAACCAGGGCTGGGTTTGCCTACAAATATCTCTGGGGCTGATCTTGCCCTGCCACTTAATACAGAGGAATAGAGAAAGAGGAACATGCTAAGTTCAGCCAAGGCCCAATGAGGATAAAGCAGGGGGAACGTTTAATCCATGTCTGCCTACACTGAGAGAAAAGAAGACTACGAGGCTGGCCTGGGATTCAGGAAACCCAGGTTTATGTCCTTTGCTGTGCCAGATTTTCCATATGATCCTGGGAAAGTCACAACATCTCCCTGCACCTCAATTCCTGTGTGTAAAATGGGGATAACAAGCTCAGACTCACCACAGTGCCACCCGCTGGCCAGTACAGGAATTAGCTCTTCAAACTCCAGAGGGGCCTCTTTTGCCCCGTCATTATTTGTTCTTTTGACGATACCACTTCAGGCCCCACATCCCTCCCGGACTCTGATGCCCCCTCCCTCCAGCGGTGCCCACATCTGGGGTCCTCCCCTCCCAAGGAACCCTATTAACACTAGTTTCACCTTGCCTCAGTGACCAACTGCCATAGTCTACCTATTGTTGCTTACAACTTTGTCATCAATTTTTTTTAATGAAACTTGGGTTTTTGACTAAATGATTTTTGTTGTGGAAAGTATCTACATTCCTTAATAATTTTAGATTTTTTTTATTGGAAAGTTCAGTTTTATTCACTGAAAACCAAAACCAAGCAGATTGCTGCTGAAAATATTCCAGGGTTTATTTATTTTTGTTTTTACAAAATTTGAAATTTGTGTCTGAAAATTGTGATTTTTTTTTTGTTTAGTTTTATTAAAACTTGATGGGAGAAAAACACAACAACATATTCCAATGTGCCATATTTCTATGATGGAGATTAAATAAGAATTTAAATCCCAATCTAATAAGTGATAGGATAATTCTTAGGCTACACTAGCCAATTAGCCCGTCATAAAACGGGATTTTCAGGTCTTCTCTCCTGAGCTCTCTCGCTCTGTCTCTCTCTCTTCCTACTGTCTTCTCCCCCCCTCTCTCTCAGCTCTCCTCCGCCTCCTGCCTCTCTCTCCGTCTCTTTCTTTCTCTTCTCCCCCTCCTGCCTCTCACTCTCCCTTTCTCTTCTTCTCCTCCTCCTGCCTCTCTCTCCCCTCCGTCTCTCCCCACCTCGCTTCCCCTTCCCCCCTGCCGTGGTGCTTGGCTGAGTGCTGCCTGCTCAGCCAGGCTGCCGCGAGGGAGGGGGGCGGGGAGGTGATGTACACGGCTGGGGCCGGGGACGTGTACGTCACTGCCCTCCCTTCCCCTTCCACCCCGGGGGAGCCCAAACAGCCCCTTGTGCTGCTGACTCCCCCGGAGGCCCGGCTGAGGGGCGCAGCACTCAGCTGAGTGCCACAGCGGGAGGGGAAGGGGGCGGTGTTGTACTCGGCCAGGAGGCGGGGCTGTCTACGTCACCACCCCTCCTGCGGTGGCCCAGCTGAGGGGCTCACCACTCAGCACCACAGCGGGAGGAGGAAGAGGGGCGGTGACTTACACGGCCCCGCCCCCTGGCCGTGTACATCACCGCCCCACCCCCCTTCCTGTCCCACCAGGCCCACCTGAGCGGTGCTCAGGTAGGCCCCGGTGGGGGAGCAAGCGGTGGCAAGCAGCTGGTGGCTGCACCCCTCCCCCCCCCCCGCCAGGTCTGTTTCCCGCCCCTCTCCTCCCGTCCAGCCCCACAGCTCCCAATCCCCCCCCAGCTCTGCTTCCCATCCCCTCCTCCTGCTGGCCAGCCCCACTGCCCCCCGACCCACCTCCCTGCCTGCGCTGCTTCCCTCCCCCCTTCCTCTGGGCCCCCCATCCTCCCATACAGCCCCCGATCCCCCCCCAGCTCTGCTTCCCACCCCCCTTCCAGCCGGCCCTGCCCCCTTCCCCTCCCTGCCTGGCGCCTCACCCCGCCCCCCTTCCCCTCCATGGTGTGCTGCGCTGTGCCCAGCTGAGCAGCACTCCCACCGGCAAGCGGCGGCACGCAGCCCTTTGGGGTCCACGCTCCCCACCCCAAACGGCCGTTTGCCGCCCCGGCCCTCTGAGTGGCGCTCCCGCCGGAAGGAGGGAAAGGGGGGCGGGGTGCTGACATACACAGCCAGGAGGCGTAGCCGTGTACGTCAGCATCAGCGTCACAGACGCACAGACACTGGGCTACTATATATATGACGACCCGAAAGGTTCTTAAAGATCTGAGGTGTCCTCAAAGATGGATCCAAGCCACGAAGTTCTGATCTAGCATTAAGCTCCCAACTTCACCAGTCCGTTCAGATTCTGAATTCTAGCCCCACTCAGCTCCTCAAGAGCAGCTGCTGAACAAGTCAGTTGTTAGAAAGGAGAGATGCTTGGCACAGCCAAAGGAGGGACCTTGCAAGCATGCTAGGCACGCCAATGAAGAAACCTGCTCTACATGTGGAGACCAAACAAAGCTTTCCAATCTGTAATGGGGCTCTTGCACATTTCAAAGGAGGAATGTGGAAGTGCCTATCGACTAGTCAATGGAAATTCCATCGACTAGTCAATTCACTGCATTTTAACATCTTTACAGGGCCCTGCTTCACCTTTCATCATATTCCCACTGGTGCTCCAAGGGATGGCTGGAGCAGGACTGGGCCAGAGTTCAACAGGTTACAGTATTCTCAATGTGCTGTCACACTTGGTTTTCACAGGGCCCACTGTCTGCCTTGCTCTGCTTCTTCCCAACTGCTCCTGACCCTGCTCCCAGAATGCTCCTGCACCTCATCTCCATAGCTAGGAAATATGCCGGCCAGACAGCTGCTCTGTAAGTCATCCTCCACCTGCCAGATTCCCCAAAGGCTATGCTCCCCCAACTGTCCATGACTCCAAATACTCCCCACTATATCTCTGACCCTAAGGTCTGGGCTCTGCATTGTTAAACAAAGCATTCCACTCCCCGGGAGCAAACTGTGTTGGCTACGCAGACCCCCAAGATACTGGCAGCATTTGGAGTGAGGGATCCAACTCAGGGCGCACACTACATCCCCTGCCTCTCCCTGCAGCCAGTCCAATGGGGCTGGCCCACTACACTGCAGGGAAGCTGTTATGACCTAGGAGACTACAGCCGTGGCTTGGCTTATAGGCGCAACCACAGAGCACTCCAAGAGTTAATTTGTGACTGGTCCTGCTGTCTTCAGACAAGGAAAGCTATTGCCTCTCTCACAGCAAACAACCCAGGAGGATGGCTTGCCCAATTAATAATGGGGGGCGGGGAAGGAATGGGAGGGGTAAGTTTGTTTTCCATCCGTAATGGAATTAAGCCCAGGGACATCACATATGATTGAAACTGTGTGCATTGGGGCAGTAGTCAGGGCTGGCGAATCCCAGGTGCTTTGTCTCCCTAGGTCAATCACAGAGTTAGCAGGGTCATCTAGTCTGACCCCCACTGCATCCTAGCTTTTATCCATTGCACTTGATGGCCCTTTTTCGTAATGGCTCAGATCGACTTTAGAGAGAAGATTTGAGTTCCGTTTTATCCATGTTGCTTTGCACATTCCTAAACAAAAAGCCCAAACAAATCCCCTTCTAGAAGGGTCAAACTCTCCAGGGCTCAGGGCACCTGACCCGTCTCAAAAGCAGCTACTTGCAATGGGATTGTTGTTCATAGAGCCCACCCTGGGTCACGGAGCTCAGACCCAAATCTTCCCAAGTTCAGGTTGTTTGGATCTAGGGGTTTGATTAGAGGCAAACCAGCAAATGTGGCTGTTGCGAATGTATCTGAATCAGAGTTACAGAGTCATCTCAGCTCTGGACTGTTCAGCCTCTCTCTGGCTAATAGCAGCAAGTTCCTGATACTCCAAGTGGGTGTAAATAGGGGCCATCATAGACTTGATTCATTGCCCCATCCCTAGGTTATTGAAAGCATCTGAAAATATCAGAACACAGACACGGTGGGTTGGAAGCCAGGACCTCAAGAGGACACCTAGCCAATCTCTCCATGCCGAGCATGCTCAGAGCTAGCAGAGCACCAGTGCATGACAACACAAGGCTGCTGTTGAGCGCCATGCTGATGTCCTGTTACAATGTGGTATATGCCTTGTGCTGTCAGCACTGTGAGCTGCTCACTTGGTTTACAGCTTTGGCTTTGCCACATGCTCCCTGGAATGGAGCCAGCACTGTTCCTACAACAAGACTGGATACTGAGCACAGAGATGAGAGCTATGCAAGGGCATTCTCCACCAGGGAGTTCAGGTGGAAAACCAGCAGGCCCAGTTTCCATTCCCCAATTTCCTAACAATACCGCCCACGGTTCAGCCTGGCCTCTCAATTCTGGCAGGTCTGGTGTTTCTGTCAATAGGTGGATGGACACTTCTCCCTTTGGCCAACTTGTCAGAATGAGTGTTTAGGCAGGAAAGCAGTCAATTCCCAGACAGATAAATTCACCCTAAATTCTGCATTTGTGCCCAGACTGCACAAATTCACATCACTTTTGCTGTGAGATGCTAAAAGAAAATCTGTGAATGCTCACAGCATCACATGCAAGCAAAATAGCGCTGGCTTGGAAACATCTGCTTACAGCTTGAAAGCCTGATTAACCAGTTTCATTCCTGCAATGAGCAGCCTCTTGGAAAGGCTTTCCCAGCCAATAGCTAGCATGTCAGGGAGCGAGCAGGCAGCACGGGGACTGCATTGCCTTTCCTGGTGAGGAGCCCAGTGGAGTGTGATTTGCTTCTTGGGATGGACAAGAGCTGGTCCTTAAAACAGTCCTAAGCAGTTCCCAGCTGCAACTCTATGCTTCATCTTCCTTAAGGTGTCTTTCATTCTCTCTCTTCCGTCCCCCGCTTACAAAGACCCCTGCTCCCCACCCCTCACAGCTATCAGTCCATGAAAATTTAATGCCCATTCCTTCCAAGCTATTTGATATCTCCCCCAGTCTCACTCTTGGCTGGAGAGATTGCTTTCATGTACTCCCCTGCTCACACAGGCTCACTCTCCCAAATGTGCTAATGGGATGCTCGCTTTGGAAGTGAAGGAGGTTGCAGCCACTCCCCCCTCTCTTCCTTTCTACTCCTGTCCTTTTGCTCTTTCTTCCTTAAGTGCAGCTGCTGGCATTTCATCCCGTAATTGGCCACGTGTCAGCCCAGACAACGTGCAGCTCTCTAGGATAATGGATGCCATCTCAGCCTGTGGCCCCCTTTAATCCTGGCCTCTCCTCTCTCTGTCCCCAAAGAGAGTGCATCAATAATGGATGAAAGGACATTCACCTCTGCCTGCTGTCATGGAGGGAGGGAAAGCCTGGCGGCTCCAGAGCCGAATGGCCAAAGCAAAGAGATCCCTCCTGCACACAGTTAAGCAGAAGCCACGTGTGCATGCCAGGGGCTTTCCTGAATACAGAACATCTCAGCTGAGCTGCCTACAGAGTCAGGCAAGGGGTCTGGGAGCTTTAGGGCCTCAGCTCCACGGCTTCAGAGGCACCATTTCCACCCAAACAAAGGCGCAGCTGGGCTGTAGAGATACGGATGGTGTTAGAAACTCCACCTAAGACTTCCTAGCTACACAGTCCTGTTTTTTGTTTCAGCTACACCAGACTAAAGTATTTCCATACTTTCTATCTTTCCTATGCAGTGGAATAGTTTGCTTTTGGGCCCTTAATAATGTCCCTTTGAAAAACTGCCAACTCTCTTCAGTTGTTTTTTCCCTTAGTCTTGCTTCCCATGGCACCTTAACTACCAGCTCTCTGAGATTACCAAAATCTGTCTTCCTGAAATCCATTGTCTCTATTTTGCTGTTCTCCCTTCTATTCCTTAGAATCATGAACTCTATGATTTCATGATCACTTCCACCCAAGCTGCCTTCCACTTTCAAATTCTGAACCAGTTCCTCCCTATTAGTTAAAATCAGATGTAGAACTGCTTCTCCCCTAGTAGATTTTTCAACCTTCTGAAATAAAAAGTTGTCTTCAATGCAGTCCAAGAAGTTATTGGAGAGTCTGTGCCCTGCTGTGTTAAGTTTCCCAACAGATGTCTGGATAGCTGAAGTCCCCCATCACCACCAAATCCTGCACTTTGGATGATTTTGCTAGTTGTGGAAAAAAAGCCTCATCCACCTCGATAGGTGGCCTGTAGTAGACTCCTAGCATGACATCACCCTTGTTTTTTACCCCTTTTAGCCTAACCCAGAGACTCTCAACACATCTGTGTCCTACGTCCATCTCCACATCATTCCAAGGCTACGTCTACACTGCCAGTTTTAACAGCAGTGAGTATGCGAATGAGGAGTAGATTAGCATATCATCATGCCTCATTTGCATAATTTATGCAAGCCGTTTTTGCAGGGGGGGAAGTAGCATGGACGTGGGTTTTTTGCGCAAAACCCCTGTTTTCCGCAAGATCCTTATGCCTCTCCCACCGGGCCAGACATGGGGGTGGGGGGAGAAGGAGGAGCAGGGTCAGCTCTTTTGCACGCTGCCAACTCCCCCTTCCCCGCCAACTCCCTAACTGTTACCCTGTGCCCCATACAGACAGCGCCCTGCTCCTCCCCACCCCTCCCCGCCACCTCCCTAACTGCCAGCCTGTGCCCCACACAGACAGCATCCCGCCCCTCCTCACCCCTCCCCGCCACCTCCCTAACTGCCAGCCTGTGCCCCACACAGACAGCATCCCACCCCTCCTCACCCCTCCCCGCCACCTCCCTAACTGCCAGCCTGTGCCCCACACAGACAGCGCCCCGCTCCTCCCCACCCCTCCCCGCCACCTCCCTAACTGCCAGCCTGTGCCCCACACAGACAGCGCCCCACTCCTCCCCACCCCTCCCCGCCACCTCCCTAACTGCCAGCCTGTGCCCCACACAGACAGCGTCCTGCCCCTCCTCACCCCTCCCCGCCACCTCCCTAACTGCCAGCCTGTGCCCCACACAGACAGCGCCCCGCTCCTCCCCACCCCTCCCCGCCACCTCCCTAACTGCCAGCCTGTGCCCCACACAGACAGCGCCCCGCTCCTCCCCACCCCTCCCCGCCACCTCCCTAACTGCCAGCCTGTGCCCCACACAGACAGCGCCCCGCTCCTCCCCACCCCTCCCCGCCACCTCCCTAACTGCCAGCCTGTGCCCCACACAGACAGCGCCCCGCTCCTCCCCACCCCTCCCCGCCACCTCCCTAACTGCCAGCCTGTGCCCCACACAGACAGCGTCCTGCCCCTCCTCACCCCTTCCCGCCACCTCCCTAACTGCCAGCCTGTGCCCCACACAGACAGCGCCCCGCTCCTCCCCACCCCTCCCCGCCACCTCCCTAACTGCCAGCCTGTGCCCCACACAGACAGCGTCCTGCCCCTCCTCACCCCTTCCCGCCACCTCCCTAACTGCCAGCCTGTGCCCCACACAGACAGCACCCCGCCCCTCCTCACCCTTCCCCGCCACCTCCCTAACTGCCAGCCTGGGCCCCCACACAGACAATCTGATTTTCTTCCACCACATCTGTCCAGGTACCACCTATCGAATATAGAAAAGAGAATGTTTGTAAGTTTGTGCACTAATAACTTGGACACTATGGGTACGTCTAAACTACATGGCTCCGTCGACGGAGCCATGTAGATTTGTTGTTTTGGCAAAGGCAAATGAAGCCGCGATTTAAATGATCGCGGCTTCATTTAAATTTACATGGCTGCCGCGCTGAGCCGACAAACAGCTGATCAGCTGTGTGTCTGCTCAGTGCACTGGTCTGGACGCTCCCCTGACGACATCAAAGCCCTTTGTCGGCAGCCCCGGTAAACCTCATCCCACGAGGAATAATGGGGCTGCCGACAAAGGGCTTTGATGTCGGCAGGGGAGCGTCCAGACTAGCGCGCTGAGCGGACAAACAGCTGATCAGCTGTTTGTCGGCTCAGCGCGGCAGCCATGTAAATGTAAATGAAGCCGCGATCATTTAAATCGCGGCTTCATTTGCCTTTGCCTATAACCCTAATCTACATGGCTCCGTCGTCGGAGCCATGTAGTCTAGACACAGCCTATAAGAGCTACCGCAACCAAACTGCATGGGATAACCTTTCATCCAGGAGAAGGTTTTAAGGTATTTTGGACCCAATCGGGGTCCCACCCTGCCCCCTGTGGAACCTGCTGCCCCAGGCACAAGCTGGGGCACCCCTCCCACGTGTAGCCTCCCAGGATTCGCCCCCTCACACCCGCGAGGTTACCAAACCGATCCTCTCCCCCCACCCCGCCGGCACACAGTGCCCCCACCTCCATGCGCACAATGGCTCGGGCACCCGCCCCTGCCCCCTGCAGCCCCGGGCGCGAGCTGGGGCGCCCCTCCCACGTGTAACCTCCCCTCCACCCGGGGTCACTCCACTTGCCACACCCCGCCCCCTGAAACCGAAACCAAAGCCGGCCAGCCTTTCTGCTCAGCTCGCTGGGCTTGTCCGAGCAGAAGGAACCCGTGTGCCTGCTTCAGCGCAGGGCGGAGGGGCCGGGTTAAACCCTCCATGTGTTACACTGCTAGCCAGCCGGCTGCTGTTCGTACTGTGAGTGGGGCTCTTCTGTGTCTGGTTCCAGCCATTGGGGTGAGATGTGAGCTCTGAGCTTTTGCTTGGCAAGGCAGGGCAGGTAGGTCCCTGAGCCAACCTTGCAAAGAGAAGTCCCCTTGCTACTGGCTGCATGACTGTGTACTGTTCTCCTGGGGGCTGGCTGCTCAGTCCTGGGGGGAGGAGGGTCCTGCTGCTCTCAGAGGGGCAGGTGTGGGCCAGGAGCCATCAGCCCCCAGGGTCTGTGGCTCTGGGGGTCCCCTGGCTCAGGGTCCCCTCCTTTCCTAAATTTTCTAAATTTTGTTCCTCCGGTTTCCCGAGCAACGCCGGGTAAGTCCAGCTAGTTTTTAATATATAAGGCAACACCTCCTCCCTTTTCCCCTGCCTATCCATCCTGAGTAAGCTGTACCATTCTCTACCAATATTCCAATCGTGTGTATATCCCACCAAGTCTCTGTGATACCAACGATATCATAGTTGTATTTATTAGCACTTCCAGTTCTTCTTGCTTTTTACCCATACTTCTTACATTTGTATATAGGCATCTAAGATACTGATTTGATCTTGCCTCCCAGTTTTGCCTTGTCCCTCCTTTTTCTCTGCTATTATAGCCCACCCTCGCTCCCATTTCTAACCCATCTCCCAGGTGTCCATGTTCTTCACTTACCTGTGGGCATGCCAATTCTCTTCCAGAATTTGATCTGGGGAAGTGGGTCTGGCCCACAAAACCTCATCACCTAATAAACCATCTTGTTAGTCCTTAAAGTGCTGCATGGTCCTGTCTTTTGTTTCAGCTACACCAGACTAACACGGCTATATCTCTATTATTATTTACAAGTATGACACCTGTGATCAAGGTCTGAACAAAGACCTGATCTGGATGGGCTGCTACATTTCACACCCTAATGACATAAGCTAAGCACCAGGTACTTACAGCCCACTCGATTAGCCTCATTTAGCACGGACACTCTAATTGACAATATTTTTTCCTATTATTTTTTCTTCTCTTTCCCTCCCCATCCTCTCTCTTTCTCTGCTATTTATTTGTATCCTGTACCCCTTCCCCACGCATGTGAAGTGGGCTGTGCCCACAAAAGCTCATGATCCCATCTACATGTTTTGTTAGACTCTAAGGTGCTGCAGAACCATTCATTGCTTACGTTTTTCCGTTACAGACTAACACAGCTACCCCTCTGAGACTTGTCACTTACAGTTAGCATGGACAAAGGCCAGGCAAATGCTCTTTCAGGCAGTTCAACTGGAGCAGGCCTGGAACAGCAGGGAGAGGGATGCACAGCACATGCCAATCTGAATCAGCAGCCCTGCAGGGCAGAGACACGCTGACTTCCCATGCTATTTGACTGGGCCTGACCTACTATATTCTTCTTACTATAGTGACCTAGTTTTGTGCTTTCCTTTATGGCCATCTCTAACCAGAGTGTCTAGCTCTGGAGATCAGCTGTGCACGTCACTGCTCAGCAGTAGTACTCATTTAAGATCAAAGTCATCCTCAAAATCTCAGGCTACATCTAGACTACAGGCTTCTTGCGCAAGAAAGCGCCCACACTGCACAAGTGCATCCAAAAAGCCATGTGCTTTTTGAAAAGAGAGCATCCAGACTGCCTGGACACTCTCTCTCATGTAAACAGTGATTGCTATGGACAGAATGGCCACCAGGGTACCTGTGCTTTTTCCTCTTCCCTCTTTTTCTGAAAAAACTCCCTCTTTCCTGTCCACACGTGCCTTTTTGCACTCTTTCGCAAAAAGGCTCCTTCCTCGTAGAATGAGGATTACCAATGTTGGAAAACCCCCTCTGTTCTTTCAATTTACTGTCGAAAGAATGCACTTGCACTGTGGACGCAACTCAAGTTGTGTCGGAAAAACCGTCGTCTTTCCGACAAAACTCTGTAGTCTAGACATAGCCTCAGCGTAGCACGGAGATGGGCCATCAATGCAAAAGTTACCTGCACTAGTCACTGTGTCCTGTAACTTAACCCTGGTGTGATGCCACAGGTCTGAGCCTTTGTTTCTGAGAGCATCCCATTCACCAAAGAAATGCCTGGGATCCAGCTCCCACGAGCAACCTGTTCTCTCCTTTGGTGTCCCTCTGGGGGGCCATGCCCTGCTCAGAGTGCCCATTGGGGAACTGGCTCTGAGCTTAGCCCATTGCAATGCTCCAAGGGAAAACTCAAGCTGAAACACTTATTTTCAAGGACATGAGGGGAACAGATCAGAATTGTGGAGATGGGGCCAAATCCATTGCTGGTGTAAACTGATGCAACTCATGTATTTCAGTAGACTGCACCAATTAGAACATGGCCCTCTCTCTAATTCCCCGATGAATAGGCATGTTTTCCCCCTCAAGCTTTCCCCTCTCTAGCAAAGCCTTTATCTTCGGAAACTGTATGTCTTGGGTCTTGAAACCTGCACCCTTCATCTCTTTACCTACACTCTGCTTTCAGGAAAAGTCTCAACGCTTAGATTTCCCATAAAAAATGGGCCACCCCGTTATTTCATTCTGAAATGACTCTTACTTAGCCAGAAGAAAAGAAAAAACAAAAGGAAAGGCTTCAGAGTAGAGAGCTCAGAGTGTGAACCCTCTGCGACAGGCTGCAGTGTGCCATGCGAGCCACAAATTAGCAGAGTCCTGAGCAGGCTATGCAGGAACCCAAGGTAATCCCCACTAAGGCTGAGCAGGAAACGTCACTGCCAACGAAATTCCACAGAAAAAGGGAAACACATTCTGCAAACTGTTCTTCCTTGTGTCCCTTCTGTTATCCTGGTCAACAGCAGCCACCTCTAGTCCTAGTACCGTGAGGCTTGGGATATTTGGTGCTTTTTCTTAAAGCCACAGCCTTGGAGTCAGGTAGTTAGGTGCAAAACACAATCTGGACATTCCAAAACCAAGGTAAATATAATCGCAACTGTATCTTTACAGAACCCCCATGATTTTAAGCTGATCTTTTTATTTTTGAACATGTAGGATTGGTGATACTGGACTAATACTTATCACCGATTCATAGCTGTTGTACATGAGCTGCACTTCCTCCTCTCCTCCATTCTGAGTCCCTAGCAAATGGAGGGAAGAGAATAAGGCACAGGCAGGGTATAGAACAGCTGTAGGCTGCACTAAGCTGACTCCCTCACTAGATTCTGTGCATGTCCGGGGTGTGGCTGAGGTTAATAGGGGGCAGATCATTCTGGCCTGCTCCAGATTCCCAAGCTACTAACAGACAACTAGGCCGGGCCAGGTTGCCATATTCTGGATAGTCAAAGGAGCTGCTCTAAGTTATCCCATCCCCTGGAACAGCACAAAATCCATTGCTCCACATCCCTCTGTGCCCCACATCTCTTGCAGGTGAAGAGAGGAGACAGTCCAGAGATTAGGGCACCAGCCAGAGACCTGGGTTCCCTTCTTCATGACAAAATTCCTCAGTGACCACTGGCATGCCACTTAACTGCTCTGTGCCTCTGTTCTCCCTCTGGGGCACCTGGCATTGGCCACTGTTGGCAGACAGGATACTGGGCTGGATGGACCTTTGGCCTGACCCAGGATGGCCGTTCTTATGTTCGCTGCAGGCTGGTTCTAACAGCCCTGGCCTGCTCCACAGAGGGACTGGGAAGTTAATGTTTAAAGACTGAGAGGTGCTCAAGTGCTACACATAATCAGTATCTATAGTACAGGACTCAGCATCACACACAATGGCACTCTTCCTTCACACCAGGCACCAGGCTTATCCAACAAATGAGGATGGTTTGTGAAAGGCACATTCTGTTGGGAAATGTTAGATGTACAGATCCCGGATCCGGTACGTATTTATGTAGCTAGCTAAGGCATTCTCTCTAACCACTGGAGATTTTCTGTCTGGGGAAACATCACTAGCAGAGGAGTAGACAAAGTGGCTCACCAAAGGGCAAAGCAAAAGAAAATTCTATACAACACAACATTCAGAACACAAATACAGGACAAGTTCTGCATATCCTGGCTTCCCTGCTCAGTGTGCTAGCAGTGCATGCACAGCTCACAGAAGAGTTATATCAACCCATTTTGTAAAGTCTAATTAGTGTTGCCAACTGTAACAATAGTCAATGTTTTTTCTGAATGCCCTAGCTCCTGGAGTCCTGTGGTTTGGTGAGAATCTCATCCTCACTCGTAAAAAACGCACCTGTCTAACCCTTGTGATTACAGAGGCGAGCTTGGAAACATGCCTGTGTGTCATCTAAAGATTCAGGATGGCAGGCAAAGAGAACCCAACACTGATAATTTTGCAAAATCTCGTGGTTTTATGGCAAACTCATGATTCTCTGAGGCCCTACCTCATGATTTTCAAATACTGGGATAGGCAGTAACTAAGGAAGTATTAACATTGAAAGTGCTTTGAGGGGGGGCCATCTTTTTGTTCTCTACACAGCGTCAAGTGCAATGGGGCTTGCTCCATAGCTCGGATCCTTAGACACTAGGGTAATACAAATAACAGACAGTCTAAAGACTGCTTGCACTTCTGCGCACAGTGCATTCCTGCAGCATATATAGCTTGAAACTCTGATGACAATGTTTTTAAGTTAGTAAGAACTCTTGCCTACTATCGGTAGAACAGCCATTTTGTTCTTAGCAGCTACTGCATGCTTCAGAGGATAACACACACTGTGCGCTCGCATGGTGACTTCCCTTTTATTCTTTGTTGTTACTGCTTTCTTTCCTTAGCAATCAGTGTAATTTTAGGCTGAAAGCCTGTGTGTGTGGAAACACAACTCCTTTGCTAGGCAATCAGTGCAGAGGCTTCACCTCATTTCAATCCCAGCATACAATGGTTTTTGCTCCTATTCTATCAACAGCCGATTTTTGCTCCTATTCTATCATGGTGCCAAATAAACATTGCTGGAAAACCCAATGGGCAACAGACTCCTTCAGAGCAACACTATTCAGGCAGAAAGCACAATAAAGCATTCAGCAAAGACCTTGAGTTTTTTTTCTCTAGGCTGAAGTGCAGAAGCTCTAGAGAGAGAGTTGGGTTCTTTCCCAGGCACCCCTCTGGGAAAGGGCCCTCCCTAGCCTGACTCCAGCATTAAGGGGAAAGAGCCTGTCAATTCTATCATTGTTGTGTTAATTGCAAATGCAGCTGGCGCTGATGCTGCAAGGTCACTCCTGCTTTATGACAGGCTAGGAGCACAAGGGAGCAGAGGACTGGCCCAAAACCTGTAGCCTCAGAACATCAGCCTGTTGTGAGAGCTAAAAGAGCCAAGCACAGCACTGAACTGTTACGGTTATCTAGCCTGCGGATGCTCCCAGGAACCTGGAGTGACTGGGGAGACAGTGTCTCTAAGGTTACTCCTTGCGTTTGTGGACAGAAGAGGCTTTAGTAGGAAAAGAGGCAGGCTAGGAGGAGGAAAGTTAAATGCTGTGCTGATTTCAGACCTTCCCCTGCTCTAGAAGACACCAGTATAAGGGACTGGACTCGTTGACCTCTTGAGGTCCCTTCCAGTCCTAGTATTCTATGATTCTATAAGGAAGTGCTGGCAGTTACAGAGACCAGTCACTGGTACAAAGAAGGAAGGTGTATGTAGAACAAATTGTAAAGGAGCAAGGGTCACTGGCAGAGCCATGGAGCAACCCTCAAGACTGGGATGTGGGGGCTGAAGGATAGGATTGAAGGGGCACTGCCAGGGCTGTCGGAGGAACCCAGGCCTGGGCTATCAGGGGGCTGCAGGTCGGGAGTGAGAGGCACAGCCAGAACCGTGCATGCAATACTGCAGTGTTTCTTAAACTTTTTAAGACCAAGAACACCAAACAATTTTTTTTTTTATGGGGAACACCAAGGAATTTTTTGTTGAGGAAAAAAAAAAAGGCTTGCCCGTTTAAGGGCAGCCATTTGAACTCTGTGTTCTCCGCATATGGTGACCATATCTTCTGAACCAAAATTAGGGACACGTTAGCCACACACTCCGACCTCTGTTAACCATGCCCCTGACTCTCGGGGTCAAGATGGACACAGGACCAGAAGTAAAAGGTGTTATGTGGCAAATGAAATTATGTAAAGTAATGCACATTGGGAAAAATAACCCCAACTATACATATAATATGATGGGAGCTAATTTAGCTACAACTAATCAGGAAAGAGATCTTGGAGGCATCGTGGATAGTTCTCTGAAGTGTGCAGCAGCAGTCAAAAAAGCAAACAGGATATTAGGAATCTTTTAAAAAGGGATAGAGAATAAGATGGAGAATATCTTATTGCCCTTATATAAATCCATGGTACTCCCACATCTGGAATACTGTGTGCAGATGTGGTCTCTTCATCTCAAAAAAGACATACTGGCATTAGAAAAGGTTCAGAGAAGGGCAACTAAAATGATAAGGGGTTTGGAACGGGTCCCATATGAGGAGAGATTAAAGAGACTGGGACTTTTGAGCTTGGAAAAGAGGAGACTAAGGGGGGATAAGATAGAGGTCTGTAAAATCATGAGTGGTGCGGAGAAAGTGAATAAGGAAAAGTTATTTACTTGTTCCCATAATATAAAAACTAGGGGCCACCAAATGAAACTAATGGGCAACAGGTTTAAAACAAATAAAAGGAAGTTCTTCTTCACATAGCACATAGTCAATCTGTGGAACTCCTTGCCTGAGGAGCTTGTGAAGGCTAGGACTATAACAAGGTTTAAAAGAGAACTAGATAAATTCATGGTGGTTAAGTCCATAAATGGCTATTAGCCATGATGGGTAAGGAATGGTGTCCCTGGCCTCTGCTTGTCAGAGGGTGGAGATGGATGGCAGGAAGGAGATCGCTTGATCATTGCCTGTTCGATTCACTCCCTCGGGGCACCTGGCATTGGCCACTGTCGGCAGACAGGACACTGGGCTGGATGGACCTGTGGTCTGACCCAGTCTGGCCGTTCTTATGCTCTTACTAGCCCATTAGCCCATCATAAGACAGGATTTTCAGGTCTCTCCTCCACGTCAGTGTTCTCTCCTGAGCCTCCGGTGTCTCACTCCGTCTCTCTCTTCCTCCTACTGCCTCCCCCTCTCTCTCTCTCAGCTCTCCTCCGCCTTCTGCCTCTCTCTCCATCTCTCTCTTTCTCTTCTCCCCCTCCTGCCTCTCACTCTCTCTCCGCTCTCCTCTGTCTCTGTTGGGGATGCACACTCATCCAGGCCCTGCGCATGCATGTCACCCTCCCCGCCCCCCTTCGCTTCCCGCTGAGGCGCTCAGCTGACTTCTGCGCTGCTCAGCCAGGCCGCCATGCAGGAGCAAGCGGCGCAAAGGGCCCCTCTCTCTATTTTCCTCCTACTGCCCCACCCTCTCTCTTTCTCCGCTCTCATCTGCCTCCTGCCTCTCTCTACTTCTCCCCCTCCCACCTCTCACTCTGTGTTTCTCTTCTCCTCCTCCTGCTGCGTCTCTCTCACTCTCTCTCTCTCTCTCGCTGTCCTCCACCTCCTCTCTGCCTCCTCCGTTCTCCTCTCTGTCTGCTCCGTTTGCCTCCTTTTGAATCCAGCGTCCTTTCCTGATGTCAGACACGCACACTCGTCCAGGTCCCGCCCCCTAGCTGTTCCCTCTGGGCGGCGCTGTTGCCTCTCACTGAGTCGCGCAGAAATCAGCCGGGCGCCACGGCGGGAGGCAACAGCACTGCCCAGAGGGAACAGCCAGTGTTTCAGCATTACAGAGTCACAGAAAGTGGGCTACTATATATATGATGTGTGACCCCTTCTAAGAACTTTTCCCACCATCCTCCTACCAATAAGGATGAGTTTGGCCCCCACCAAACCCTGCAACTATCCTGCAATTGCATTAACCCAATTTGGGTCTCACTAACTCAGGGCTGGGGGGCGCGGAGAGGCTGGGGGAAGTGTTCCCTCCAATATTTTCTTCCCATGAGCAGAATGAATTTTGTGTTGTGCACTAGTATTGAGTTCATGTGGCTTGTTTGGATGTGCCACTGTGGCACCCAAGTTATTAGAAAATATCTTATAAACCTCTACCCTTTCCCTCTGCTGCCATGTCTCCTCCCCTTGCTCCATCAGCTCCCCTGGTGCCTACTGCCCCCCAACCCCTCTCCCTCCTCTGCTGTCCTGATTCCTGCCCTTCTCACTGTCCTCAGTTCTCGTGGGACCTGCCTCCCTGCACCAGCCCTTCTCTCCCCCCTGTGCTCACTCCTCCAGTAGCCCCACTCTGATCATGTGAGCTACCCCTCCTCATCCCCTCTTCTAACACCTCCCTCTACACACCTGCCCTGCCTCTCCCCTCTGGTGCTGGTCCCTCCCCTGCAGGTGTCTGCCCTTCTGTTTCACCCCCAGAATCCTCTGGCACCTGCACCTTCCCTTACCCCTGCCCCTCCTGGTACCTCCTCCTTCCATCACTGCCCCTGCCCCCCTTGCCCTCTTTTTCCCTGATGCCCATCCCCTCACCACCCACTGCCCCAGTTCCTCTCATGCCTCTCTGTGCCCTCACACATGACTTGCTCCATCCCCTCCCTCCTCATGCCCACCGCTCCTTTCAACGCTTCTCCCAGCACTTCCCCCTCCCCTTCCTTCCTTTTGCCCCCAATGCCCCTCCCCTCTCCTCTGCCAGCATCACCCTGTCCCCTCCACCCTCCCACCCCCACTGACACCTCCCCTCCCTCCACCTGCCCTTTTCCTCATTGTGTCCACTTGGCCCTCTGGCATTTGTCTCTCCTCCACCCTGTCCCTTGGTGCCTTCCCCTTTCTTCTCCTGACCTGCCCCCCTCCCCTCAGCCCAAGCCCCTTCCCCTCCCTCCCCCCTTCGCCCTAGTTCTCTCCATGCCCCTTCCCCACCTTTTGCCTTCCAGTGTGTGGGGCCGGAGTCTGTGATCAGGCCCCAAAAGCCACTACAGCCCCAGCCACTTCCAGGGCAGGACCGCTTTCCAGGCCTGGAGCTAGGCCGCCTGCGGTGCTAATTTTTGTGCAGTCCAGTCCCTGCACCAGCTTTGGCTCCCATTAGGAGGAGCGTGGGGGAGGGGAGAACCCCCCATCCCTCCAGACCCAGCCTGCGGAGCGCGGCAGAGCGAGCGGGTCCGTGCACTGCCGTTCCCCCAGTGGGGTGGGAAGGGGTGGGGGAAGAAAGGGCCGTGCACAGAGCGCACCGGCAGAGCCCGAACATACCTCGCTCTGCAGTGCTCCAGCCGGGCTCGGTACACTTCCTGCCGGGACTCCGGCAGCAACTCCCAGGAGCAGCTTGCCGGGTTTGACCCCCAACCAGCGCCCCTCCCACTCCGTCAGCGGTGACGGCCGCCTGTGGATGGAGGAGGCCGGGCTGGCGACCGTGGATGGTGGAGGCAGTCCTGCAGCAGGAGGGAACGGGGGAGGCGGGAGGTTGCCGGATGGCAGCACATGAGCTCAGAGCTCTGGACACTGCGCGCCACCAGCAGCAGCCCTGGCTGCCTGCGCAAAGCACCAAGGGAGCCACTTAGGTACTGGGTGGAGGCGGGCAGCTGCTGCTGTGCTGCGCTAGCGCTGGGTGTCTTTAAATCCGCGACTGTCCCAGAAAAAAAGGGACGTATGGTCACCATATCTCTGCGGCACACCGGTGTGCCATGGAACACACTTTAAGAAACGCTGCAATAGCATCTTGTGCACTTTGCACTGATCTAACCAGTGCTCTCAGAAACCAGGTTACCTAAA
This sequence comes from Pelodiscus sinensis, assembly GCF_052426305.1. Lineage (NCBI taxonomy): Eukaryota > Metazoa > Chordata > Testudines > Trionychidae > Pelodiscus > Pelodiscus sinensis. The sequence continues at coordinate 7,401,387 of NC_143065.1, forward strand.
AGATCATCCCAATATTTCCCACTCTGGTCCAATCACACAGCCATAAAACTCATCTCCCTCTGAGGACAGGGACAATAGATCCTTTGTAAATGTGGGGGTGCCAGGAGACCCCACCCCCAATAATACCCCTTCCCTGCTCATCCTCTTACCCCCAAAACCCTGAACCCAGCCACGCTGAAAGCTAGAGTCATTAAGCAGCCTGGGACCTCAGGCCCCTCCATCTGCCTGGGAATGGGGGAGAGGGGAGGGACAGAAGCCCTCTGCTCTCCCCAGCATCTTGCCAAGGGCAAACGGAGGGACCCAAGCTCCCCACAGCTGTCCCCAACTTTGCTCCATTTGTGAGGGACTTGGGGGGCAGAGACTTGGGCTGAGGGCTTCTTTCATCCCCTACCCTTGGAAGATGCAGGCTCTGCAGTTCCTCACAGCTACACCTGGGCTGAACAGGTTTCAGTTTCGGGTCTGGCCAGGGGGCTGGGTCTCAGCAGGAAGATGAGGGGCTACAGGTACACCTCTGGCCCAGGGTCAGCATTCAAGGGCTCCTTTTATGGCTGCGTTATGACCCACCAAAAGCTGCTGCTCCAGTTTGTCCCAGAACAAGTACAAAAGCAATGAAGCTGAAATGAAGTGGAGTGACTGTCATTGGGAGCAAGGGGAAGAGCAGCTTGACTTCCTTGCTCTGGGTTTGCAGTCTTCTGAAAACCTATGGTAGCAGCTGCGCCCAAACGGTCTCCTTATAGTGCCAGGATTTCACTTGCTCAGCCCACAGCCACTGTGTACAAAGCAGGCCCGGACTACCGCTGAGCATCCATCCCCCAGTCCTGGCCTACAGACTCCCTGCTAGTTGGGGCAGTCATTCTCTAGGCCTCTCATGGGCCCCGGGCTGTCATGGAATCCCTGTACCTTTTGTACCCATCTCAGCCACAGGCCCTATGGAAACATTGAAGGGGTTTGCCCGGAGGTTCGCTGCCTGGCCTTTCTGGTGCAGCCAAGCCATACTGACCCCTCCCTGATGCAAACACCTCATGTGCTCGTAGAGGAGACATGTGGGGCCAAAGGCTCTATTTGGTCTGCAGGCAGAGATGCAACGAAGTGCTCACACAGAACACGGGCTAGAGATGGCTCCTGGCATCTAGGAAATCCAGAGACTATTCGCACTAGCTAGACACTAACATGCAGGGGGCATAGCACAGAGTCTGTGGGTGCTCTGGAGCTCAAGCACCAACAACCTCAGTGTCCAGGAGCAGAACCTGAGTGTGGAATGTGAGGAATTCTGTGTTATGCAGAGGGGCTGAAACGCGACAGGCCCCCGGGCAAGGTGTGGGGGGTGGGCTGGGGGCAGCCAGCCCTCAGTGCTGCCCAAAGTGCATTGCACTGTGCCCTCCCCTATCCCCCCAAGCAGCCCTCAGAACTGCCTGGAGCATGCTACATGGCAGTGATGTAAAGGACTCGGGCTCCAGCCACCACTGCTAGTCTCAGGCCCCTTTGGATCACCAGGCCCCAGGGCAACTGTTCTTTTTGTCCCCTACTTTCCCCCATTGGCGGGGTGCTCTTGGGGCAGGGAGTTTGTTTCTAAAGCAAGACAGTGATTAAGGTAACAAGAGGCTTGTCGTTAATTGAAATTAAGGTTCATTAGATGATCTGGAAAGCAATCCCTGGCACTACAGTTACAAGATAGGAAACAAAGGTAGGAATAGATGGTCCATTTGCAGAATGGAGAGGGGTTAACAGTGGGGTTCCCCAGGGGTCAGTACTAAGACCAATACTGTTCGATATATCTATGAACGAGATGCAAAAAGGGGTAATGAGTAAGTCCAAAACAGACTGCCAAGAGTTACAAAGAGATCTCACAAAACTGGGTGTCTTGGAAACACAATGTGAGATGAAATTCAATGTTAAATGCAAAGCAATGCAAATGGCAAAACAGAATCCCAATTATACCAAAAAAAGTAATGGTGCTTAAATTAGCTGTTACCCATCCAGAGAGATCTTGGCGTCATTTGCAGCATTCAGTGGCAGAAGAATTCTTCTCACTGTGCCTGTATCACCCTGAATTCATGCTCCAGCTTCAGAAGATTCTGAAGATTTACAAATTATCGCCACTTATCACTGGCACAGACACTGAATAATGTAGCTGCCCTTAACAAGCATCAAAACAAATACCAGGGAACCTAGATGTAAATAATATTGCTGACAGCTTCATCCAGAAAACTACAGACACACATAACGTCTTTCAGTTGGAGGAGATTGCAATAATTTGAATATCCTTCATGATAATGTAATTATGTAGTTCATAACTGAATCCTAATCAAAAGAGTAGGGATACCAGTGATAGACATTCAATAATTAGAATATGAATGAAGAGTATACATATGCTGAAAATAGCCTCTCCCAAAACTGGCAGAATGCCCTCCCCGCAACACACACACCTCTCAAAAAGTACCACAGGCAAAAACAGAAGTCAGCCCCTCTAGCTGGGGGACTGGCTCGGTCAAACTTTTCCCTGCGTGCACATCATGGCCAGCCTACTGTTCCAGTCCCTGGTCCACTCGTGAACACACTGGCTGTAACCATGTAGCACAGGACATGAGCAGCCTTCCCCTGAACAACAGAGCCAACATGGATCCTGTCTGACCAACAGAGGCCTCTGGTATTTGCAAGGCTGTGCTGAGATGGCAGAGCCAACCGTGGGGAGAGAACCCACCCGACAGGTGGCATTTCTGTGCTGTGAGTGGCAGACTGCAGGATAGTCAGACCAGACACCAAACTCCACTCCTCACTTTGGTCCCAAGAAGCGACTGCGCTTTTTTCAGAGCTCCTTTAAGTCATCCAATAACGAAGTATCACAGGCCCAGCCTCATGTTTGACTGTTCAGTGAGACCAAATGCACCGTCCGCCCAGCAACAGTGGGCTACGTATTGAAGGGTGCACCCTGGCAGAATTGTTCCTGCACCTTTCTCCCACACCAAGGTTATGTCCTCCCCCAGCAGCCCCCCATTGTTCTTCCTTGCCTGTCATTAACATCTCATTTGCCGCCTGCTAGCCAGCAGCCTCACCTGTGGAGATAAGTGGGCTGGTTACATTTTGGCACCTGCCACCATGGTGTTCCAAGCACATGGCTGGGAAAGCGCAGTTCCTCTGAGGCTGATTTCCATCCGGCCGTACCCAGCCTGCTTTGCCACTTGCTCAATTTCACGCAACGCAAACCGCTTTTGGATTTCATTTTTGTTCTCCTTCGTATGAAATATTCCCATGAACTGTAATCAATTCCCTTCTGCCTGGGTTTCCTCACTATGGTTACTAAAAGGCACCTGATGTGTCCTGCATTGGTAATTCACAGACCCTCGCACCAACATCCATGGACTTTCTCCTGTGTCTTCCACCCCCCAACCCGCCTGCTCCTGCCCCGTTACCATGGCGATGCAGCGATGGAGCAGCCTTGAAATGTAAAGAGAGCTGCAACATTCACAAGCCCCCCTCATGTTACCATTTACGTTATTGATGTTTAAATCTCCCGGGATTATCTGGCGATAATTGGTTTATGGAAATAGAGACGAGTCCAGCAGTGGTGCTGTGGGGGTGGGGAGAGCTGCTGTCGCTCTGTTCAAGTGCAGGCTGATTAATGCAACGCGTGGGCTAGGCTCGGGAGGAGGGAGGGTGACTCAGCCTACATTGTAATCGGGGTTCCACTGCAGTAATCCAGGCTAAGTCAACCGCCCCGTACAGTCACACAGACACGCATAGCTCAGTCGGGGCCGGGGGCCGGGGACACTGGGGCCACTATATTGCCAAGGACAATGCTAGGGCAAGGTTCTTACAGTCATAGACCGGCAGAACTGGAAGGGACCCAGGCATCTCATCCTGTCCAGCCTTCAGGCCTGTGCTGGGCTGAACCTCAGACCATCCCTGACAGGGGTTCGTCAGACCTGGGCTCAAAATGTCCAGTGACGCAGAGTCTACAACCGTGATAGGCACCCACAAACCATGAGTGGGCCTCATGAGTGGCCTCCTTCACCTCAGAGAGCTGCAGTGGCCTCCCCGGTTGCTCTTGTCCTCCAGGCACTGGGGCACCGGAGCCCCACACTTCCTACTCCTCCCCTTCCCTCCCAGCACTTTTGGAGCACCATGAATTGCCCGATTCGTGCTCCATCCCCACTCCTCCCCTGCCCTCCCACAGCTGGAACAGCCACAAACAGCTGATTCGCCACATTCCAGCTCTGGGAGAGCAGGGGAGGAGCGGGCAGGGGCCTCGAATCAGACAATCTGTGGTGCTACGAAAGTGCTGGGAGGGAGGGGAAGAAGCAGGAAGTGTGGATCTCTGGTGCCCTAGTGCACAAGAGGCGTGGGGGGGAAGGAGAGCAGCCAGGGCAGCCATGGGCCTCACGTGGGGCCTCAGTGGGCCACAAGTGGCCCTCAAGTTGCCCACCACTGGGCTACAAAATCCCTTGGAAGCTTGTTGCAGAACTTAACTCCCCGGGGAGTCAAAAAGTGAAGCACTTTGCACTTCTCTGTATTGAATTTCATCTTGTTGATTTCAGAGCAACTCTCCAATTTGTCGCCATCTTTTTCAATTATAATCCTGTTTTCCAAACTGCCTGCACCACTTGCAGCTGGAGGTCAGCTGCAAATGTTATAAGCATCCTTTACACTTCCATATCCAAGTCATTATTGACCATATTGACCTTACCCCCACCCAGCACTGACCCCCGCAAGTGCCCACTAGACACTTCCCACAGCTCAACAGGGAACGGTTGAGAACTATAATCTGATTGCAGTCTGTCAACCAGTTGCGCACCCACTGTCTAGTGATTCCATCTAGACCCCATCTCCTTAGTTTGCTTGTGAGGATGTTGCATGCGATTGTGTCAATAAAATTAACTGAAGACAAGGAACATCACATCTACTGCTCCCCTCCATCAACTGTAACCCAGAAACCAGCCAAAGAACGATCCTTTTGGCCCCTAGCAGCTGTAAATGATGAGGTAACTGGCTCTGTGGATATGCGAAAGTCAGTGGATGTGATATACCTTGACTTTAGCAAAGCTTTTGATACGGTCTCCCACAATATTCTTGCCACAAGTTAAGGGAGAATGGATTAGATAAATGGACTGTAAGATGGATAGAAAGCTGGCTAGACTGTCAGGCCCATCAATTAGTGATTAACGGCTAAAAGTCAGGATAGCGGTCGGTTTCTAGCAAAGTGCCTCGAGGATCGGTTCTGGGGCCGGTTTTGTTCAACATCTTTATTAATGACCTAGATGAGGGGATGGATTGCACCCTCAGCAAGTTTGTGGGCGACACAAAGCTAGGGGGAGAGGTTGATACACTGGAGGGCAGGGATAGGGTCCAGAATGACCTAGGCAGATTAGAGGATTGGGCCAAAAGAAATCTGATGAGGTTCAACAAGGACAAGTGCAGAGTCCTGCCCTTGGGACAGAAGAATCCCAAGCACTGGTACAGGCTGGGGACCAAATGGCTAAGCAGCAGTTCTGCAGAAAAGGACCTGGGGATTGCAGTGGATGAGGAGCTGGATATGAGGTAACAGTGCGCCCTTGTAGCCAAGAAGGCTAATGGCATACTAGGGTGCATTAGGAGGAGCATTGCCAACAGATCCAGAGAAGGGGTTATTCCCCTTTATTTGGCTTTGGTGAGGCCACATCTGGAATATTGTGTCCAGTTCTGGGCCCCCACTATAGGAAGGATTGGAGAGGGTCCAGCGGAGGGCAACCAAAATTATTAGGGGGCTGGAGCACATGACCTATGAGGAGAGACTGAGGGATTTGGGCTTATTTAGTTTGCAGAAGAGAAGTGAGAGTAGATTTGATAGCAGCCTTCAGCTTCCTGAAGGGAGGTTCCAAAGAGGATGGAGAGAGGCTGTTCACAGTAGTGATGGATGTAATGGTCTCAAGTAGACCAAGGAGCAATGGTCTCAAGTTGCAGTGGGAGAGGTCTAGCTTGGATATTAGGAAAAACTATTTCACTAGGAGGGTGGGGAAGCCCTGGGATGGGTTCCCTAGGGAGGTGATGGAATCTCCATCCCTAGAGGTTTTTAAGTCTCAGCTTGACAAAGCCCTGGCTGGGTTGATTTAGTTGGGGTTGGTCCTTCCTTGGGCAGGGGGCTGGACTTGATGACCTCCTGAGGTCTCTTCCAGCCCTATGATCCTATGAAATGAGAGCGATCAGCTCTCAGGGGCAGAGGGGAGTTCTGCCCCCAGGAGCCCTGCCACTGAGGCTCCAGCAGTGTGAGGTGGACTAAGATCCCTAGTTCATTTCACACACCCCCTGAACGAGCTGTCAGCCAGCAGCCATTACCCTGTCTGGGCTGCCGAGCCTCTCAGGCCATTGAGTCTCTGGCTGGTATGGACTTCCTGGCCAATTGCTTACCCAAAATCACTGTCCTTTTGCCTTCTCCTGAGGACGGGGTTCTTCCAAGTAGAAAGCCCCTTCCTGCCATCCATGCTATGAGATGGAACTGGCTGACTCCTCCGATTCATTGCGACTGTCCCTCTTGCTTGAGATGGCCTCCCCTTTGCCAGCAGTGATCCCACGGGACTAATGATTCTCTTGCCACCCATCCATACTGGAGAAGGGCCTCTTGCCCTTCGGCTACCCTGGCCAGTAGCCACATGTGCCATCCAGGAGCAGATGTTCATCAGGGCTGGCTTCTCCTCCCCCCACAAACTAGGAAAGGACTCCTGGACTGGTATCATGATTCAATGCCATTTCAGTGGCAACATCACAACATCCAAGTCATCCTGCCAGAAGGCGGACTGAAACCACCCTGCCAAACCGTGTCGCAGTTCAGTTGCTCCCACTTGTGCCATGTTCCTCTCTACGGGCCTGATCCAAAGCCTGCTGATATCAGTGGAAAGACTCTCCTTGACTTGAACGGCCCTGAACACATCTGAATTTGTGTGACTCCCCTTCCCTGACTCTGCAGGAGGGAGTGGGTGGGAGGGAAAGGGAGGAGGCTGCGTTGTTGGGTTTAATCTCACATATCCAGCGATGCAAGGCTGGCTTGATGCTCTCCCTGCCTTTAAATGTCACTGCTGCCTCCAGGCAAAATCCGTCCCTGGGAAAGGCTGTGCTTCAACAGACATTCCCTGTGATTCTTCCGCCAATGTTTTCCAGCACGCTTCAAAGGGCAGCGTTATAATCACAGAAATGATGGGAGATGGAAGAGGTACAAGAGACTTAGTGCCAGCCCGAAGGGCCTTTGCTCCTTGTGCGACAGGAGACACCCTTTATTTTCAGAGGAGAGCCCTGAGTCTCTGCTGCTGATTCACTCTGTACGGGTAGCAGTCCAAGTGCAGACTCAGCCAAAAAGCGTACGGGGCCCAAGGCAGCATGCTGAGCCACACAGCTGTGCAGCTCCCAGCCGGGTGGGCGGGGCCCGGAGCTTGGCCGTGTGGGGCCCTGAACACACGGGTCCCAAGGCAACTGCCTCGCTCGCCTTGCCCAAAGGTCAGCTCTGCCCAAACGAGTCCTCACCCAGGGGATTTCATTCCAGCAGTTGACTGGCCCCAGGATTCACTTCACTTTTCAGCATAACTGCAGGCCCCAGACTTAAATTCCCTCCCCTCCCCCCCGAGATAAATGAAGCAGCACACCCTTTTCCCTGGGCGCCTCTCTTAGCAATCGGGGGCTGATCCATTCCTAGTGCTGAGTGCACAGCTGAATACATCTGGATCCATGTGCAGAAATCAGTGCAAACAGTGTAGGCTAGTTCAGGGGCATGACAATCTCCTTGAAGAGATGTAAATGGTTAACCAATTAATCAGTAAGCCTTACTCTTAACAGGTAATGCTTACCCGTGCTGGTTAACCAGTAGGGGTTGGAGCAGCTCCCCACCTGCCCAGAGGGAACAGCCGGAGCAGTCCCTGTCTGTGGCAGGCCCAGTCCAGCCTCCCGCCACAGGATACATGCTAGCTCCCCTGGAGTGCTGGCCCTAGACCCATAGAGCTGGCTTCATTGCAGGCTCAGTATATAAGCTTTATACTGCAAAGCTGGCAGCACCTCTCACAGTTAGGATTTTTAGTGGTCAAACGCTTACATTTGTAATGACTTTTTACATCCCTACCCCCTTCTGACAACAAAGTCACTACATGACCCCAAGAGCAGGGCTGCAACTGGAGCCCTGCCGTCCCGAATAGGGAAAGAGCCACTGCCTGAGTGGGGGAAGGACGGGCCCTGCCACCCCGAGCGGGGGAAGGACGGGTCGCTGCCCGAGCCCTACCACCCGGGAAGGACGGGTCGCCGCCCAAGTCCTGCTGCCCCTAATGGGGGAAGGCCGGGCCACCACCCAAGCCCTGCCACCCCGAGTGGGGGAAAGCGAGCCGCTGCCGCAGCCCTGCCACCCCAAGTGGGGGAAGAGCGAGCGGCTGCCGCAGCCCTGCCACCCCAAGTGGGGGAAGAGCGAGCCGCAACCCTGCCGCCCTGCCACCCCAAGTGGGGGAAGAGCGAGCCGCAACCCTGCCGCCCTGCGTGGTAGTGGAGTTTGGGCTGCAGCTTCAGTCGTAGGCCCCAGCAATTCTAATGCTAGCCCTAGTGACCCTATTAAAATGGCATCTCGACCCGCTTTGGGATCCCAACTCTCAGTTTGAGAACCGCTGGTCTAATGCATAGAATGCAGGCAACCTTCTTGACCATCAAATCTGTTCTTCTTCTATATACTAGCCAACAGCCTGTCATAAGACAGGATTTCCGGGTCTCTCCTCCACATCTTATTCCCTTTCTATCTCACTCTTATCTCCTGAGCCGGTCTCTCGCTCTGTCTTTCTCTCTCGCGCGCTCTCCTACTGCCTCCGCCCCCCCTCTGTCGGCTCTCCTCCACCTCCTGCCTCTTTCTCCATCTTCTCTTTCTCTTCTCCACCTCCTGCCTCTCACTCTCTCTCCACTCTCCTCCCCCTCCTCTCTGTCTCCTCCACTCTCCTCTGTCTCCGTTTGGGATGCACGCTCGTCCAGGTCCAACCCCCTGGCCATGTACGTCACCGCCCCCCCTTCCCTTCCTGCCGTGGCGCTCAGCTGACTTCTGTGCCACTCAGCCGGGCCATCGTGGGGGAGCAAGCGGCGCATGCATCTGTTTGGGCCTCGCACTCCCCATGCAGCAAGGGCCGCCCAGAGGGAACAGCCAGCATTTCTGGCAACAGCACCACCCAGAGGGAACAGCCAGCATTTCAGCGTTACAGACTCACAGACATTGGGCTACTATATATATATATGATGTCTTCCCCCTTGTTGACGTGTCAAGACCCATCTTGAGACCAGTTAGGTATGCTCTCCAGTGTGCCTACTGAAAGGCTGTTTTAGAACCTCTCTCCTGCCTCTACTTTCCAGACTACTTTCGTGGCTAGTTTAGTTTGTGCCATTATCCTTTAGCTTCAATAGCTCTTCTCCCGCCCAGTGCAATAGCACAGAACAACCAAATCTGCTAAGACAGACTCAGGGGGTCCCATGCTGAGCTCTACAACTGACTTGCTGTCTCAGTCTCCCCACCCTAATCAACCCTTGGCAAAACATGTGCTCCAAAGGAAGGAGTTAGCGAAGGGGGAAGTGGACATCGTAAACAATGGTGAGTTCTTTAGACTGCTCTGGTCAAATGCAGCAGTGGGAACACCTTGGCCAGACACATTTACTTCTGCCACTGGCAATGCAGGGGTGGCCATTTACCCCCAGGACAATCCCAGACTCACCCTGCCACTTCCCTGCACAGAACATGAGCACTGGCTGAGATGTACCAAAGGACAGAACTGGGACAACTGATCTACTGGTTCTGGATTTGCCATCTTCTGGGCCTGACCACAATGCACAGTAATCCTGCCATTTCCTGATTCACTTCCCTCAACGAGGGGTCTGACACCAGCCCATAGGTGTAGGAACTAGAAGTGCAGGGGTGCTGCAGCAACCCCACATTTTACACAGGGTGGCACTGCTGCCCCACACCCGGGACTCTGCTGCCACACCACATGTGGGGTCTGCAGCTGTCTGCCCCATGCCCAGGGCTCTGCTGATGGGCCCTTGCCCAGGGTCCCATCTAGGGGTGTTAAATATCGGTTAATTGAGTAGTTAAATAACCTCATTAATTATTATTGGTTAGTCAACTATTCTCTAGTCCCCAGAGGCAGGGCCAGCAGCCAGTGCACTCCGGCCTCACTCCCGAGGAGCCCTCTGACGCTCTGCACTGCAGCCTCTGCCTTGGGGTGCCAGGCAGGAGCTGGTCTGTAAGGGGAGCCAGTTTTAAAACCAGCTCCCCTCGTGGACCAGCTGCCTGTCGCCCGATGCTGCTGCCTCTGATAAAGAGGCAGTAGCTTGGGGTAATACCAGCCCCTACCTGGTGGGGGGAGGCGGATCTGAGTACCCAGACCGAGCACAAGTCAGAACTGAGCTCGGCTGCTTGACTGCCCAGCTCCCAATACACTTTAAATGCAGAGCCGCAGCAGGGGTAGGTCCAAGCCCCATCGCAAGCCAGGACTGAGCCAGGCTGCTGGTCAGCCTGCTAAAAAATGTAATGGTGGAAGTAGGAGGAGGAAACGCGTGTGGTCTATAGCATTAACCTATAAGCTTTTACTTATCAGTTAATTGACTACACTATGCATCTCTAGCCCCACCTGCTGGCCCCATGCCTGGCCTGGCCTGGCCCCGCATCTACTCTGGCCACAGCCCCACCTCCCTTACTCCTGGGTAGTTAGGGGTAAGGAGGCTGGCTCTGAGTTCTGCCACCGTTAAAAATGCAAAAGCTGCACCTTGCCTGCTGAGCCTCTGGTTATGTTCAGTCCCTAGCAAAACCCCTACTCCGCTCCAGGGCCAGCCCAAGGGGTTTTGGCACCCTAAGCACACTATGACTTTGTCCCCCCTCTCCCCCATTCAATATAAAGAAAAACGAGAAGTAAGATGGCATCACAGTAACATAAATTGGTACATTTTATTTCAATGTTCACTTAAAACTATTTAAGCAGCTACACAGAAGGCCAGAATTTCATTTATAACCGATCATCATTGCAACTGGAATGGAAAGGAATGTATACTTTGGCAAAGCCGCGGCCAGGCCCTGTGGGTCCGGCACTTCTAGGCAGTTATTGTTTGCCTCAGAGGCTCACTGTGACCCTCCACACTGCCTCTAAATCCATTCTAGATGCCAGGGTCACAGCTTACAGAGCCACTCTCAGCATTGGCAAAGTCAAAGGACTGGGGGAAATCCCTCTGTGATCTTGGCCTCCCTGTCCAGGAGTAGACATTTTAGTGGTGTAGGGAGGGTTGGGGGAAACCTGGGCCCATCCACTACACCGGGTTCCAGCCCAGGGACCCCAGATAGCAGCAACTGAAGGGGTTTTTCCCATAGGCCCAATACAGCAGCCTTTACCTGGGCCACTTCCCTAGTACCTTCTCCCTGGAACCTGAGTGAATCTTGCCTGCTTTGGCCCAAACACGCTTTCCTTTCTCAGTCTCCAGCTCTCAGCAGCACACTTCCTCCTCTTCAGATTACCTGAGAAGAAATCTTTTAAAGTAACCCAGCAGGCCTTAATTGGCTACAGGTATCTGATTTGTCTGCTGCTTCAGGTAAACTCTTAATTAGCTTCAGGTGCTTGCCTGCCTGGATTATGTCTCTTGCAGTTTATTCAGAAAACAGAAACACATTCACTCAGTTCCCGGTGTGTCTACCCTCCACATAACTATTGTAGCCAGCTGCTCTGGGTCTGTCACAATATGTTAAGTGATATTTGTTTTCATTAGCAGTCAGGTGTCCAAAAGTAGGGCTTTACTATCATTTTACCAGTCGAGTGTTCACATCCCAAACTCATAACTCCGGTCATCTGAAGAAGTGGGCTGTGCCCACGAAAGCTCATGATCCCATCTCCATGCTTTGTGAGTCTATAAAGTGCTACCAGACCATTGGTTGTTTTTTTCTAATCTTGTAAGCACTTGTGAGTCTTCTTTCACAAGCTTATTGAAATCTCTTACCAAATGTTTCAAGTGCAGCACAAGACAAATACCTCCTGGGCACAATGTCTTTGGGATCACAGCCCGTAACACGGCAGAACAGCTCTTGCAGGTTGCCGACTGGCCTTCACTAAGCAGCAAGCAACAGTGACTGAGCTGTGTTACTGGCCCCGTGGGGCTACTGAGAATGATGACCTGCCAGACCCCGTCCCCAAGCAGCAAACCCAGGTGATGCGCTTTTGAAGCTCTGCCGTGACACGTTTTAGCTGCATCGACGTACACTGTGGTGCTCCACGGTGTGAAAGAACAGAACTCAAGGTCTGTGACGTACAATATTTCACACTTGCATTTGTAAGAGACTAGCTTGCTCCTCTCCTTCCTGTCCCTATCAAGGAGCAAGAGCCAAGTGCACAGCTCATCTGGCCCCTGCACTCCCCAGCCACACTGTGCACTTTCCTCTCACTCCTTGTTAAAGAGCAACAGCTGTATGAATTTTGGGGGACTGCTTCAGCTCTCCCCTGCCCTCCCAAAAGGCACCTTGAGGATCGGGGGCCTGGGGTTGGGGCAGTCCTGGACTGGGAGGAGGAGGGGCACCATCAGGCAGCTCCTTTCACCTGCCTGGTGATTCCTTCCTTTTTCTGTATGGTTTTATAAGAAGCAATCCCATTTCAGGCACATCCGATTTTCCTGGCACAGCCACACCCTTACCTTGCTTTGAGCTATGAGGAAGCTGTTTATCTAATATGATGGTCCCAGCTCTTACCGTTTAGGAGGAGTTCTTGAACAAACAGACAGACAAACTCTCTCAAATATACAGTGGATAACATGTTAATATATTTTTTCAAATAGAGGAAAAATCACTTCTGTCTAATTTGGCACCCCTTAAAGCAGGGGTGGGGAACCCCAGGCCTGAATCCAGCCCCTGCCGCTAAGCACTGGGGAGCCCCCACTGGCACTCCAGCCCCCTTGCCACTCAGGTCTCTGAAGCAAACACACAAGGTCCCTGCTAGCTGTCAGCATCTCTATTCCCAGCTCATGTCTCTAAGAACTGAGCACACCAGAGTGGGAATGGGAAGGAGAGTCTGGCCCAGATCCGCAGCTCTGGGAAGCACAAGGTGCAAAGTGACTCTGAGCACCATTCTCTCTTCATCTTGGGCTGCTAGTGGGTCTGCTTTCTACACCTCTGGCCTTTCTCGTCTCTATCACAGGGATGTAACACACATGCCTGCACTTGGGGAGATAATACGCACGACTGGAATATTGGTATAGAAGGGTACAGCTTGCTCAGGAAAGACAGGAAGAGAAAAAGGGAAGAGGTGTGGCCTTCTATGTTAAAAATGCATTCACTTGGACTGAGGTTGAGATGGACATAGGAGACAGACTTGTTAAGACTCTCTCAATAAGGATAAAAAGGGTAAAAAATAAGGGTGATGTCATGGGAGGGTCTACTGTCGACCACCTAACCAGGAAGAAGTGGAGGAGGTTTTTTTGTTTGTTTGTTGTTTGTTTTTTAACAACTAACAATCATCCAAAGCACAGAACCTGGTCGTAATGAGGGATCTGAATTAACCAGACATCTTTTGGGAAAATAACAGCAATGCACAGATCATCCAACAAAACTTCCTGTCAGGATGGTTAAGCACTGGAATAAATTGCCTAGAGAGGTTGTGGGAGAGCCAATGGGAACTGCCCGTTTGAATACAAGGCAGCCACAAAATACAAGGCAGCCACAAAATGAGCTCGCTCATTCATTCAAGCACATGGCCAAGCAAGCAGAAACATTTTAAGCTCTGCAAGCCTTTAGCTCTACAGGCAGGCAGGCTGGCTGTTAAGTCTCCTGGCGAGAACCTGCCTCCCTTCCCCAACCCTCTGCCCCACACTCCTGCCCCACTACTCCACATGCACCCATACCCACTCCCAGATCTAGCACCCCAATCCCCTCCTATCCTAGGTTACATCCCAAAACCCTGCACCCCAGTTTCTTGCCCTAGATCACAACTACCTCCTTCGTCCAAACTCCCTCTCAGACCCCATTCTCCCTCCTGCAGCCCAATCCCTTACCCCAAGCTCCCTTCTGCACCCAACGTCCATCCCAGACCCCCACTCCTCTTCCATTAATATCAAGGAAGATTGCGGCCCTCGACCACTTTCCAAAATCTGGGGAGTGGCTCCCCATCAAAAATTATTGCCCACCCCTGGCTTAAGGTCACAGCACCCAATTACTAGAAGCAACTCTTCCTGACAGCACACAAGCGGGACTACCCCAGGCATGGCTGCAAAGACCACTAAAGCTCAAGCAACAGACTCTGTGCAGTATATCCCCAAAGAGCTGAGAATCTGGATATTTACTCTTCACACTTCTCTCCTGGGAGCACATTTCTCTTTGATTTGTCAGTTTTCCTTATTCAAGTAAAGGGTTTGTAGCTTGGGCAAAGTGCATGCAGTAAAAGACTCACACACACAGCTCGTCCCAGGCACATTGGTCTTGTTGCACTCCATACCCAGCTATCTCACCCTAGGCATCTCCATCGCTGGGCCAGAGCCAGGACAGAGCTGGCATGCAGCACGCCTGCTATCCTAGGCCATAAATAAATATATCTGTCCAATAAAAACTGCCCATTGGTTTACATTTTTATGTTCTTTTGCACTGGTTGTGAACCTCCAGAAATCAGTTTCAAAGAAGGGGTTACACTAGTGTAAAGCTGGGGCAACCGAATAGAGAATCAGGCTCCTTCAACTGATTTCATTTGTTTTCAGGTTATGATTTCTCCTCCGCTCTTCCTAAAGGAGCTGAAATTAATATGGCTTTTCTTGTTGACAGGTGCACTGATGTCATTTGTGATGCCTACACCAGTCTGGGAATGGGGCTGCTAAGTAAACACGTGCCACAACAACAGTACAGGAACACAACGCATTATTTGCCTAGGTCCTACACAAGCAATGATTGTTTGCCCCTCTTTTAGTGAAAAAGAGATGGATTTTTTTTCCTTTAGCATTCAGGCTTTGCCCATCTGATTGTAACACCACAACTCAACCGGGTCCTTTCAGTTACTACATAGCACAGTGCGAATGCTAAATTGAGTCCCCTGATGCATGTATCCTGCACAAGGAACCAAATTCTGTGCACCAAGACACATTGTTTTACTTCTTTTTTCTGACAAATCTAAATAAACCCAGGAAGCACCATCTTCTGGACTCTGACATCAGTCTATACATTTCACACTGTCAAAAATTCATTCACAGAGTTGTAAAATATAGAATAGCCACCCTGACCAATTATCACCTATCAGCTTACCCAATTACAAACCCTTGTCCAATCCAGAGGTTTGTTTGCCAAATGATATATTCCATTCAAGCCAGTAGGAAATGAAGGCCATGTCTGCCTTACAGAGACTGTGCCAGCACAGATCCTAGCACGGACACAGTGAAAGCTAACAGAAGGAGTTTTATTGCCAACTTAGGAATACCATCTCCCTGAACTACATTAGCTGTGCAGACAAAAGCCCTCTTCTGTCAGCAGAACTGCATCACTATGAGGTTTTGTCAGCATAGCTGTGCTGCTGAGGTGGGTGGGTTTTTTCGCAGTCCGACTGATATAACTACACCAGCATGGTTGTCCTGTGCAGACCAGACTTAGATTTTCAGTAGAAGAGGCCCATTGCCTTGATGCGGTGAGATGCCTCAACTATGATAAAGGGGGGGCTATGTCTAGACTGCCCCCTCTTGCTCAAAAAATATGCAAATGAGGCAAAGCATGGACTATCGCTGCACCTCATTTGCATAATTAACTAGGCTCCGTTTTTGCGCGAGAGGCTTTTGTGCAAGAGCCGTTCTTCCCCTTTTTTCAGGAAGAACAGCTCTTGCGTGAAAGCCTCTTGCGCAAAAACAGAGCCTCGTTAATTATGCAAATGATGCGCTGCAGTATTCCACACTTCGCCTCATTTGCTTCATTATGCAAAGTCTGGGCAGCTGCATCAACTGAGCAAAACTGCATCTGGGGCTACCCCCTGGGTACGTGGCAGCTCTGACCACCTGAGTGTGAATGCGGCAACCTTCAGTCTGATCATATGCTAGTTCCCCGCTGCAAGGGGTTAGTGTGTTTCACTCTCTCCCCTCACATTGCTGCTATAGAATATATATGGCGTTCCATAGCACAAATCACCGGTGTGACAGGCAGGGTTTGAACAAAAGGAAGTTAGAAATAGACATTCCACTCGGAGAGCTGCATAGATCATTTTTTTCTGACAACAGGGGTAAATCTCTGTGCACATTACGCTCCTCTCCCACAAGATTCTCAGTGTCTCTGATTTCTCATGCTGTGCATTCAGGTCGGAGAGATGTATCCTCCTGTGATACCTTGCCTGTGCAATCTATTACTGTGCAGATGAAAACTAAACAGATGAGCAGAGACCAGGCTTATGGCCTGCACCACAGTCTCAACTCCTTGCCTGATCTCCTTGCTACAAGAGCAGATCTTCTAACCAAAGCCCAGAAGCAAACTTCCCCAGTACTCACACAGTGACATAGGGCCATGGCACAGTGCCCTTCTGGGTGGCTGGCAGGTTGGTGGCACCATGCAGAGTGACGGAGATGGATTCCTTCCCAGTGTGCGCCAGGTGCCAGTGATTGGTTTCTGAAGTTCGTGCAGCCTCATCCGCTCCACAGGGTGACTCCACTACCTGCCAGGCACAAGCAGAAGGAACTTCAGCATTTGTTCTTCCCTGATGCAGATCTTCTGCCTCCCACCAACCCACATCTCCAGCTCTGTTCTAAAGGCTCAGGTGTGTACCCTCTGCAAACAAGCTGAGCTTGCATATTTTGCATCTACTTGGAGAGAGGTGTCTTTCCAATGGATGTAAATGTGTCCACTGGCTGAGTCCCAGAGCAAAAGTAAATTCATAGATGTCTCCTCTTCTGTCCTTATTCACATGTAACTCCCATGGGCAGAGCGCTGCATGCATACAAAATTTGTATCCACGTCCGCATTTGTAACTGCAAAATGAGCCGTGGATGCAGATACAGGTGACCCCCGACTGACGACCCACCGCATTTACAGCCATTTCTTTCCATGTAAGATAGCTCCTAAAACCTCCCAATTTACTTCTACAGCTCTCATTTACGACGGCGTATGACGCAGACTCCACGTGTCATCCCAAAACAGGAAACGTACACGGTCAGTCAGACTCGCCGTCTGCATCAGCTGCTTGAACTGCGCCACACTGGTCTTCACTTTTTAGTTATTTTTGTGAATTATTTGAACTATTTTGTTTCATTTTCCTCCATTTCTGTAGTCAACTTTGGCATTTTTAGGGTATGAAATGGGTTTCCAGGAATGGAACTGCCATTTATAAGATTGCGCCTATGGGAAATAAGGATTCAACTTATGACAGCTTCACTTACGGCGGTTCTTCAGAAACCAAGTAGGCCATAAGTGCAGCGTCGCCTGTACCCATGGATACAAAGCAGATATGTGCAGATTTGCAGGACTCTACCTCCAGGAGTAATACATGCAGAGGAAGAGGAGTTTACAACCCAGGAAAAGGAGCTGTGAGAGCCCACAGCTTCCCCAACAATGCCCTGCCAATGTGCCTCAGCCAAGCCAGCAGAGTAGACTCCTCCAGGCAGGAGGAATCAAAGTTTGTACGGCCCTGTCATCTTCTCTGCTGAAACTGCCAACCAGGGAGCTAATCAGCAGAGAGCAGGAGGGAGGCGGAGATGAATGCAAAGGAATGTGGAGTTAGAAGGTAGAACATGAGCGGGTGGGAAGTTTGGAGTGCAGGAAGGAGACTGAAAGGGTAGGGAATGGATAGAAGACTGTGAGGTTGAAAGAGGGAACATATGGGCTGGCAGATGAATTGAGAGCAGGCGACTGGGTGGGAGAGAGAAGCAGGGAGGGAAGGGGGACAGGGCAATAACGAAGTGGGGGCAGTGTAGGCATACACAGGCAGCACGCTCGCACCAGGAGTCGGGGAGATTAACTAGCGCCTGCATCCCTGGAGATGCACAGAAGGTTGAAGCACACACAATTTGGTCCCAGTAAAGGCACAAAACTTAGGAAGTAACCAGCCCTCTCTCCCCCACAAGGAATTATCAATATGGATGAATGTTGATGCCTGATAGGCAGGCGCCTCCCTACCTTGGGAGCTTTTCCCATGTTTGACTTCAGCCAGCGGGAAGCGCTCTATGCCCCTCCTGTGCCCCTGGAGCCCACTGCTCCCTCTGTGCAGGGAGCCGGTGAGAGGGGTGAGGAGCAGGCAGCCAGCCAGAGGCAGCACAGGAGAAAGGAGCTCTACCCCTACCAGGGGAGGCTGGAAGTGCAAGGCCTAAACAAAAAGCACCCCGCTCAGCTCAGTGCTGAGAGTCTGGCTGAGGAGGGAACAGGCTGGGGTGGCGACCCCCCTGCACAACCCCATGGCAATGGGCCTGTACTCTTGTGCCTTGAGCACACACGCTGCCTCTGCTCAGGCCTCGGGAAGAAATGCTCTCAGACCTCCGGTGGGCACCATGGTTACGGCCTCCACGAGCAGCGCAGGTGCCCCGTGGCGATTGGCCGGTGAGGGTTCTGAGTTGTGTGACAGCACAGTGAAAGGGCCCGGGCAGGGCTTGGGATTGGTTGCCCTCACAACACACAGGCCGTCAGGCAGGGCCTGTCTACACAACACCCCACCTGCTTCAAACCTGGCTCAGTGACACTAAGAAGATAAGAAGATAAGAACATAAGAACGGCCATACTGGGTCAGTATGGTGGAGGGGGGCAGGTCCTAGAGGGCTGAGGGCAGTGAGAAGGGCAGGAGTCAGAACAGCAGAGGAGGATGAGGGGTTGGGGGCAGCAGGCACTAGGGGAGCTGATGGAGCAAAGGGGGGAGACATGGCAGCAGAGGGAAAAGGTCGAGGTTCATATGATATTTATTAATAACCTGGGTGCCACGGTGGCACATGCAAACAAGCCACATGACCTCAGTACTGGTGCAAAACACAAAATTCATTCTGCTCATGGGAGGAAACTCTTAGAGGGGACACTTCCCCCAGCCTCTCCGCCCCCGAGTTAATGTGACCCAAATTGGGGTAATGCAACTGCAGAATAGTTGCATGAGGAGGGTTTGGTGGGAGCCAAACTAATCCCTATTGGTAGGAAGATGGTGGGTCACGTGACACCTTTTACATCTGGTCATGAGCCCATCTTGCCCCGAGAGTGTTACCTCCAGAGGTCTGGCTAATGGGAGTCAGGGGTGTGGCTAATGGGGGTCAAAATTCTTTGGGTGCACACCCTAATGAAATGTGCTGCACACGCCTATGGTTACAACCCTATGAGCAGCGCCGCTTGGCGCCTGCTTCTAACATGAGGCACGACAGACAGGCTCCCGCTGACAGCGAAGAGAGAACAGCACCCAGCAGCAATCAGTCTCTCCAGCTACTTGCACTTGTTACGGCAATTAGCAAAAGGTTCCAAAACGTCAGCTCCAGGCCCACCAACTAGGGCTGCCAGGTGTCCGGTGTTGAACCGGACAGTCCAGTGTTTGAGCTTTCCATACAGGAAACAAACTGAGAAATAGAAAGGAGACTGCAGAACTGTCTGGTGTTTTCTAAATAAGATGGGATGTAGATTGGGATGTCATGTCACGCTTTTCCGGGATTTTTGTTGGAGCCATCTGGCAACCCTACCTCCAACAGCGAGGGGGGACGACAAAGGGGGCCCTTGTTCCGAGGCCTGGCAATTCAAAGGGGCCAGGGCTTACAGCCCCCCTGAACTGCTGCTCGACTGCGGAAGCGTCGCTCCAAACGGCTGAGAGCTGGGAGGGGAAACATGTTCCGGGCAGCACTGAGGGCTGGCTGCCCCCATCCCACCCCTTTTGGCACATGCAGCTGCCTCCTCCCTGGCCCCAGGGTCTGCAATGAATCTCAACTCTGCTAGTCAGCCCTGCGTCTCACAACAGAAGGCAGGAGATGTGTGACAGACCCAAACTGCCCAAATACACCCACATATACACAAACACACAACGGGTACCAATATACACACACACATATATATAAATACACGTGTACACAAACACATACACAAACATGCACACACATCTACAGACACAAATGCTAATACACATACACACACACCAGTCTTATTAACTACTAGCCAATTAGCCCGTCATAAGACGGAATTTTCAGGTCTCTCCTCCACGTCGGTCTTCTCTCCTGAGCTTCCGGTCTCTCACTCTCTCTCTCTCTCCTCCTACTGCCTCCCCCTCTCTCTCTCTCAGCTCTCCTCTGCCTCCTGCCTCTCTCTCCATCTCTCTCTTTCTCTTCTCCTCCCCCTTCCCCTCCTGCCTCTCACTCGGGGGACTGCGGAACCCAGATGGCCGTTTGGGCCCCGCACTCCCCATGAGCACAGGCCGCCCAGAGGGAACAGCCAGCATTTCAGTTACAGACTCTCAGACATTGGACCACTATATATATATATATCAGATATCATGACATTTGCTCTTAAAATTCCCCCATCCCAGCAGCTCACTGGGATTGGACAGGCTGTTGTAGCTCTGGCAATTAAGCTCCCCATGGTTGATCCAGCCTATTCTGCTGCCAATTCCTTAATCAGTTGACAAGCTCAGTCTTCACCTCAGCTTTCCCTTTGCTCTCTCCTCCAGCCTCTGGTGTGTGTGCCTTAAGCAAGTGGGTCAGTGGCCCCTGACCCAAAACAGTTGTCCCCCCCCCCACACACACACACAGTTAGTATCTATAAGCACAGCAAACACATCTAACCAGCATTGCCTCTTATTCCTAACACCACAGGCTGGCATTTCACAACTGTAGCCTAACTAGCACTGAAGGGCCTTAATTACCATTTACCTCCTTGTCTCCCCTGCCTCTAGGCTGAAGCTGGGTCAGGTGGCCTGGGACTGTTGAACCTTTCAGGCCACATGCCCTACTTGTTGCAGCCATGATCCTAATGGCCACATTTTAATCAGATAACACTTTAATCACCTGGGCAAGGTGAGGGAGGCCTAGCTCCTGTTCCCAGACAGGGCAGGGCCTTGGGTGGAAGGGCCAGGGCCTTGGGTGGAGGCAGCAAGCTCTGAGCACTGCCCACAGAGGCCTATGTAAGCCCCAGTGCAGTCCACACTGTGGCAGGCCTTCCCTCAACCCTTAGCACTGTGCAGACCTCGGCTTGCCTTCCCTCCACCCTCAGCACTGCGCAGACGGTGGCATGTCTTCCCTCAATCCTCAGAGCTACTGTCAAGGCTGTTCCCCACTCTGGCACGACAAATGCAAAAGTTGGGGGGCCGCAAGAGTGCTCCAAACGCTTGCATCTACAGGCTTCGGTACAAAAAACTTCCACAAAATCCTAATACCCAGATTTTGGGGGATCCACTGCCACCATCGAGTGCTTTTGAACCCCCAAAATAAATAAAAAACCAGGGGTTGACACTTGAAACCAACCCCAGGGGTACCCCAAGCCCTTTTTTCCCAAAAGCGCTTGAAAAAGGAGAGAGAGAAAGAAGCTGCAGTCTCTGGTAGCTGACCCCTCAATCAGAGGCATGTAGATACACACCGATAGACCTCCTAGGACACACGAATCAACCAATACCGGTTAATTAGAAAAAAGAAACAATCTTTTATTATCAAAACAAAACTACAGTTGCAAGCATAGTAAATTGGCTAGATGGAAAAAGCCACCATTTGATACAGATCCTCAGGGAAAAACCTCTGGGCTGTAAGACTTAGCTACAAAAGAGGGGAAAAAACAATGAGCAAGCTCAGACATTATTTCCAAACCCCCAAACAAGGAAAACAATAAAACCTGATGGACTATCTAAAACTTGTCCCTACTTATACATTTTAAGAAGTCCATTCTTGGAGAGAGAAGCGTCTCCCATCTCCCTTAATACCTGGGAGAAACTTCTCTGAATCTCAAACAAGGATGAGAGAGAAAAACCCCTCTTCTCCACTTTGAAATTCCTACCTGCATTGTTATTGGCTGACTGCCCAACACCTTGGCTAGGTACCTGAGTTAACCCCTTAGTGACCAGGTGCTGGTCAGCACTACTGATTATGACAGCTACCCAGAGAGTGACACTCTTTTCCCCAATCCCCAGTGCTCCCCAGACCGCGGTACACCTTCCCTCGACCCCCAGTGCTGCCCAGAGCGTGACAGGCCTTCCCTCCACCCCCAGCGTTGCCCAGAGCGTGACAGGCCTTCCCTCCACCCCCAACGCTGCCCAGAGCGTGACAGGCCTTCCGTCCACCCCCAGCGCTGCCCAGAGCATGACAGGCCTTCCCTCCACCCCCAGCACTGCCCAGAGCGTGACAGGTCTTCCCTCCACCCCCAGCGCTGCCCAGAGCGTGACAGGCCTTCCCTCCACCCCCAGCGCTGCCCAGAGCGTGACAGGCCTTCCCTCCACCCCCAGCGCTGCCCAGAGCGTGACAGGCCTTCCCTCCACCCCCAGCGCTGCCCAGAGCGTGACAGACCTTCCCTCCACCCCCAGCGCTGCCCAGAGCGTGACAGACCTTCCCTCCACCCCCAGCGCTGCCCAGAGCATGACAGGTCTTCCCTCCACCCCCAGCGCTGCCCAGAGAGTGACAGACCTTCCCTCCACCCCCAGCGCTGCCCAGAGCGTGACAGGCCTTCCCTCCACCCCCAGCGCTGCCCAGAGCATGCAGCGCTACCCGCTAGCAGCAATTTAAAGGGCCTAGGTTCTGGCCACTGCCCCTTTGAATCACCAGGCTCCAGGACAATTGACTCCCTTGCCCTTCACTGCCGCACTCCTGGTGATCAACAGCTCAATGTCTAGCTGGCAAGCAGAGTGCCTCAAGGGTGGGTCCTGGGGCCAGTTTTGTTCAACATCTTCATGACTGATATGTTTGATGCGATGGATTGCAGCCTTAGCAAGTTTGCAGATAACACTGAGCTCGGGGTGGGGAGAGAGGTGGACACGCTGGAGGGCTGGGATAGGGTCCAGAATGACCTAGACAAATTGGAGGATTGAGCCACGGGAAATCTGAGGAGGTTCAGCAAGGACAATTGCAGAGTCCTACACTTAAGATGGAGGAGTCTCTTGCACTGCTACTGGCAAAGCGGCAGTTAAAAGGTCTGGGGGGTTACAGTGGACAAGAAACTGGGTATTAGTCAACAGTGTGCCTATGCGACTGAGAAGGCTAAAGGAATATCGGGCTGCATTAGTAGGAGCATTGCCAGCAGATCCAGGGATGTGATTATTCCTCTCTTCAGTTACGGATAAAACCTCCCTGCTCCATGTCCACTGACCTTGGTAGCAACCTGCATAGGTGTTACATAACACCTGCAAGTTAAATAGTAGCACAGGTGCAATTGGCATATGCAGATAAAAGAGCCTTCAGCACTTTGATTTAAAGGCAGGACACTTTCTCTGACCATGGGGACCACTGCATGAGAACAACCAGATGAGGTGCTAATGAAAACCAGCCTGCCTTCATTTGCAAGTTAAGAAGGCTCTGCTGATTTAGGGCTCTCATTTTTCAATCTCAGAGATAGGCCAACAGTCGGAGGACAGATGCATTTCCTATTTACTCTCGCAGAAACTGGAGATCAATGACAGGCCGCTCGGAAAGTCAGCACACTGTGAATGTACTGCTTGGAGAGAAGGTATCACAGGGGCAGCTACAACAACAAATCAGTATGTAAAGCCCAGAGCTCATGAGCAACCCTGCAATAAACAAACCAGTGTGTGTGGCTTTATTCATAAGCCACTTTCCAACAGCAAAACAGAAAGCACAGCAAGGCAGTTCTGAGCAGCACTACAATAACAAGCAAGTACGTGCCACTTAATTCACAGCTTAGCCTAAACAACAAACCTGTATGCACAGCATGAACGGTCTGTCCGAATGCCTTCCCTCTGTGGAAGGTGCTCAGATACTATGGTGATGGGCAACTGCATAAAACTCTAAGACGGAACATAACAAATCTCTGTATGCAAATTTGTCTGAAAACCGCCTACAATAAGTGTCAGCGTATCCCAGTGCTCATGAGCAAGCCTACAATAACTAACCCATGTACAAATGTATCTTTAATGGCAGGGAAGCTGATTTCAGCAAGGAACTGTACTTGAGTCCTGTGGTTCCAGCAGGGTTACCATATGTCCGTTTTTTCCCAGACATGTCCTCGTTTTTGCTTGTTAAATCTCCGGCCGGCTGGCTTTTTTAAATGGCCAAAAATGTCCGGGATTTTGCCCTGCAAAGGGGATCGGGGAGGGGTGGGGCACGTGCCTATCAAATTGAACATTTGGAGCCACGCGCCCAGACGTAAACAGACGCTCTGCGCATGTGCTTCAGCACCTGGTGGAAAAAGTGTGTGGCCGCAGCGGCGGCGGCTCTGGTGAGACCCAGGGCAGGTCCGATGTGGGAGGCAGGTTTGGCTCCTCCCACGGAGCCACTGCATTACCCTCCACCCCAGCTCTGGGGAAGGGAAAGGGCATTGGGTTAGAGCAGAGGGTTGGGGGAGGGCAAGGGCACTGGGTTACAGTACAGGCGCAGGGATTGCCTGGCTCTGAGGGAAGAGGGAGAGCATTGGGTTAAAGCTGGGGGTGCCTGGATCTGGGGGAGGGGTGGGTGCATTGGATTAGAGCAGGGTGGTCTGCGGGGTACCTGGTTCTGGGGGAGGGGCATTGGTTTGGAGCATGAGGGCTGGGGGAAGGGAATGGTTCTGGGGGTGGGCAGGGGCACTGGGCATTCGAACTTCTGACTTCTTTCCTTCCCTGTAGGTGGGCAGTGGGTCTGTGGGTTAGATCTGGGGGTTCCACTCTCAGCTGGGAGGGAGCTGTGTTTGGTGGGGCGGGCAGGGGAAAGGAAGGGATTCTGGGAAGGATTCCTGGGTTCCTTTTCTAGCCATGCCACTTCTCCCCTTGGTGCCTTTAACTTTATGCACCAGGACGGGCCCCAGCCAGCACCCTGCCTGGCCCCCCACTCTCTCCTCTCGGGCTGCCAGCTGGTTGGCGGTGCTGCTGGCACCCACAGCACAGCGGGGAAGTGGGAACCTGGCATGCGGCGTGTGACGGCGCGTTGGGGGTTCCCCGTCTCCTGCACCCCGAAATGGCACAAACAGACTGCACCAGCCAGTGGAATTGAGGGTGGTTTATTGCTCCTCCAGCACAGCGCAGCACAGATGTAATCTGGTTACAGGAACTGGGCTAGGATGCCTCAGGCCCCCTTGAGATGGGGGAGACTGGGCCCCTAAACTCCAGCCCCTTCCCCTAGGCTCTCCTCCATGCCCTCCGACAGCCAGCAACCAACTCACTCACTTCCAGCCCTGCCCCCAAGCCAAGGCAGCATTCCACCTTCCTTTGTTCCTCTCCATGGGGGGTGTCTGGCCACTGGTTTGCATAGTGACTCATCCTGTTTTGCTGGGTCGTGGTACCCACGGCAGCCAGTGGGGGTTCCCCCAGAGCCAGCAGCATAGAAACCAGCCAGGTACCCCCACTACGTCACAGTTCTCCCCCCTCCGAGAGCGAACTGAGCAGGGTCACTCCGCTCGTGACCTGGGGAAGTTCGGGTCCTCTGCGTGGGAACCCGCCCTGGGGACATGGGTGCTCCCCTTGACTCGGGCCGGCCGTGGCGAGGCCCCACATGAATTGGCTTCCCTCTGTCCACTCGCCGCCCCGCTCCAGGGCGACTGGCGCAGGCCTGTCCTCGGGGGTCACACCCACCCTTCCGCTGGCCTTGATCTCTGGCCGGGGTTTCTCGGGCCGGGGCCATGAGCCCAGCGAGCCTTCTCTGGACAGCCAGGGCGGCTTCCACCCCCGATGCTCCATCCAGGGAGGACTTCCCCTCCCATAACTCTCTCAGCCAGCCCAGAGGGTCTATCTGGGGTAGAGACCCCCAAGCCGCTTTCCTCCTGTCTTGGGCCTTCCCGCCCCTCTGGCAGGAGTCACAGGACCGGCAGTACCGCTGCACGGCTGTAAAGATTCCCGGCCAATAGAAGTGCTGGAGCAGCTTCAGCTGGGTGCTCCGGATCCCCCGGTGGCCCCCAACGGGGGAATCGTGGGCCAAATACAGCAGCTTGAGGCGATACTTTCGGGGGACGACCAGCTGCCGCTCTACCCTCCATGCCCTCGCCTTCCTGGGGGGGAGCCACTCACGGAACAGGAGCCCACGCTCCCGCAGGAATCTCTCCTGGCCACCTCTCCCCCGGGGCTGAGCTGCACGGAGGCCAGCCTGGTCCCTCAGCCTCTGCAAGGAGGGGTCTGCCTGCACCTCAGCCTGGAATTCAGCTGCTGAGGCAGGGATCGGGACCTGTCCCCCACCTCTGCCTAGGTCCGGAGTCCCAGCCTGGCTGGACCCCGTGTCCACTGGGATGGGACCCTGAGGACGCTGCCAGGAGTCCTTCCCTGGACCCACGTTGTCAGCCCCCCGCTGGCTCTGGCTCTGGGTAGTGACTAGAGCCCGCTGGGATTCATGGGGCCACTCCTCTAGGTCGTTCCCCATCAGCACCTCGGTGGGCAAGTGCGGGTGCACCCCCACTTCCTTGAGGCCTTCCTTCGCCCCCCATTTCAGATGCACCCTGGCTACAGGCACCTTAAACGGGGACCCGTCTATGCCCTTCAGGGTCAGCTGCGCGTGGGGTAGTATCCGCTCCGGGGCCACTATGTCGGATCGGGCCAGAGTCACCTCCGCCCCCGTGTCCCAGAAGCCCGTCACCT
This sequence comes from Pelodiscus sinensis, assembly GCF_052426305.1. NCBI lineage: Eukaryota > Metazoa > Chordata > Testudines > Trionychidae > Pelodiscus > Pelodiscus sinensis. The sequence continues at coordinate 7,427,981 of NC_143065.1, forward strand.
TCCTACCATCCACCTCCAGGGGTATGAGGCACTCGCTCCGCAGGGGCCGTCCTGCCCCCACCCGGTACACGGAGAAATCCGCCTCCTGAGAATCAGACCTCCCAGGGGAGGTGCACTGAGCATCCTTCCCCTCTCTCTGAGCTGAGGTTTGCCTGCCAGCCCCTGCCTCTGGGGCAGCCTGCCCTTCCTCCCGCCCCAGCCAGTTAACCCTGGAAAGTCCCCGGTCCTGGGACCTGGTGCACTGAGCCCTCTTGTGGCCTTTTTGCCCACAGCGCTGGCAAGTTAGGCTTTGGGCTGTCTCTGTCCAGGCCCTGGCTGGTTCTCTGGGGCGCAGACGACCTGTTCCTTGGTCTCGCCCCGTAGTTGACTCCCTCCGTCGCTCAGCCGAGATCCGGTCTCTGCGCGGTTCCCTTTCTCTCCGGGACTCCCGTTCACACCCGGACCGGCTCTCCGTGAACTCATCCGCCAGTCTCCCGGCCTCCTGGGGGTTCTCTGGTCTCCGGTCCTTGAGCCACAGCCTCAGTTTGGGTGGGCACGCTGCATAGAACTGCTCCATCATGACCAGCTTGAGCAGCTCCTCTGCAGTCTGGGCTCCGACTCCAGACACCCACTTGCGGCAGTATTGCGCCAGGCGGGAGACCAGATCCACATAGGTCTCCCGTGGCCCTTTCTGTACCCCCCGGAACTTCTTCCTGTACATCTCGGGGGTCAGCCCGAACTTGTGCAGCAGGGCCTCCTTGACTCGGTTGTAATCCCCGGGCTGTAGGTCCTCCAGCTGACTGAGCACTCCGGCCGCCTCCTGGCTCAGTGCGGGGATGAGCTCCTGCAGCCAGTCAGCTGGGGGAACCCGTTGCAGTCCACAGGCCCTCTCAAAGGCACTGAGGAACCCGTCTATGTCACCCATGTCCTTCAATTGGGCCACCACGGGCCTCTCCAAGCATCTGGCAGTCCTGGGACCCTGGGGCCCATCCGCACTTGGCGCAGCCGGTGCCCCGCCGGTTCTCCGCTCTGCCATGGCCAGCTCATGCTGCCGCTGCCTCTCTCGATCTTGGCGATCCCTTTCTCGGTCCTCTACTTCCAATTCCTTGATCCGCAGCTGGATCTCCAGCCGCCGCAGCTCTGCTTGGCTGGCCCCTGCCCTAGATGGGCTGCAGCTTGCAGGCCTCCTGGGGGAAGCTGTCTCATCTCTCCTGTGGGTTCCAGCGCTCCTCCCCCTCTCTGAGCCTGACACACTCTCAGGGGGGGTCTGGCTGCTTCCCCTGGGGACAAGATCCTGGCCCTGTGGCTGGTCGTTCTCTTCTAGCTGAGCAATCAGCTGGGCCTTGGTTGCTTTCTGCACAGGCAAGCCCCTCTCTCTGCACAGCCCCACCAGCTCTGCCTTCAAGAGTTGGGCGTAGGCCATCTGCCCGCTGGGCCCCTCGGTGCAGACTCACCAGTCTAGTGCTGCAGCGCCCCACGATTCCCAGGAACCGCTTCGCTCTGTCTCCAGCACGCCTGGCTCCAGGGCTCTTGCTTCTACTGCGCCTTGTCGCTTGCCGCTGGAAGCTCCATCCACGGGGTGCAGTGCATCCCACTTCTGACACCAGTGTGACGGCGCGTTGGGGGTTCCCCGTCTCCTGCACCCCGAAATGGCACAAACAGACTGCACCAGCCAGTGGAATTGAGGGTGGTTTATTGCTCCTCCAGCACAGCGCAGCACAGATGTAATCTGGTTACAGGAACTGGGCTAGGATGCCTCAGGCCCCCTTGAGATGGGGGAGACTGGGCCCCTAAACTCCAGCCCCTTCCCCTAGGCTCTCCTCCATGCCCTCCGACAGCCAGCAACCAACTCACTCACTTCCAGCCCTGCCCCCAAGCCAAGGCAGCATTCCACCTTCCTTTGTTCCTCTCCATGGGGGGTGTCTGGCCACTGGTTTGCATAGTGACTCATCCTGTTTTGCTGGGTCGTGGTACCCACGGCAGCCAGTGGGGGTTCCCCCAGAGCCAGCAGCATAGAAACCAGCCAGGTACCCCCACTACGTCACACGGCGTCCCCTCGCACCATGAGAGCCAGCGGGGCCAGCGGAAGCAGCAGCAAGGCGGCAGCCAGAGCCCAGAGCTTGGTGTGCTCGGGGACGAGTTTGCTGGCTCCCGAGCCCGGCCTCCTGTGTGAGTGGAGCAGCCACTGCTGCAGCGGCACCGGCAGGCCCCAGGCATCCTCTTTTCTGAGTTCTAATATGGTCACCCCAGTTCCAGAGGGGAAGCTACACTGCAGGCGATACCAGCCCGGAAACAGGTCAAGGCAATCCCTTAGCAATGTGACTCCTTTCCACCATGACGAGCTAAACGGAGCTCCCCAAACCAGCACTTACTGCCTTCCTCCTCCAGAAGCTTTTCCAAACAAGTCCCCTCTGACATGCCTCAGCTCTAAACCCTTTAAGGAGGAGGCGCTACACTCCATGCTGTCCCCTTTGCCTCTCCCTCCACTGTCTCACTTCAGAGCAGATTCTAGATTTGGGCTGGCCGCGAGGGAGCTGGGTGAGGGATCTTAGCAACATGCATGACAAATAATCTCTTCCCCCACCTCTCCATCAACCTCGCTCCATCCAGACAGTTTTGAGTAGCCTAAGGGACAAACAAAGCAGGCATCTGGACCTGAGCTTCCCAATTATCAATAGAACCCTGCACAGAAACAAAATTCTAGCAAATTAGCCACACTCAACCGGCAAAATAGCCACATTGTTCAAGCCAACAGGCCAAATAATCACATGTGGCTAGTGGCTGGTGTGTTGGACACCATGGGTATAAAGGAAGTGTTGTTATCCCCACTGTACAGATAGGGAACTGAGTCACAGAGAGGCTAAGTGACTTGCCTGAGATCTCTCCAGGAATTTGTGGCTGAGCTTGGAATTTAACTCAGATCTCCTGAGTCGTAGTCCACTGCATTAACCTCAAGAACAACTTTCCTCTCAACAAAGCCATTAATCTGCTGAGCTTCCTCCTCCTACATGATCATCAGATAGGGTTTGCCTACACAGGGTAATTGACTAGACTAACTAGACTGCATCAAGGAAAGAAAAACATGTGTTTGATATCCCTTTTCCTTATTTCTAGAGCAGCCGAACATCAGCCCCTCATGTCACAAACCAACAACACACACAAGATCCTGCTGCCCCCAGGAACTTGATTGCAAACTGGAAACATGAGGAGGTCTGTTGAACTGTGGAACAATCTAATGAAGGGAGGGCAACAATTTTTAATGGAGAGGCCACTCCAAGGTTTTGGTAAGTGGTCAAGGGCTGCACTTCTGCAGAGCGGCCACGCGGTCTGGGACAGCAGGTGGGGTGTAGACGGTACTTTGGGATAGTGGACTGGGTGCAGGAGGGGGTGTGAGGTCTGCAACAGAGTTTGGGTGAATGAGGGGTTATAATCTGGGGCAGGGGCTTGGGTTCAGGGTGCAGTAGAGGATTCTGAACTTTGAAGTAGGAATAAAAGCCTCCGGAAAAGGGCGCTTTTTCTGGAGGATCGGGGCCAGTGTAGACGCTCTTTTCCGGCTTTTTTAAAAGCCGGAAAAAAGCGACGGACATTTTTATTTAAATGCCGCGGGGGATATTTAAATCCCCCGCGCATTTCCCTACTACGACTCATGAAATTTACATGCCCCTTCCGGAAAAGGGGCCAGTGTAGACGAGCCCGTGAGGACACAGTAGTAGCTGGCTCCTTCCACTGTTTCCCTGGTTCTCAGCAAGGAGCTTTTCCTGGGTCCTTTCCCAGCTCAGGGAGTTTCACCATCCCTCAGGTTAGGGGGAGTGGGAGCACCCGGGAGATGCAGTGTGCCCCATAAGGGTGCCCTGCAGTACTCTTGTGTTATTCTTAGGACACTGCTTATGGCCTGGAAGCACAGCAGCTGAGTGTACGGTGATCTGATCCCCATGGGGTTCTGTGCCCAGAGGAAAGGAGGCTTTCTAGCCACTCTGGGTGAATGCTCTGCCCTGGTGTCAAACGGGGCTCTCCCGGGGCAGCTGGGGTAAATCACAGCTGTACAAATCCACTCTCACGCTGACACAGCACCTATGCACTGCAGTGCTGCACGTGGAGACATGGCCTGAGTGTTTTGATCCTGCTTTCAAGACAGCCTGTTTGGAAGTCCTCAGTACCACAGCTAGGATGTCAGAATGAGCTCCCCTGGCAGATGCGGAGCGTGAGAGGGAGCATATGGGAATGACAACCCTCTCCTTGCCATCACAGTGATTCACACAAATTTATTTTCTTCCCCTCATTAAATCTCTAGCTGTGCCAGACAAGGCATCAAGCAGACTAGCAGTCCCAGCACTGCTGAGCAGACTGGCTCTAAACCTGGAGCAAAGAGCAGCTTCCAAAACTGGAGGGTCCATGTTTCTTCCAGAGCTGCCGTCCATCAGCTTGGCCAGTGATGTCTGGAGCCTGAGCTTGCTTCGCCATTCTTTACAAAACCCTTGCAGACCCCTTCCCTTGCTAGCCACTAGTCCATTAGCCCAGCAGCCTCATCCCAGGGGTCATTGGCATACTACCACTTCCCTTTTCAGGCCTGGCAGCATGGCTCCTTGGGGATGAGCAGGGACAAAACCCTCCCAAGGCATCTCAGATCAGCTTGAGAAAACGGCTAATAGCAATGATGGGCACCAACCAAACCCTGAATCCAGCACCCCTGAACTTTGGGCCTAGGCCCCTGTATTGTATGAATAAAGAGACAGAAAATGCCAACCTGATTCTTGCCTCACTTGTACTAGCTGACTCCAGCGTAGCTCTGGAGACAGGCACCAGAACTGCAGCATTATTACTATGCTTTGTTCTTTGTCCTGGGGCACGTCTAGGAACCGTGGTCATGGGGCTTCTAAATCCATCGCATTGCTTTCATTTTTTATGATTCAAAGGGAATTAAATATCCATCTATACATTCTGAGCAATACCAGAGCTATTTAGTTCTCCCCATCCATGCAGTTATTTTACATTTTGCATTCCACATTTGGATACAAACCGGTGACTCGGTTTCACTTTTCTTTTTAATCTTTTCCCTGTACTCAGTTTCTTTCTGTGTTTCAATCTCTCCCACACTCCCCAGTCAGTTTCACAGGCAGACACAGGCCCAGTAAAGTACTATGTGGTGAGTGGCTGTCCCCCTTTGCTCGGGCTACACTCCCTAACAACACCTCATTTTATGAGCAAATGGATGTGGGTAAAAGCCTGGGCCCTACTAAAGCTGTGTCACTTCTGAGATTGATCCGTCATTTTGGGGGTCATCTACAAGCTAATCATGTCAGCTTACAGAGCCCTCCAAAGCACAGGGCCGGAGTTGATGCCCAAGTTCGCCTTCCCCTAGGGATGGCTCTGATTGTGGGCTGACAAGCCTTGCTCCCAATGTAAGTAACAATTATTGTATTTAAACGTCATGCTCATGATATACACTTTGTGTGGCTTTGTGTTCTCCCTGAATATCAACCACCCCGTCAGTGTCCATTACCATTTTCATGTTTTAGGAGCTTAGGCAGTGCAGATGCAATGAATGCCGGCTGGAAATGGGACGGGAGCGGGGCTCTGCAGGCTAAGATCCGGCACGCAGAATGGGATGCGCTGCTGGACCAGCAGGGGACCAACGGACCCTGTGCACTGCAGCTGTGCCCAAATCCAGCTGTGGACCCCCCCCCCCCCATTCACCACTGGTGGGCCAGTGGCTGGCAAGCAGCCATCCGGCCAGCAATAGGACTCACCAGTACTGATGGGGGCGGGGTGTTAGAAAATACAGGGCAATTTGCCCTTTTTAAAGAAAGAGTCAGAACACCTGTAGGAGGGGTTAAATATGGGAGAGAAGAGAATGGGAGTCCCGCTGGGATAAAGAGGCCTGGAATGGGTGGTTGTTATGACTCCTCAGCCTGCAAGAGCCCAACTGAAACAAACACGGCCACAGCGCAAGGAAACCTTTGCAGGCACATCCCACCCCACTTCAGCCCCAACAAGGGGGCCTGAGTTCTGAATGGCAAGCCACTGCTCCCCACACTACCTGGTGGCAAGCTATTTGCATGAGACTTGTGAAGTGTCACACGCTTGCGTGCGAAGCGTCTCCCCTCCTCCTCTCCCGGCGGCTCTGCGCGGGGAGCCAGCCCGCGACTGCGTTCTACCCGCAGCGTTCCGCAGTTAGCTCAAGGCCCTGGTTCAAACAGTGAGGACAAGCCACGGTGGGCATCCCTTGCTGGGTGGCTATAGCTCACTCTTCACAGACCCTGGGCTCATTACAGCTGGGACCCTGCTCCCATGGAAGGCAACAAGGGACCTCAATGGTGCAAGATCAGGCCCTTCCCCACACCAGGAAAGAAACCCCCACTATCGGCTTGCGGAAAAGGGACTTTGCACTCACTTCTCCGCGGCCCACAGCCTTCCCCGTCTAGGATTTACGAGCGGCTGTTGGGAACATGACAGTTTTATCCTTCTCCTGAGACTTCATCAAATAACAATGGGCTCTGTGAATGAAGATGGACTGAGCGTAGCATAAACCTCCCTAACTCAATGCTTCCCCAGGCTCCCGTAAATGCAGAGGGAGACCTTCCTACGCAGGCTCGCTGTATATGGGTGAACTGCACAACTAGCACGTTTGTGACAGCGGAGAAAAAGAGCAGCCCATAAAAAACCCACAAGCATTCCCGGCAATGAGAAAGCATCTGAGAGGGCGAAATTTACACCACACCAGTTGCCAATAAAACAGAAAGAGCACATACACTCCTGGCCCTGGGTAAACGGCTAGCAGGAGTTACTGTGGATGGGAGACAAAGCTTTAATCTACTCCCTCTCTGCTGTCTAATACTGAACTACAAGTCTGTACAGATTTCTCACCTCTCTCCCTGTAGGGAATTTAAGGCCAGATTTTCAGAAAGAGCCCACAACTGGGGCCCAATCTCCAGTGATGTACCATACCCATATGGGCACCAAAGCAAAAGGTCAATTATTTACCTGGCATGCTGAAGGCTGAGCCCCAGGAGAATCATAGAATCATAGAATAATAGGACTGGAAGGGACCTCGAGAGGTCATCGAGTCCAGCCCCCCGCCCTCAAGGCAGGATCAAGCTCCGTCTACACCATCCCTGACAGATGTCTATCTAACCTGTTCTTAAATATCTCCAGAGAGGGAGATTCCACCACCTCCCTTGGCAATTTATTCCAATATTTGACCACTCTGACAGTTAGGAATTTTTTCCTAATGTCCAATCTAAACCTCCCCTGCTGCACTTTAAGCCCATTACTCCTTGTCCTGTCCTCAGAAACCAAGAGGAACAAATTTTCTCCTTCCTCCTTGTGACACCCTTTTAGATATTTGAAAACCGCTATCATGTCCCCCCTTAATCTTCTTTTTTCCAAACTAAACAAGCCCAGTTCATGAAGCCTGGCTTCATAGGTCATGTTCTCTAAACCTTTCATCATTGTTGTCGCTCTTCTCTGTACCCTTTCCAATTTCTCCACATCTTTCTTGAAATGTGGCACCCAGAACTGGACACAGTACTCCAGCTGAGGCCTATCTGATTGGTATCAATTCAATCTGGAGGAAGGGCCATAGAGCTCCAGTTTTTTGAAAGTGACAAGCCTGGCCCTCCACTTTTCATCCTGGCCCCAACTTCTCACCCCTCTAAGCCCTGCTCTCTGACCAGGCCAGAAACTTTGGAGATGGTGGCTCTTTCCCCTACCTAAGGCAGCCATGGGGAGCTGCAGATCCTCCACCTCCCGTGGATAGAGGACTCAGGGGCTGGGAACATAGGATGAGAGATGTTCTCAGGCAGGTGGATGGACCCAGGCTCTGCAGCCTGGCTCTGGCTTGGCTGCGGGGTCCAACCTTGGGGGAAGAGGAGGGACAGGGGTAGGGCCATAGAGGGAGCAGGGCCTGGGTCTCATGGCCTCTCCCCATACACACACTTTTAGGAAGAATCTGTCACTGCTGTCTGTCCCTGTATCTTCAGAAGAATTATCCCACTATGTAGGGTGATACCCCAGGTATCCCCCGGGCTCCTCTGCATCTTAATGTGCTACACAAGAGAGATTCAGGCTAATGCTGCTGGAGTGATGGCCGAGATGTGGGTGAAATTAGCACTCCGGGAATTAGCTAACCTACCAACTCTGCCACAGGACAAGCCCAGTGGCCAGCACCCTTTCATTGTGTCCTGCCCACTGGCCAGCAGCCTTTTGTTGAAAAATAACAAGTTTGTGATCAGCTTAAGTATAAGGGAAGGATTTTATTTATTTAAGGTTCTTCTGCTTTATTTATTTAACTTAGAAATCCAGGTCTTTAGCCTAAAAAGGTAGGAACATTTGGAAAGCTAGTGAACTTATGTCATCACAAGAGATTGATGAAGAGGGGAAGGGATCTTTGTTACCATTTAATTCATATGCCACATCAACATTAGGGAGGAAAGACATCTTTGCTAAAGATGTAATAGCCTCTCCCATTTGATTATGAGCTGATAATGCTCACACTTCCAGGAGAACCCAGTAATGACAAGACAACATTATTCATCATTCTGGGGTGAAATAAAACAAGCAAGAAAAATCCTTACCTTCATTAGCCCCTACCACCACCTGTGCAACCTGTCAAGCCTTATTTATAGGTCTTGAAAAAGGAATAAACACAGGGCACCAACCCACACTGCCATTGCAAAACATTCCACCGCACACAGGACTAGAGCCCCCTTCTACCGCACACCCACGAGAGATATTCCCCCAAGCCTCAGTGCTGCTCCCAGTTGTACCGGGAGAGGAATCACTCAGTTGGTACTTAAAGGGGCTGAGCAGAGGCATACACGGGGGGAAGTGCAGAGATCTGAGATGTTTATGCTGTTCCTCAGGCTCCCCTCTACCTGGAATCTCTCGTTGCTCCAGTATCTGACATCCTTAATGTATTGACGCTCCCCATGGTAAAGTCACACAGGAATCTGAAGAAGAAGCAGGAAACTGGACCTGAGTCTCTTGAGTCCCAGGCTAGCACGCTAACTCAGGGCAACCCATCATCCCCATTACCATTGGCTGCCAATGCCTCCAGGCCTGGGCACTGCTCCCTCCGGCCCCTCCTCAAGAGCTCTCCCAGCTTTCAGTGGGAGCCCACAGCAATTTGGAGCAAGACCCCACCCTCTAAGGCAACAGGACATTTTCCGTTCACTTCAATACGCTTTGGAGTCTGATGCCGTGCCCCTTGATCCCCACAAGACGGCAGCTGGGCTAAGGCTCAGGAAGGAGAGGCTGGGTTCCTGCTCCTCTCAGGAGTCCAAGGAGTCCCCCCTTCTGGCTCCGGCCTGTTAATGGTTTAGCAGGTCTGCACCTTGGTGCCAGGAAGGGGACTGGCAGATTGGGATCTTCCTTCTGAAGCACAGACAGTGCAAGCTGTGACCGCTGCATAGCAAGGGCCAAGGAGTTGATCCATAAGCAGGAAATCCCATGGGGAAAACAAGGCCATCTCCCTGGAAAGGTGCTGGGCCGGATCCCCTGCTGGTGTCACTGGGCATCATTCTGTTGAAGCTGGCCGGGACGGGCTTGGACTGCAGTGTTCGGGGGGCAAGGCTGTGTGCTACCAGGCAGGCAGAACAGGCAAAGGGCTGGGGATAAAACATGAACCGGTCCCACCACACTTAGCTCCAGGACCAGCCAGCCCGCGCTACGCAGGAAAAGCAGTTCTCCTGGAGTTTCCTGACCAGCGGTCGCCTCAGCGTCTAGCATCCAAAGCAAGAACCTGATTCTCCTTGTGTGATGAGTTACAGTTGCCACACAAGTGGCCCAGGCATAACTTTCACACCTGCGCTGCACAAGGGCGCGTGACAGCACAAAATGCAAGGCAGAGGGAGATCAGGCCCCAGCTCTAATTGCATCCAGGACTCCACAGGACCCACAATGGTAGAAGCTGGGGTCTATGCTGATCAGAACATCCTCTCACCGCCTGGCCACAACCCTCCCCATCTCAGCTCCCACCCACATTTCGGGTTGTACTGGCCACACGTGAGCTGCACAACTGGACAGTGTGTTACAGGCCCCCGCCAGGGTCAGACTACAATGGCTAGAATAGGTTATGGGCCCATACAGGCAACCCCAGCTCTTCAGCCCATGCTTTTAGCTCTGGAAGTCTCCAATTCAATGCCTGGGATGTCAGTCAAGATGCTGGCCATCACAGTCGCGCCACCAGGGCCTGAGCCAGAGGAGAGCACAAGTGTGGCTGGCCCAGGGTGCCGTGTTACTCCATGACATGGGTTCAGAGCTTCCACCTTTAGACAGCAGCTGAGCTGCGGATGCTCTCTGTTCGTACAGGTCCTGCCTTCTGTTCCCTTTGCTCCTTATTTGACAGGAAGAGCTGCAGAGAAACAGGACGTCTGTTTCTTTCCTCCGTACAATGCAACACTGTGTGTTAACCTAGTGCTGGTAACAGGCCATCACGAGTCGGCTCCTTCGCCACTCCTCTCCTGCAGGGTCCCTCCAGTAGAAGCTCAGGCTCTGGGACAGTTCTTCTCCCTGGCAATCCAACTCAAAGCAGCTACAGCACAGCTGACCTCTCACCCTGGCGTAAATTAGGAGCAGTGCCCCTGAAAACAGGGTCATTTTTGTCCTGTATAAAAGGCAGGCGAGTGAGAGGCAAATCAGATTATGGGCCAGATTCTTGGTGGCCTGCACCTTGTCTGATCAATTACACCCGTCTAGCGCAGTGTAAAATGCTAGCAAATCAGAACGGCAGCCTTGTACACCCCCCGGCAATGCGCAATCAGACCCTGCACCTACAAGAGCCTCAGCCCCAGGAGGGTGGGTTCACAATCAGCTCAGCATAAGGGCATTTAGCCAAGCCCCTGACCCGGCACTATTCCTTCATCACTAGGTAGCAGAGATGGAGTCCAGAGGCAGAATTTGCACAGGGATCTAACAACCTTGAACAGCAGGGGACACTCAGCTCTAGAGCTGTATTTCAAGCACAGTGCAAAGAGCCAGGCAGCTACTTGCAAAATAGAGAGGTGGATCCTGGTCTGCATTCCCAGCGCCTGACCCAGGAGCAGGTATTTATGGAAGCTCACCTCTCAGAGGGTACGTCTACACTACAGCGCTAATTCGAACTAACGGATCTAGACTAAAAACTAGTTCGAATTAGCGTTTTGCTAATTTGAACTAGCATGTCCACACAGAGTGAACCTGAACCAGGCTTAAGGATGGCCGGAAGCAGCGCCGGCAGGGCATCAGAGGAGACTTAAGAGCGTGGAGATGCTGTCTCAGGCTAGCCGAGGGCTGTGCTTAAAGGGTCCCGACCCCCACCCCGGACAGACAGTTCTCAGGGGTGCCCCACTTGCAAAGCAGTCCTGGCTTGGATTGCCCGGACTACCCACACTGGGCACATCACAGCACTCGGCCATCAGACCGGCTGCACTTGCCGCAGGCTGCCATCTGGGGAGAGGGGGCAATTCGGGGGCTGCAGGAGAGGTTCCACCCCGAGAAGCCCGCAGAGCCAGCCCAGTCCTCCCCATCAGGGGCTCGTACCCCATTCCTCCCTCACCTCCTTCCACTTACCCTTCCCTAGCCCCTCTTCTTGATGTACAAAATAAAGGACAATTGTGTTCAAAAATAGAATCTGTCTTTATTGAATAAAACTGGGGGAGACTGGGAAAAGGAGGTGGGAGAGGGGAAGAGAGAGGCTGGGAGAAGGGAGGGCAACTACAATGATCAGGGGTTGGGAACAGGTCCCATATGAAGAGAGGCTAAAGAGACTGGGACTTCTCAGCTTAGAAAAGAGGAGACGGAGGGGGGACAGGATAGAGGTCTCTAAAAGCAGGAGTTGGGTGGAGAGGGTGCATACAGAAAAGTTCTTCATTAGTTCCCATAAAGAAGGACTAGAGGACACCAAAGGAAAGGAATGGGTAGCAGGCTTCAAACTAGTAACAGAAAGTTGTTCTTCACAAAGCAAAGACTCAACCTGTGGAACTCCTTGCTGCAGGAGGATGTGAAGGCTAGAACTAGAACAGAGTTTAAAGGGAAGTGAGATCAAGTCATGGAGGTTGGGTCCATGGAGTGGTATTAGCCAGGGGATAGGAGTGGTGTCCCTGCCCAAGGTTTGTGGAAGGCTGGAGAGGGATGGCACGAGACAAATGGCTTGGTCACTGTCTTTGGTCCATCCCCTCCAGGGTCCCTAGGGTTGACCGCTGTCGGCAGACAGGCTACTGGGCTAGATGGACCTTTGGTCTGACCCAGGACGGCCATTCTAAGCTCAGGGCTCAGGGTCGGGGGTCTCACTGGACCCCCTTGATTTTCGTGCACACCTGCTCCTGGGTGGCCAGGCTGGCAGCTATCCTGCCCTAGACAGCCACTTTCCTGTGCCTAGTGCGGAGGTCATGGACGATGTCTACGATGTCCGCACTAGCCCAGGCGGGTGCCCGCCTCTTGCGGTCCCGGGCAAGCTCCCGGGAGCCGCCAGCCTGGTCCCGGGAAGAGGGGGAGGGCTGGGGGGCATCGGGTGGGTGGCTCGAGCCATGCCAGGTGCAGGGTCTGCTGGCTGGGTGCTGGCAGGCTTGCACCTGGCACGGGCACCGTAGCCAGCCCGTGCCCCTTTAAGGGGTCCAGGGCCGGGAGGGGGGCAGACGAGTTTCCCTGGTGTTGGCCAGAGTGGCCACCAGGGAAACCTGGGGAGGGCTAGCCTCCCACTAGTTCGAATTAAGGGGCTACTCACCCCTTAATTCAAACTAGTAAGTTCGAACTAGGCTTAATCCTCGTGGAATGAGGATTACCTAGTTCAAACTAAGCGCTCCGCTAGTTCGAATTAAATTCGAACTAGCGGAGCGCTACTGTAGCGCCTATGAAAGTTAGTTCGAACTAACGTCCGTTAGTTCGAACTAACTTTGTAGTGTAGACAGACCCAGACTTACAACAGCATCCAGGGCTTTTCCAAACACTCTGCAGATCAGTGATTCCTTGTCTGTCTGTCTGTCTGTCCCCGGCTCTCAAGAACCACCAGAGCCTTGGAACTAATCAGATTTGAGGCTGCAAAATCTCATTTGCAGCTATATTAATGCATGGCTGGGATGACAGAGGCCCCATTCTGTCTCCAATGAGGGAAACACGGAAAGCAATCTACCTGGGAAATCCATCTCCTTGAATAGGCTGGGGAGGGGAGCATCTAAAGCAATTACCGCTAAGAAGAAGATTAAAACAATATCTGGGCTATTGTTCCTCTGACCCATCTCCCAGCTGCAGGAGGAAAGCGCTGAGCTACACAAAACAGCTTCCTGAGGCTTCAGCCCTTAAACCATGACTTAAAGGCAGCTCCGTGCAGAATACAATTAAGGAGCTGACGTGATCATTCCCATTTGCTGGCTATTCAAAGCTAAGGCATTTCCATCACACTGTTGTTAAAATAACAGCCATGCGAGTGCATGGAAGGCAGATGCCCCCTTACACAGAGATTAGTGCTAGCAAACCCATGAGGGTGAAAGCTTTAGCTGTTACGACTGTGCAGCTATGTAACTCGTAAGACCACTCCTTTGGTGGTGCAGTGCCCCAGTGGCCACTCTGCAAGGTAGCTCTGCCCTATGCTCACTGCCCCCAGTGGGCATTCCCTTGGATCGGCAGCCCCCTCCCTTTGCATGTTATGCTCCTCCACCAGGGCTCCTGGCACAGTCAAACCCTGGCCTTGCTTTAAGTCAGGAGAAGAGGAAGCTGCATAGCAAATTAATAATTTTTGACGGGGACCACTCCAAGATTTTGGAAAGTGGTCGAGGGCCGCACTCGTCCATGATATTAATGGAGGAGTGGGGTCTGGGATGGAGGCTGGGTGCAGAAGGGAGCTTGGGGTAAGGGTGGGTGAAGGAGGCAGTTGTGACCTGGGGCACTGGACTGGAGTGCAGGGGGTTGGATTGTGACCTAGGGTAGGGAATTGGGGTACAAGAGTGGGTGCAGGGATTTGGGTTGTGGGCTAGGGCAGGAGGGGACTGCGATCTGGAGCAGGGGTTTGGGGTGTCAGATCTGGGAGGAGATATGGGTACAGGAGGGGGGCAGAGGATTTGGGTATGTGGAGTAGGGAGCAGGAATGGGGGCAGAGGGCTGGGGAAGGGCGGGACTGGGGTGCTAGAGACAGGCTCTGGCCAGGAGACTTACCAGCCAGCAGCCATTCCTGAATCAGCCTCCCCGCCTGCCAGTGTGCCCTCTAAGCTGTGGGGCAGCACAGCTTCCCAGGGGATTCATCAGCCCCACCCAGTCAGTCAGCTCTACGCAGGGAGCCCTGAACATCTGATGAATCACCTGGGAAACTGTGCTATTATGTAGCTTAGGCTACATCTGTACTGCACTCTTCTTGCACAAAAGCCTATGCAAATGAAGCACAGATTAGCATATTGCCATGTTCATTTGCATAATTCATTAGCGGCCATGTTTGCGCAAAATGGAGCTGTGTAGATGGCTCCTTTTTGCACAAAAACACCTCTTGCACAAGAGCCATTCTTCCTCTTTTTCAGGAAGAACAGCTCTTGTGCAAAAACAGCCCCTCATTAATTATGCAAATGAAGTGCAGCAATCTGCTTTTGCACAAGAAGAGTGCAGTACAGACACAGCCTTAGAGGGAACACGGCTGGCTGCTGCCTGTGCAGGGGTGGGGCAGGCATGTGCTTTGGAGCCCCTTGTGCTTCCTGGCTGCCCGTTATTGAAACAGGCAGCTTCCAGTGGCCAGTTTCTGACCAGAAACTGGCCAATGGGACTGTGCTGTGGGTGGGAGCCGCTCCTAAAGCTTCCTCCCTCGCCTTCGGTCTTAAAGAAAAACCACCCAGCAGCCGTGTTTCTGAGCAGGTGGGGCGAGGCAAGCAAAGAGCCTGCCTGGGGCGTCCACAGGCTGGGTCCCGTGGCTTGATGGGCCAGATGCAGCCCATGGGCCATATTTTGCCCAGGCCTGGTTTAGGAGAAGTTCTTGACCAAACGGACTCTCAGACACACAGACAGAGAGACGCACTGCAAGACAGACAGATTTTATCTCAGCCCAGTCACTGACCCTGCAGCCCCCTCCTTGTTGCTATATTCACAGGGCAAGTGCTACACAGAAGAAATGCAGCTTTCATCCCAGTGACATCCGCAGAACCCAGCTACAGCAGGCAGTGAGGTTTGAATCTGGTAGAGCTTTATCATCTGAGTTGTTTCCCTGAGGGGGCCCTGTGGGAGCTCATTAAAGATCACATGAGCTTTTTGGGAGCCAGGGGGGATGACTACTTACTCTCTTCCTACTCCACGCCAGCCCCTCCAGCTTTATCTGCATGCTGTGAGAAGTGGAATTTTCAGGGAGAATGTCAAGCCGATTTCTCCAGCGAGTGCAGCTGCCATGATCCTGGAATCCCTTTGGGCTAAAATTTGCTGAATTCATTGTCCATTTATGCAGAAAAATCCCACTTCACCTGTCAAATAATTAAGTCAACTCGCTGCCGGGTGCTCTCATTGTCTGCTCCATTAGGAGAGTTTTACATGTTCTATATTTGTCAGCGACGCTGGTATAATTTTCTCTTTTCCCCCCCTTCTGTATAAAAGGAGGCGATTTTCTCTTTTTAATCCCATTTGCTTGTCTCACAAAAGCAGACGTTTGATACTTAAAGAGAGATCGTTACGTACAGTACAGAAATAAGAGAGGGCAAGGGCTTGTTTGCTCTTTCACCTGAAAGAAGGATTGTGCCTTTCAGTATACGCTCCCGTATTTTGTCCATTCCAGTCTTACATGACTCAAGCAATGGTGGGTTCAACATTTCCTTTGAGAATTAATCTTTTATTCTATTGTATTCTGACAGATTTCACAACCAGCGAGTGATTCCAGAAATCCACCCTCGTTTTTCCCAATTTCATCTCTCAGGAACTGCTGCACTGGATCAGGCCCAAGCTCCATTTTGTTACAGCTCAGACCCTCTCCACGTTTCCGCTCCCCTGGAGAGCCTAATTTGACCAGATGACACACACATATTTGGCTTCATAACAAGAGCTCTTCCAATCATTTTCCATTAAAAAAAAACAAACCCTGTTTTATATGCAGTGGTATAATAGGCACTGCAGGTCCGGTACCCTCTCAGTTCTTTCTTGCCGTCAACTCCAACAGCAGGGAAGGAGGGCAGGAAATTGAATGGACATGAACGGCACATCTCAAAGAGCAACAGTTACAAAAAAGTAGGTAACTGTTTTTCTTCCTTGAGTGCTTGTTCATGTTGATTCAATTTTAGGTGATTCACAAGCAGTATCCACAGAGGCGGGCTTGGAATTCACAGCTTAGCATCTCGGAGAACAGCCCTGCCAAAGCCAGCTTCATGCCAGGCCTGCTAGGTCAGTGCCTAGTGGGATGTAAACGTATCAACAGATGACCAGGTGGCTGCTCTGCAGATATCCCTCATAGGCACATGGCAGAAAGGGTGTGGACTGTGGACGAAGCCTGCACCCTGGTAAAGGGACCTTTCTCTTGGTCATATCAAAATCAAATGCAGGCTGTGATCCAAGAAGAAATTCTTTGGGTGGGTAAAGGACAACCTTTCAGCCTGTTGGCTACGGAGAATAATAACTTATGGAACAGCCTAATTCTGTCAATGTAGGACATCCAAAGAATGGAAGTCTACACTCCTCCCCAATCTATGCAGCTTCAGGAAGAAGGCCAGTAAGTAAATATCCTGACTCAAAACTGAAAGACAACCTTGGGGAGAAATGCCAGGTGTGGTCTGAGCTGGACCTTGTCCTTGTAGAAGATCATGTATGATGGTTCCAAGGTAAGGGCCCAAATCTCAGAGACTTGGCAGGCCAACATCACTGCCACTAGGAACTTGATCTTCCAGGAAAGGAAAAGGAGACAGCACAAAGCATAGGCTCAAAGGAAGGACCCATGAGTTGTGACAACACCAGATTCAAGTCCCACAGCAAGACGAGATCCCTGATGTGTGGGTAGAGACTCTCTTGACCCTTAAGGAATCTGGCTGTGATGGCCTAAACAAAAACTGACCTGCCTTCAAAAGGCAGACGAAAGGTTGAGTTGGCCACTAGATGGACCTTGACTGATGAAAGGGACAATCCCTGGAGCTTAAGATGGAGGAGATAGTTGAGAACAGAATCACAGAACTGGAAGAGACCTCCAGAGCTCATCAAGTCCAGTCCCCTGCCCTCACGGCAGGCCCCAGCACTGCCTAGATCATCCCTGACCAGTGTCAGGGAACTACCCTTGTAGACGCTGTGCTGCAGACACAAATCCCAGAGTCAGAGGGCAGATGGCTTGGTCCCTCCCTGCATGTTGCTACAGAAGACTAGCCATACACCGGGGCCTGAACCATCTATCTTGAGTCTGAGGTGGAAAGGCTTGGCAGGGCAGTCAAACTGCCTTGAGTTCCCTGACACCGAGATATACAGCACCACTGTGATTAGACCAGCGACCTTGCGGCAGGGATGTTCAAGTTTGATTAATCAGGAATTTCCATCGACTGCTCGATTAGTCAGTCAGGGCGGTGCTCGCTATCCTGCTGCGCCTTGTACAAGAGCAGCCTGAGGGTCTTGTACATTTCAAAGGGAAAGGCACATAGCAGTTGGGACCCTGCATGAGCGAGGACTGCTTCGGTCCCCACTTGCACTGTTTCCCCGCTGCGCCTTTGCCTCCCCTCCTCCCCCGCCGGAGACAGAGGCAGCAAGAGAAGATTAGTGACTAGTCGAGTCATATAACTGAAATACCCACCTGGAGAAGTGAAAAAACAGGTCAACAGAGCCAGAAGAGTATCCGAACATGGACTACTTCAAGACAGGACAAGGCAAGAAAACAATAGAACACCACTTAACACCTACAGCTCACTGTTTAAAAACTCTCCAACTCATTATCCACAATCTACAGCCTGTCCTGGAAAATGATGCCTCACTCTACTCTCACAGGCCTTGGGAGACAGGCCAATCCTCACCTACAGACGACCTCCTAACCTGAAACAAATTCTTTCCAGGAACCCACCCCTGCAAGCAGCCCCAGTGCCAACTTTGCCCACACATCGATACAAGCAATTTCATCACAGGACCTAACCACATAAATCACCACATTAGAGGCTCATTTAACTGCACATCCACTAATGTGATCTATGCCATCAAATGCCAATAGTGCCCCACTGCCAGGTATATTGGCCAAACTGGACAGTCTCTACAGGAAAGAATTAATGGACACAAATCAGATATCCAAAAAGGCAACACACAGAAACCTGTTGGGGAACATTTTAACTTGCCCGGGAACTCATTAATGGATCTCAAAGTCACCATATTGTTTCAGGCCAATTCCACAAGCCAACTACAAGGGAAGCCGCAGAATAGGAGTGGCCAACCTGTTACAGATGAAGAGCCAAAATAGTGGTGGATACAGCGCAAAGAGCTGAGGGATAGAAGTTGCTGCGCAAAAAAACCCCAACGCTGCTCCTTTAAGAGCGCCTTGCACAGGCAAGGAAGAAAAGGTCAGAGCAGGGGACCGTGAGAAGAGCCATGGGTGCAGGAGCCGCAATTTTTCCTTTGAAGAGCTGCATGCAGCTCACGAGCTACAGGTCGGGCACCCCTGCACTAGAACTTAACTTCATTTACAGGTTTGATTCCTGTCACAAAGGTATGAATAGAGACATTGTCAGGGGCTCTCTCCATTCCACATCCTAATGATATAAAAAAACCAAACAATGGTACTTAAGAACAATTTGAACCTTCTCTATCAGCTTAATGTAGCATGGACACCCTACCTGACTATTTCTTCCCCCTTTTTCCCCTTCTTTTTCCTTCTCTCTGCCCCCTCCATCCTCTATTTATTTAGAAACTGGACGTTTAATAATTCCATGCATCTGAAGAAGTGGGCTGTGACCACAAAAGCTCATAGTACCATCTATATGTTTTCTTAGTTTTTAAGGGGCTGCAAGACTATTCATTGTTTTTTAAGTTTTTCCAGTTACAGACTAATTCAGCTACCCTTCGGAAATTATCAGCAAACTATTTACAAAGGTCCTAACGCAGGAAGTTTGTAGAGACTAGAAGAAACTGCTAGCCCTTACGAAGCACGAAGAAGCAGTTCAACTAGCCACCATGGGAGATAAGAAGGAACTGAGACGTCGCAGTGCCAGGGGCGGCACCTAATATACCTCCACATGAGAGCACCACATCAAGGAGTGCAACGACCAGCCCTTTGGATACCGCAAGGCAGAAATCTCTAGCAATAAAATGGCACTGACATGAGCAAGCACTCAAAAAAACCTGTTTTCTGATGGAAAAAATGCCTTTTGACCAAAGCTGGACATTTTAGTGATAAATGTTCATTCTGGGTCTGATGAAAACTTTCAAAGCAAATTTCAAAAATGTTTATTTTGTTTCAGTTAGAAAAAAAAATGAAAAGCAAACCCAAAAGCTCTCCCCCAACCATCATTTTGCTTACTTTTTATTCCTGCCTCACTTCCTCCAGTGGGAAAAACGGGGGAGGGGGGGGGAGTGCTTTTTTCTTCCAAACTTTTAAGTAAAGTACTCCATTCTAGCAGTGCTTCAACAGACGGTACAAATAAGAATCCTAACTAAGAAGAAGAATTTGGTTGTGCGTGTAGTTCTGTAGGCTGTGAGGGCCAAGATCTTTCTTATCCTTGTAAAATTAGAGTGTGAATTGTGTGGTCTAGCAGGTGCCAATGACATTTCTGTCTCCTCCTGCACCATCCCAGAAGTATTTACCTCTGCTACTGTTTTAAGAGCATTGCTTGACAATGTCAGAGCTCTGATGGGGTATCACAGGCACAGAGGGAGAAAAAGGATCCCTTGGGTTGCTATGGTGTGTTGATCCCTGTTTTAAGACTATTGCTTGACAATGTCAGCGCTCTCGTGGGTACCACAGGCAGAGAGAGAAAGAGGGTCCCTGGGTTGCTACGGTGTGCAGTATCGGGATGGAGCTCCCAGCCCCTAGGTAGGAAGTCAGTGTATGGAGAGGACGACTTGCTTGGCACATGGTGCAAATGGGGCTAAGCCAACACCTTGCTGCCATGTTTTTAAATCAGCCAGCAGGAACGTTCACTCCATTCCCAGGTTGCTGACACTGCAGCGTGCAAGCCTGGAGATGACCCATGGGGCTAGGCTTTTATCTGTTACGGTGAGTGGCAGCTGCAAGGGCAGGTCAACATTATGGAGAAAGTCGACCTAATTTACACATCTCCAGGTATGTGAGTACGATGTACCTTAGGTCAAGTTACTCTGGGTCTCTACTGCAGGGGGTTGATGGGAGAAACTGTCCTGTCGACGGCCCTTGTGCTTCTCCTTCCAGGGGGAACCGGGGCTGATGAGAGCAATTAGCAGTTGATTTGACAGGTCTTCACTAGACACTCTAAAGTGACCCCTGGGGATCGATCGCCCATCCCCCAGTACATGCAGATTAGCCTTAGCGTGTGCCTCTTACCCCCATGGTTGCTTGCACTTC
This sequence comes from Pelodiscus sinensis, assembly GCF_052426305.1. Lineage (NCBI taxonomy): Eukaryota > Metazoa > Chordata > Testudines > Trionychidae > Pelodiscus > Pelodiscus sinensis. The sequence goes on from NC_143065.1 coordinate 7,448,382, forward strand.
GAGCTGCGTGAAGGGGCACAGAAAGACCCAAGGCTGCCCAATGCATCAGTAAACTGAGAGGCAAAGCAGCGAGACAGGGTCGTTTATTGGCTCAGCTGCAGAAGCAGAGCTCCAGGCAAGCGTGAAAGCTTGTCTCTCACCAAGAGAAGATGGTTTCATACAAAGAGTTTACCTCACCCACCTTGTCTCTCCAGCACAACGGGACCAAGGCAGCTACAACTGTCAGAAGGCAGGTGCCCTCCAGCAGAGGGGAATGCTACAGAAAGTGAGTCTCTCAAAGTGCTTCCTTCTTCCTCACCATTGCTAGGGCTCATCCTCAGCCAGCTGCTCCGCCTGCTGGTGCACATCTCTCCTGTGCACTGAAAACACTTTGGGACCATTCTTAGAGCTGCACCTATCCATAGGGTTGCCAGATGGTTTCACCAAAAATACCAAACACCAGCCTCCCTCCCCCCCAAAAAAAACAACAACCGGGGAAAAAATTCTGTTGAGAGGGAAAAAGGGGGGAAGACCCCTCCCCCATAAAAAGACCCCAAGAGTTATTAAGCAAAAAAATAAATAATAAAATAAAACAGCATGGCCCCTTTAAGAGAGAGCAGAGTCAGAATAGGGATAGGACGATGAAAGGCTCGGCACTAAGACCCAGGCGGCGTTGCTTCCCCTTGCTCAGGTCTTTAGCTTTTTGCTGGTGGCCATCTTGTTTTCTTGGTCGAGCCAGAAGGGCGCTTCCCTGCGGAACCAGGGGGCCCGGCAGCCAAGGTGCCCAAGAGTGGGGGCAGGGGCTGGGCCCAGTTGCTGAGTGTCGTAGGGTTGCCAGGTGTCCGGTATTTTTGCCTCCTAGCAGGGAAAAACCCCCAGAAAATACCGGTCATGGTAGGATATTTTAAGTGTCCAGTATTTTATGAATTTTTTTGTTGACCAGACAGGAGGCGAAAATACCGGCCTGTCCGGGTCAGTCCTGGACACCTGGCAACCCTGCCTATCCAAGGGTCCCAAGTGCTTCATTGTCTCCAGGTGGTCCCGTCCCAATACCGCATTAGAGTACAGACCCCTGAGGAGGTGGAGGTGCGCCCCCAGGCACTGGGAGCAGCTTCTCTGATTTCAGGGCTGAAATTACTGCCTTTGCCAATTGCAATTATTTTGCAAAACTTGGGTCGGGCTGGGACCCTCTTGGTATGGAAGCAGAGGATATGTTGAAGGGTGAGAAGTGCGGCTAGAGGCAGCCTGGCCAGGGGCCATGTGTAGAGGTCAGGGTGCCAGGATCTCAGGGATACCCCTGCCACTAACTGCCCTGACTAACACTTTGAACTTCACATGGCAGCGCGGTTCAGTGTCTGGCAGAGGGCCAGGGTTTGATTCCTTGGGCAGGTCGCTTTGCACTACCTGATCCTAATAGTCCCTACAGAATCTCAGCGTCCAACAGCCTCTCTGTGCCTCATGTCCCGATGGCCTTCTCTACAGTACTGGGAGTGCTCTGAGCGATCCGTGACCCAGGCGCTCGCCGACGTGGGCAAACGAATATCCCCTTGCACAGGTGGCGGTGGAGCTGAAGTGGCTGACCCAGGAGATGAGGGTTAGGAGCAGAACCAGAAGCCAGATGTAGCCACTAGATTCCAGGCACCCCACTCCACTTCCTCCTTTCCCTGCTCTACCCACCCCATTGCACCCCTTTCCTGAAGCCCCCCGCCCCAAGCAACACAATCCTAGGACTGCCGGGGAGCCTGGCCTTCATTTGTCACCAGGTGGCAGGAAGCAGACACACCCAGCTGGGAAACGACTGAGCTGAGCAGGCTGCTACATCACTCCACATCCTGTGGCTCCTGCCATCTCGGTGAGTGCAGAGGGGCCTGGCCCTGGCTGCCAGTCCCAGGCCATCCCCAAGCACTGGGGCCCCGCAGATGAGAAGGGAACAAACCTCAATGGGGCACTGTCCTGTAGATGGGATGACTGCCCCACGCCGGCCTGTGGATGGGATGGCTCTAGCTGGCTGGGCCTTCTGGGTGGTGCTCCAGGCATCTCCATTTGCCAGCAGCTCCTGACTAATCCATCGTGGTATTCTCCTCTCCCGGCCAACAGCCATGCAGAGCCCTGCAAATAGGTGGCCCCATGCTCTGCTGCAGGAAGCTGACTCAGCTCCAGGGCTCCCAGAGGCCTCTGGCAGGTTCTGCTGGGAAAGTTTGTTTTTCAGCCTCACTGGGCTTCTCAAGTAATTGATTCATCTCTGGCTCTAGTCACCTGCCTGCCCCTCTCCTCCCCCCTCCCCGCTGCCACACACACACACACACTCACTCTCCACTGTGTTTAATACCAGCCCTGACAGGCAGGTGCTCCAAAGGGCTCAGGCCTCCCGCAAGGCTCATTATGTAGCAGGCACAAGGATGCTGATGAACAATGGAGCGCTGGCTGCGGGGAGGGAGGGATTCAGTCACCAGCCTGACTCTGGGCAGAGAGAGACGACTCGCCATTCATCACCGACTAATAGAGAATTTTCTGCAGCGAGCTGCTCTAATCGCCCTGTCACGCATCCCGCCCCGGTGACATGAAGAGAAGCTGCTGGACACAAAACAATTAGCAGCACCGAGACATCCGCTGTGACTCAATCCATCTTCCACCCCAGCGTGGCATGCACCCTTCGCTCTGCCACCTACCTCAAGGAGACCTGGTCGTTCCACAGCCGCCCAGCTCCCGCCCAGCGCTCATGCGGAAAGCCGACTTTCCAATGAGCAAGTGCTTATCAGATAGTTGACATGCTAATCAACTAGTCCCTCCCCTTTAAGAAGAGGCAGCACGGGGGGGGGGGGAAGGAAGGGGTGCTTCAAAGCGGCAGCACCATGTGAAGCCCAGGGTCTGACGCTTTGAAACGCCACATGCAGCCCGTGGTCCCCAGTTGGCAGGGGTGGCATGCAGCATTTCAAAGCACCAGCGCCACATGGAACCCAGGGGTCAGCTGAGGACTCAGAGCCAGGCTCCATGCGGTGCTGCCATTTTGAAATGCCGCGGGGAGCATGGGGCCAACAGGGAACTGCTCCACTGGCTCTGTGTTCCCTGCAGCGCTTTCACCTTGGAAGTGTAGCAGCTGTTGCTACACTTGGGGCTGTTGCTACACTTCAAAGGTGGAGGGGCCCTTATCGACTAATGGCGTAGTCAATGCAAAATGTAGCAACTATTTGATTAGCCAATTAATCCAGATTTTACATCCTCAACAGACACTAGTGATGGATCCACAGCCTGCTGGAGTTTGGTTCTTGATCTTGGTCTCTCCAAGGAAGTCAAACCTCGTCTATACTTACCATTGGAGATCCATCTTCTGGCGTTCAATTTAGCAAGTCTAGTAGGGACCTGCTACATCGAATGCTGAGGGTGACCCCAGTCAGTGCCAGTACGCCTCGATTCTTAAGGAGTAAGGGAAATCGATGGGAGCCTTTGCTCTCATTGATCTCCCGCTGCAGAGACCACATCAAGCTCAGCTTAAGGTACATCGACTCTAGCTACATTATAGAATCCCAGGGCTGAAAGAGACCTCAGGAGACACTGAGTCCAGCCCCCTGCCCAAAGCAGGACCAACCCCAACTCAACCATCCCAGCCAGGGCTTTGTCAAGCCGAAACTTAAAAACCTCTAGGGATGGAGATTCCACCCCCTCCCTAGGTAATCTATTCCAATACTTTGCCACCCTTCTAGTGAAACAGTTTTTTCTAATATCCAATATTATATATGTAGCTGGAGTGGCATACCATAAGCCAGCCTCCCGGGTCTAGTATAGATCCATTGGAAGTTGGGTGCATTCATGCATTTCTCTGCTGGATCAATGACGTTTTGGAGTTCTTTTCTGGGATAATAGATTTCTGGATTGGAAAGTCTCGTCTTGAGGTTCTCTCCTAGTTTCAGAATCAGTTTTGCTGAACTGTTTTAAACCTGGTTAGAAAATTCCCCTCCCTGTGCCCCTTGAGGCTGTAATTCAACAACTGTTTATAGCTGCTGCTTCTGTTTCATGCATTCTGCTTTGAAAAGTAAAAACTGCTGTTGATTCTAAGGACCTTTTTTCCTCCCTTTCCCCCGCCTTCCACTGTAACGTCTATGTTACACGATAAATCACTTTACACTTGCACCTTCTGCTTTAGCAGAGCCAGCCACGTCACGTGCTGTATGTTAGCTGTGTCGCAGCACTGGTTGTCTTACAGGGTAGCTAGGAGTAGAATACGGTTTCATTCCTTTTCCAAAGCGTGCTACAGCCTCACAGAAATCTATGGCTCCCGCACAGTTGGGATCATTGTTAAAAACTCTTCTGTTTTCATGTTGAGGGTTACCATGTGTTCTAAGCTGGTCTCCTGGCAAGGAAGATGAACTAGAGTAGACAGCGCCTTAAAGAATAACCACCTCAGGACTGTTGGTTATACTCTCCTGTCTGAGTCCACCTGATGTCTCTTGGCTTACTTAGATCATATGGGCCATGCTCTTTGCTCTGTTTTTACAGCACTCAGCACAACAGGATGCTTGGCCGCAATTGTGGGTTTTAGGCAGTATCACCAGACAAACAGATAATAAGGTATCCACTGGGCAGGACTGCCATGCACCGAGTGGGCTATATTTCATACAACAGCAGCACCTCTCTCTGCTGGCTTTGGGCTAACCACTGCCTCAGTTTCCCTCACTCAGGCTGATCTCCTAACCTTCATGTCTGCTTTGATTGCTGTTGTGACTCAGCCCTTCGGCTAAATCCTTAAAGCAAAAGGCAGGACCAAATAAACACAGGAGTTCTTCATCCCAATCCCTAGCAGGCTCCTCCTTTGAGGGTCTGTCTTTTCTCCTCGCATCCTTTCTGGCTTTCTGCGTGTCTCCAACAAGCAGCGATACTCAGAGCCTCCTAGTTTTAGTCTCCCTTCTCCCCTTCTGTCTCTCCAAGGACTACTGGTCCATCCCCATCCCACAAGGACTCATTTAGGACCTATCTAGCAGGTGACTTTATTCATTTTCTCGACCTGAGAAGGAAAGCCACGTGTGCTACAGGTAAGGCTGGCCCCATCTCCCTTGAAAAGATCAGTAACACTGCTGCAATCAAAACTTAACAGAGATGGTTTTCAATCCCCTAAAATGAAGGGTAATCCAGTATCATGATCCCCATTAGAAAGTCAGTATTTGCTCTCTACAGAGTGGGAACTACCAGAAGTATTTTCTGTTTGTCTAGAGCCATGGTGTCCAACCAGTACTGCTATAGCGAACTAGCCACACTCAACTGACCAAATAGCCACATTGTTCAAGCCAGCTAGCTGCATTCAACCAGCCAAATAGCCACATGGGGCTAACGTGTTAGATACCCTGGGTACAGAGGAAAATTGAAGTATCACATTTACCAGATAGGAACTGGGGCTTCTTTTAATGTATTTATTTGCAGTATATTATTCAGCCACTAGATGTTTCTGTGAGCCATAACATTATACCCAAGTTCTGGTCCCTGGTAAACAAAGCAGGACTCTGAGCTGTGAGGAACACTGCCTGTTTGATGGTTGTGAAGCCCTCTATCAGGACAGCAACAGGCTGCCGTATAAATACTTGAGCCATACAGTGCAGGCTGCTCTAGACAGGTTGAGAACAAAACCATCCCCTGTAGGTTTACAACAAAGTCAACATGCTGCATGGATCCCTGAACCTGGCTGCTCCCTCGACGGGCTCCAAACACGCGAGGCAGACTGCCTGCTAGTGCCAAGCCCAGAGGGCTGGCTTGCTGTGACACTGCTGATGGCGAGGGGATGTCTCCCTCTGCGCCAGTGACAGACCCCAGCGCTGGCGAGGCATACGCCTGCACTGCTGACGTTCATAAAGCTTTGCCACTGACTCCAGGGAGCTCAGGTCTCGACCCTGGGAGCTGAAGAGCTGGGCACGGGCACGTGTATGAATCCTGTGACCATTGGCTTTGCTCTCTGCAGTCTTATTTTCAGTTTGCATTAAGACGGCGACTGGGGCCCTGTAAAGCTGTGGCGACTCGCCTTTCACCAGCGCCTGCCGCTGCGGCATACTTCTGGTTTTTGCAGTGCCCCGTTTTCAGACTTAGCCCTCTGGCCAAGTCACACGCAGTCAGCATGTGAAAAACAAGAACCAAACCCCGTGCAAGGTGACCCGGTCCCGCGAATGGCTGGCCCCTCCCCGGGGCCCTCGGTCCTGTCTCTGGGCCTGTTTAAGCACTTGCCCCCTTCTTGGGCTCCAAATGAAACTTGTTGCCTTCTCAGGCCTTGGCTGGTGGAGGAACCCAGGACTGCCCCTCTCTGGGTCCCATCCGTGGGACTCTCTGACTAGCAGCCACCTGTTGCTACCTTCATAGCACATCTTGCTGCATTCCCCACTGTCCCATCAGCCTGTCACCCCCATGCTGCTGCCTGGAGTCTCTGCCCTGTTCTCTCAGGCCCCTGCACCTGGTGAGCAGGTAACAGTCTCTGGGGCTTCTTGCCACGCCTCTCCCCCAGGCCGGGAGAGCATCACAGCCCTGCCCTCACCTAGTCAGGGCTCCCTTGTCAGTCGTGAGAAAGGCCACACTGGGCCGGACCAAAGGTCCATCCAGCCCAGGGTCCTGTCTGCCCACAGTGGTCACTGCCAGGTGAACCGAACAGGCAATGATCAAGCGATCTCTCTCCTGCATCCATCTCCACCCTCTGACAAACAGAGGCTAGGGACACCATTCCTTACCCAGCCTGGCTAATAGCCATTAAGGACCTAACCTCTGTGAATGTATCTAGTTCTCTTTTAAACCCTGTTATAGTCCTAGCCTTCACAGCCTCCTCAGGCAAGGAGTTCCACAGGTTAACTGTGCGCTGTGTGAAGAACAACTTCCTTTTATTTCTTTTAAACCTGCTGCCCATTAAAGTCTATGGAGTCTCCCAGCCTCCTACCCCTTCCTGTCCCTGCTGCTGCTTCTTCTGCCAGCCAGGAACAGCACCCTTCCTCCTCTGGCTCTGGCAAGCCACCCAGCTGTCTCGAAGCTGCAGTTCCTTTTACATGAGCCTTCCAAGCTTCGCCTGGCTGCCTCCCTCACAGGTTGCTTGGAGGGCACCACTGTCTTGCCTTTTCCTGAGGCAGGGTGTTGCAATCCCACAGGGTCTCCCAGAAGGCCCTCCAGCGCACACCCCATCCCAGGCCCACGGAGCCAGGCCCTGTACAGACATGGCGCCTCCCCAAAGAGCAAGGCAAAGGAGGTGTTCTTCTCCCCCGGCAGGGGAAATCAGGCACAGCAGGGTGACACGATTTCAGCCACAGCCCATGAATGTGTCACACTGCGACTCACTGCCCCCCTTTCCTCAGATGGCTCCGGAGAGACTTGTCTGGCTGGCGGGCGCTCTGCTGGCTTCCCAGGCGGACAGTCCCAAAAGCGCAGCCCCTCCGACACAAAGCTCCTCTGGAGGAGGCTGGCGCGCTCTTGGCTGAACACGGAACTCAGCACCGGGGTTTACATGCAGACCCAGATGCAATTCCAAATAGCTGCTGAACTCATTACTGCCAGCTTTCCCGCAGAACACGAGAGGCCCCGGCTCAGCTAGCGGCGCCTCCCTGCCGTGCCTAGGAATACATTACACACCGGCTCCTCCTGCAGAACGCAAAAGTCATTATCCCAGGCGTGGCCTCCTGAGTGGACCTGCTTCCTAGCTGTTATCCCCCATCTACCACCGACCTCCACAATCTCCCTCCTCGGGGCATGGCCAGCCAGCCTCTTGGCTAATGAGAGATGCACTCTGTGCACAGCCCAGCCCAATTGTGTGTAGGTCTGGGCAAATATGGCACAGCTCTCTGGCGAGGCAGAGGAGCATGGTGGCTAGACAGCTACCCGAGTCTCCCACTGTCAACTGCACTGCCAGGCTGCGCTCTCCAGTGGCTCCACATACGCTCCGGATCTCGCATCCCCCATGCTTTGCTGTGGCACAGACCACCCACCTCTGGCTGCTCACCGAGCTGGGACCCATTCACCCCGCACTGCTCAGGAAATTGGAGGGTTGCCAGCAGAGCTGCGCCCACAAACTCCACCAATCACTGCTGCCAAACCCGCTCTGCCAAGCTTTGCGCCCCTCTGGCCAGCCTGCTCTTTGCGAGCGCTCAGCTGAGGCGCCATGCCACACAGCAACCAGAATCTACTGTCCGTGGGAAGAGGCTCAGAGAGGCTGTGTCTAGAAAAGTCGGGAAAAAATATGCACTTTGCAAACCACAATTTGCATCTCTTTTTCTGCCCCCCCCCCCTTTTTTTTTTGCCCTAGGCTGGAACTAGCCCTAATCCCCACTGCAGTGAGGGAGTCTGTGTCACAGACCCTATCCTGCTAACAGCTCACGCCAATGAAGCAGGAGAACTGATTCTAACCCTGTTACTGCTGTGATATGCAACACGGTCTGCCTATCCCATACAGCTACATAAGCATAGTCTGAGCCAAGCCTCACAAGCCCACCCCGCTCCGTAGTGCCAGGCAGGGCCATTGTCCCCACCGTGCAGACGGGGAACAAACACAGAGAGGTGCGCTGGAAATCCACGGCGCCTGCAGCCAGTCTCTGGCCAATGCTATAATCATGATTCACCCTGCCTCTCCCTGGGAAAACCAAGTGGCCTTAGATTTGTTTGAAATCTTAACTCGTGTAGCTACGTGACTAGGGATGTAATCGACTAGTTGACTATCCAATCAGACAGTTAGCACACTAGTCGACTAGTCGCTTCCGCCCCACCTTGCTGCCTCTATCACAAAATGGCAGCAAGGGGGGGGAAGAGGACGAGGTGCTGGAGGGAGCCGGCTTAAAAGCTGGCTCCCCACAACTCCAGCTCTGTGGAGGGGGCGGGGGCGCAGCAGCAGCCAACTCTGAAATGCACAAGAGCCTCCATGGGGAGGGAGGGAGAGAGGGAGAGAGAGAGAGAGAGAGAGAGAGAGTGTCCGTCTCTTCCCCCCACCCCCACTCCGGGTGAACCTAGGCTCCACTCCGGTGTTTCTCCTTTGAAATGCACAAGAGCCCCAGCCACAATGTACGGGAGTCCCCAGAGGGGGCTCTTGTCCATTCCAAAGCGGAAGGGACTGCGTGGAGCCTGGGGTGAGCGGTGGAGGGGGACTCCCCTTGGGAATTCTTGTTCATTTCAAAGCGGAAGCATCCACCCGGAACCTGGGGTCAGTGGGGGGGGGGGGGGGAGGACACTCCCCATGGGAGCTCTTGTCCATTTCAAAGAGGAAATGCCCTCATGGAGCTGGGGTCAGCGGGACTCCTGGCTCCAAACTTTGAAATGCACAAGAGCCCCCGCTGCATCGCCAGCATGCTCCTTGGCTTGCAGAGGGAGCAGACTGTGTATGACACTGAGCTGGCTGGGCCAGCTGCACGTCCCATGATCCCCAGAGCTTCCTCTGCTTCAGAGAAATCTTCAGCCAGCCTCTGAGGGCAGCCCTCCAGGTGTAGGAGCCTAGGGGCCAAGGAGTCAGCCCTAGATGGCAGGTAACAGTCTGATTATTAACAGAACAAATAAGTAGATTTTCCTCCCCACACAGAGCAACAGAAACATCCAGTCACCATGAGATCTCCTGTCACAGAGTGTACAGGTGCATTAACCTCCCCCTTTACCAGGAGAATGCAGAGATGACTTGCCCCCTGCTTGGTTTTCAATTTTTAAATAAAGTCATTCCAGAGTGACATCAGCGCCATGCAATTTATTCCTGTGTTAGCTTGTCACACTCCCTGGGGGCCCAGGAGGCGAGGTTATCAACTGCATTTGTGAACGCTGCCACCCCCACCTCAGGCTGAGGCTGCTCCTTAACATTTCCTTGCAATCACTCCAGCTCATGCTGATTACAATCGATTTTCTTTGCCCCCAGTTCCAAAGGGTTTGCATCTACACATTTGCTGGGCAAACTCAGACCAGGCTCACCAATAACCCTCTTGCACACACTGAACATCCTGCTTATTATGCTGAAGGGAGATGTTCCCTCTCTTGCTGTCATTGACAAAGGTCTCCACTTTCAGTGGTGCTAGGTGCAGGCTAAGTTCTTGTCTCAAGATGCTGAAGGCTTCCTCCAAGATGCTCAGCACCTGGGTGTTCAGCATCCCACAGGATCTGGCCCATTAACCCTCGGGGCACTGCTAGTGCTGGGGATAGGATTTGTTAGTTTCTCTATGCAACAAGGATTAAAAAAAGACAAAGGTTCACATGTTTATGACAGCCCCTTTGCACCCCTCTAAGCCTAAATTATATTTACTTCACTGCAAGGCCCTTTATATAACCAGACGAGTATAAAGGAGCCCGTGTGTAAATGAGAATCAGGCCCAAAATACTCTGCCTGCGTGTTGATTATCACTGGGAAAAAACACCCCCGAGGACAGCAGGGTGGGGGCTGTCAACGTGTGCCGTGTTGCACAGCACCTCACACACGGGGTCCCTGATTCCTGACTGGAGCCTTAAAACAAGCGACACCACTTCCGTAAATGGTATGTCGTCCCAAAGCATTTCCACACTCACAAGGCAGGCCCCAACCAGGAGACGTTACAGCAGTCAGGCCTCTTTGCCCTGGGTTTTCCCTCCTAGTTTGACATTTTAGGAGTCTCGTTTTCCAGCTTTCCCTGAGGCCTAACAAGCCTACTTTAAAGAAAACAACCGCTGAGACCCTCCCATAATCACAGGTTTCCAGGAACTGAGGCTTTAAGAAACCCACTCAATAACGTACCCCAGGAGATTAGAGAACGAGAGTCAGTGTGTAAAACACGCACCCATCACTTCATGGAGGTAATCTGGACGTTTCAACTGGGCAGTGAAAACAAACTGTTCCATTTCCCTTTTTCTTTTAGTCAGTTTCATTCTCTGGGACATGGCTCACAATGCTAATGGTGAAGGACAAACGCATCTCCCAAACCCATGAGGGTTTCTTAATTAACCCCCCTCCCACTATGACAACAAAGCTGGTCCCACCAGGGGAACGCTTGCCCCTTCTGCAAACGCAGGGAATCCCAGATGGGGTGGGAATGGGGTAGGCTCTCCAGTACATCAGAGACTGGGGTGCTCTGGGCCTGTGGACTGGGTATGTCATTAGCCCCCCTGTGAATCTGAACCATGGAAAATATGACTCTGCTACAGCTCCCAATTGGGTGGGGGGTTGGACCCAGATCCTTCTGCACTTAATTCCCTTGGGCACTAGGTACCTAAATACCTAGAAGGAGCTGGGCTTTAGTCCTTTAGCTCGCGCTTGTGTGCTTCTCCTCAGAGGTACCCGGTTCAATCTCTGGTGATGGCTTAGAGTGCAACAACCATGCAACACCAGCTTGAGATCTCGGTCTCAGCTTGGATCTAAAGCAACACCACCTGGATGGAACAAGCAAGAGTACAGCCCGACTGGTAACTTCATCCATCCAGTCAGGGCTATGCTCCCTTCCCCTCCTCCAGGGCACGCCAATCCAGCTACTCTGGAAGCAACAGGAGCACAACCCCCCCCTCACTGCAGTATCCGCAGAGTGAGCTCACAGGCTCCTGGGAGCACTCCTTCCTGGAATCCGCACAGTCAGCAGCCACAGCTCCATATATTAACAGTGCTCCAGCTACCAACAGTACAAAGCCAAGATCAAAGGCTTCACCACGGCTACCTCCACCACGCAGAGGGCCTGGGAGGAGAAACCTGGGAGTGTGTGTGAAGCACTTGCACACCAGCGTAGCACACACAGGGCAGGAAGTCACTGAGAACACCCAGCTCAGCAAGAGGCCGTGCAGTTCCCCCAGTCTCCCCCATAAGCAGGAATGAACCGGCTGGCTTCCCACACTGGCCCAATGCCCCATATGTTCTTGCCACCTCCCTGGAGCAGCAGGGGGCAGGAGGGAAGCAAAGCTATGCCCCGGGGCGGGCAGGGCTGTGCTAGGACAAGACGTTACAAAGAGTCAAAGTGACTAAATTCATTCGGGGGAAGCCCAATGGCTCTGGGTTTTATACACGCAGCCTGAGTAAGCACTGCCTGCAGCGAGGCCCAGGAAACTGGAAGGATCTCCCAAGGGGGTGACAGGAACCCAGTCCCACGGGTCACTTCAAACCCGCCAGCACACCGACAGGATGCTACATAGCCTGGGGCATCCTCACTCAGAGCCTGCGGGAGGGATAGGACAGTCAAACCAGGCCTGGTCCAGTTCCAGCCTAGACAACTTGGAACCACCAGCCACACAGCACAGAGAGCAAGGCACCAAGGAAATGGCGTGAGCCTCATTCCTCAGCAAATCTCCAGTGAAGAAGATTATGGCTCTCTCCTAGAGCTGGAAGGGACCTTGAGAGGCCATCGAGTCCAGGCCCCTTGACAGCAGGACCAAGAACCATCCCTTGACAGATTTGCCCCAGACCCCTACATGGCTCCCTCAAGGATTGAACCCACAGCCCTCTATCCCTCCTCCATTATCTCTTACCAGAGCCTCGCATCCAGCGGATGAGACACCGAGGCAAGTCCCATGTTGTGTCACTTACCCGCACTGCAGCAAAGGAGTCTCGGGATCCCAGCTCGGGGCTGTGGCCTGGTGAAGAGAGATGGAAACTGGCGTCGCTCGGCACTCGCCTTGGCATGGCTGGCAAGGAAGGGAAAGGTGAGGGGGAGGAGCACCCTTCATCTGCCCAGTCATTCCTTAACTCTGGGAGGGCTCTTTGGTCAGCCTTGCCAGGCAGCTGGGGCACCTGCAAAAGAGAAGACAACCAGCCATATTGCAGGGCGAGCCAGCCACCCTCCAGGCAGAGAGGCATCTTGGCCTGACTGCTCCCTTCCAGTCCACAGTATCCTTGTCGTCTCCCAAAGCAGACCTGCTCTTACCCACAATGCACCAGACAGCCCCTCCCCATCAAGGTGCTGGAGAGGTCCCTCCTCGCTGGCCTGGGCTCCACAGAGAACAATGTCGCCTTCCCAGGGCCCCACAGAAACAGTGGGCAAGTCTGGTCTCCCAGGGGCAGAGAAGGGCCACGAGGCTGATCTGAGGAATGGGAAAGCTCCCCTGCGAGAGGCGACCAAAGAGCTTGGCTTGTGGAGCCGGGCCAAAGAAGGCTGAGGGGCGATAGGCTGGCTCTGCCGAAATCCACCAGAGGGAGGGAGAGGAGCTACTGAGTTAAGCATCAAGGTGGACACAAGAACAAATGGATAGAAACTGGCCAACAATAACCTTAGGCTTGAAACGAGACGAAGGGTTGTAACCATCAGAGGAGGGACGTTCTGGAGCAGCCTCCCAAGGGCAACAGTGGGGGCAAAAAACCTCACTGGCTCCCAGACCGTGCTGGACCCGTTTAGGGAGGGGATGGTACGACGAGGCTGCCTGCGATGGCACGTGGCCCATCAGTGACTGCCTGCAGCAAATCTCTCCAAGGGCTGGTGATGGGGCACTAGACTGGGCGGGCTCTGAGTTACTATAGAGAATTCTTTCCCTGTGGTCTGGCTGCTGATTCTTGCCCATATGCTCAGGGTCCATCTGATTGTTATATTGACAGCGAGGAAGGAATTTTCCCTGGGTCAGATTGGTGGTTGTTTGCTTCCCCTGCAGCATGAGGCACAGGTCACATGCAGAGTTAAACTTGTATAAATGGTGGGTTCTCTGTCATTTGAAGTCTTTATGCCATGATGTGAGGACATCAGTAACTCAGCCAGAGGTCAGGGGGCTGTTACAAGAGTGGGCGAGGTTCTGTAACCGGCAGTGTGCACAGAGCAGACTAGATGATCACAGTGGTCCTTTCTGACTTTAGTGAGAGTATGAGTAAAAATGTTACATTTTTAAACCCAACCAGTGTCCCTTAAGTGACTCGCCACAATATCAGAACATGCCCGTATTAGAGCCGACTGGGTCTAATACTTATTTAATTTTCTTTCCTGATGTAGGAATTAGGTACAGTGCTTCTAGCAGATATTTTCTAAGTTATTATCTGCAAAAAAAATAAATAAAAGTTTTCAGTTGCCTAAGTAGCTCCTGGAATCACAGTTAAAATTGTCCCCCCTTTCCCCCGAAAAATCTGGAATGCTGCTCCGTGGGCTGGCACAGAATTTGCTCCATCCTCTTGGCCTCACCAGATCCATCCCCCCAAATATACCAGTGAAACTACATCTATGTCCATACACCTTCAGGGGAGGCTTTGCAGGACACCCCACTTGCCCAACTTAGGCTGCCTCTCCAGGGTTTCATCTCAGAAGGGTTGGGCCCAATGCAGTCAGACGGGGGAAGTTTAGATCCAAAAGTGCAGTAAACACACACCTGGGTGGAGAACAAGCTAAACCTTCCTGTTGCAGAAAAAACTTTTCCATAGCGAGATTACTGTAGCTATGGTGCCTGGGGCTCAGCCCTAGGAGCATGTGTCTTGAATGCATCCCTTCCCCTCCTGCCTCAGTGCTAGCAAATCAGCCTCACTCCTGCTGGTAAGAGGTGGCCCACAAGTCACCAGGTGCTGGCTGGGGGAGAGCGATGCTCTTGCACTGGCCCAACGCAAGCAGCTGGGGATGGAGCCTGCCTACCAAAAATGGACAGATGAGTTCTCAGAAGAGAAATGCTGCTCCCAAACCTCCACTTGCACTGAGCGAGAGCTACTGGGATCGGCTAGTGCCCCCTTCTTCCAGGCTTGGGCTCTTCTGCCTCCACAGACCTGAGTTTGCTACTGGCTCACAAAATTCATAGTCAGGTCTGTCCCTGCCTCCAAGCTAGGGGTCTGGCCTTTGGCAGCATTTGGCAGCCGGGTGGCCACACAGCCTGAATGCAGCACATACAGCCCCTGGGCTCAGGCTGGCAGCCCGACGGGGAGAGGAATTTGGGCCAAGGACACAGGGCACAACTGAGCACGAGAGGGGCCGGGGCACCCCTGAAAAGCACAACGCGCTGTAAAGCCGTTACCTGCAGCCTGCAAACGGCCCCTCGCAGCCAGGGGGCGCTTACGCACCCTGCCTCAGTTTCCCCTTTCTCAGGGATCCCCACAACGGCGCCCCGACGCCCAACCACAGAAGGGCTGGTCGTGCCCAGCTGAGCAGAGAATGCAGAGGCCATGCCCCTGCCTGGCCCCGCCCCCTAAGCCTGGCGCTAGTCACGTGACCCTCTGTCACGTGACCCTACACGTGGCCGCCCTGGCTAGGGCTGTGCACGTGCACCTGGTCCCTGCACGGCAAGGGCGCCAACTTTCCACGCCCACCCACCCAAAGCCCTGCCCCTCCTCTGAAGCTCCGCCCCCACGAGCCCCTCCTCGCGCTTTCACCCCGGTTCGCCCCGACGGGGGCTCCAGGCCAGGGGGGAGAGGGAGGTAGCTCTGTAAGTGCCCGGCCCGGCCCACTCCAGCCGCTGGGCCCCTCCGAGCACGCAGCTCCCAAGCCCGGCGAAGCAGTGTACTGTCCCCTGGGTCCGCGCTCGCTGCCAGGGGGACACGCTGCTTTCCAAGCTGGGTACGTTGCATTAGTCTTGGCTTGGAGTCCTTTTTTTGTTTTGTTTTGCTCGACAACTTTGGTCTCCCTCCCTTTTTTTACCCCTTCAATAGAATTTTTTCCCAGGTTTTTTTTGGGGGGGCGGGGGGGCGGTATTTTTGTTCCAACCATCTGGCAACCTACTTAGGACTGGCTGAGGCAGGGCATAGGAGGGGCGGTGGGCTCTGGGCTGAGGGGTGGGGCAGAGGGTTAGGATGCTGGAAGGAGTGCGGCACGGGGAGTAGAATTGCCAACCCTCCCAGACTGGCCAGGAGTCTCCTGGAATGGGCCTCAATTGGCCAGTTTTGGGCCAATGGGAGCTGAGACATTTTGCTAGAGTCAGGGTCAGTGAGCAAGCCTCCAGAGCAGAGCCACACGGAGCAGCCAATGAGCCTGGGACTGCAGCAGACAGGCAGGGACCCGGTCTCAGGTTCTGCAGGGCTGCTGGCTGGGAGCCACTTAGATAAGCTCCTCCCAGCCACAGCCTGCCTCTGGCACCCTACTCCCTCTCTCTTATTAACTCCCTGCCCAAGTCACCCCCCTCCTATCCCAGGTCTCCACCCAAACCTTTGTATCCCATCTCCCCCACCTCCTCTAGGTCACAACTTGCCCCTCTCAGACCCTGCACCCCTTCCTACAGCTCTCCCCCAGGCCAGACTCCTTTCCTGAACACATACCCCCTCCTGGACCCTGCACCTAAGCCCCTGCCCCAGATCATAACCTAAACTGCCTCTCAGACCCCACACCTCTCCACCCCAGTCCTCTATCCCAAGCTCCCTTCTACACCCAGCCCACCATCCCAGACCCTGTGCCCCCTCCATAGAAGTGCAGCCCTTGACCACTTACCAAAATCTTGGAGTGGCCCCCCATTAAAAATAATTGCCCAGCCCTGCTCTAGGAGATAGAATCATAGAATCATAGGACTGGAAGGGACCTCGAGAGGTCATCGAGTCCAGCCCCCCGCCCTCAAGGCAGGATCAAGATGGTTTAGATGCAGGAGGGGTTGCCAGATGGTTTAACCAAAAATACCACACACACACACACAAAACCCACCGGGGAAAAAATTCTGGCGAGGAAAAAAAAGGGGGAGACCCCAAGTGTTAATAAGCAAAAACAAATGTTTAAAACCATCATGGCCCCTTTAAGAAATGCCTTGGAGGCTTTTGGGCCCTAACAGACTGCTGGCGGCCATCTGCCATCTAGCCAGACAGCTCCCCTGCAGAACCAGGTAAGCACCCGGGATTTTTGCTTCCTGTCCGGGAAAAAATCCAAAAGTACCGGCCATGGTAGGACATTGTAGGTGTCTGGAATTCTCTGAATGTTTGAAGGAAAAAAGAGGAGGGGGGGGAGACCAAAGTTGTTGAGCAAAAAAAAAAAAAAGACTCCAAGAACCTGTATCACTGCTAGGGGTTACCAAGGAGTCATTAAAAAAACCCAAACAAACCCGGACACGCTTCATATGGGAGGGAGGAGGGGGAAGGACCTGCCAGGAAGGGAGCGTTGCTGGCCGGGAAGGGGGGGGCCTGGAAACGGCTAACGGGGAGTCTACAGGAAGCAGGGCTAGTCGGGGGGGGGGGGGGTCGGGCGGAACAGGGCTGGCCATGGGATATCGGAGGAGAGGGGACCGGCCGGGAGGGGGCGGGGCTGGCCAGGAGTAAGGGGGGCAGGAAGCTCAGCTGGGGGGGATCGGGGGCCACGAGGGTGGCCGGGAGGAAGGGCCGGCAGGAAGCAGAGCTGGCAGGGTGTGGGGGGGGGGTGCAGGGGCGCTGGCCGGGGGAGATCAGGATGAGAAACAGGCCGGCGGGAAGCAGAGCTCGGGGGCCGCCGGGCTGGCCGGGAGGAAGGGAGGGCAGGAAGCAGAGCTAGGGGAGGGTGCAAGGGGGCTGGCTGGGGAAGATCAGGACAGGAAGTGGGGGAGAACCGGCCGGGAAGGGGAGGTGAGCAAATTGGCCGGCGGGGAGTGGGACTGACCTGGGCACTAGCTGCCTGTCCCGCGCAGGCTCCCGGCCACGCACGAGGGAGGAGGAGGCTTCCCCTTCTCCTCACGCTCAACCGACTGAGGGCTCCCGGCGGCAATCGCGGCCCCGCCTCCCGGCTGGGACTCCCAGCCACCCCCCCGCCCCCGCCAGGCTTACGTCCAGTGCGCAGCCGGAAAAATCAGAGAATACTGGACATTGCACATTGCACGTGTCCGGTATTTTCTGATTTTTTTTACTGGACAAAGAGCGCAAATACCGGACACCTGGCAACCCTAGGAGGGGCTCAGAGCTGGGGCAGAGTCAGGGTGCAGGCTCCAGCTGGCACCAGGGACCAGTGGTTTGGCTCAAGGCTGCAGCAGGAGCGTGGGGTGGAGGCTCTGGGAGGCAGTTTGGGAGTGGGAGGGGGCTCAGGGCGGGGCAAGGACTGGGGTTGCAGGACGGTATGCAGAGGCAGGCTCCGGCCAAGCAGCGCTTACCGCAGGCAGCTCCCAGACATGATGGCATGTCCCTGTGGCTCCTAGCAAGGCGGGGTGGCCAGGCGGCTTTGCAGACTGCCCTTGCCTGCATGCACTGCCCCCCGCAGCTCCTACCTGCTGCAGTTCCAGGCAGTGGGAGCTGCAGTCAGCAGTCGGGGCAAAGTCAGCGCCCCGAGATGTTCTGGCCACCCTGCTGGCACCTGGGGCCACAGGGCTATGCTGCCACTTCCAGGAGCCATGCAGAGCCTTCCTGAGCCCACGCTGCTGCCTGTGCCAACTAGACTGGGGCCTATTAAAATCCCCCAAAGTACTTTCAGTAGCAACCAGGGGATTGAGGCTGATTCCAGGAGACTTTCAGCCAGTCTGAGGTGGGCTGGGGATGCAAGAGCAGGCTCCAGGCTGGGGAGGAGGGGTTTGGAGTATGGGACGGGAGTCAGGTCTGGGGTTGGGATGTGGGAGGGGATGCATGTTCCAGCGCGGGGGGGGGCTAAAGGCTGGGGCCAAGGGGTTTGGTGTGCAGGAGGGGGTTCCAACCTGGGGCAGGGGTTGGGGTATGCGAAGAGGTTGAGGCTGCAGGCTCTGGCCAGGCAGTGCTCACCTCAGGGGGCTCCCAGAACTGGCCAGTGTAAGCTTACGGCTCCTATGCACATGGGTGCATGGGTGGCCAGAGGCCTTGATGCACTGCCCTCGCCAGCTCCCCATGGCCTATACTTCCTGACCAATGGGAGCTGTGGAGCTGGCGATGAGGGCGGGGAGCAGCGTAAGGAGCCTCTCTGGCCACCCCTCTGCATCTGTAGCCACTCCCAGGAGCCAAGTGAGCCAGGGCAGGCAGGGAGACCGGCTTAGCACCACCCTGCCACCGACCGGAGCCACCAGGGCAGGCAGGGAGACTGGCTTAGCACCACCCTGCCACCGACCGGAGCCACCAGGGCAGGCAGGGAGACCGGTTTAGCACCACCCTGCCACCGACCGGAGCCACCAGGGCAGGCAGGGAGACCGGCTTAGCACCACCCTGCCACCGACCGGATCCACCAGGGCAGGCAGGGAGACCGGCTTAGCACCACCCTGCCACCGACCGGATCCACCAGGGCAGGCAGGGAGACCGGCTTAGCACCACCCTGCCACCGACCGGAGCCACCAGATTCTCTTTCTGACTGGCTGTTCTGGTAGAAAACTGGATGCCTGGTAACTATCTCAGCATGGCAGCATCGGCATCTCGCACTTCCCCTGGCGCACGGAGCCACCCAGCCAGCGCCTGCGCGTCTCACCAGAGTTCCTTCCTGTGGCAGGCTCTGGCATCTTCCCCCTGCCCGCCTTGGCAAACCCAGCATTGCCTACCTTGGCCGAGAGGGGACGAGGCTCGATGGGCGGCAGATGGCAAGCAGACGTCAATGCTTCTGGAATGGAGCGCAGGTAGCTCTGATGGGGACCATCCAGAGGCCGGAGAGGTGCTGGGGAGGGCACTCTTGGGACATACCCCCCCTCCTCCCTTGCAGAGAGCCAGGGGGCAAGCTGATGGGAAGACACTGGTATGTCCTTCCTGGCAGGCGGGCGGTGCTCGTGGAAGGACACTGCGTAGGCCAGCCTCCCACAATGCATTGCGAGCTCGTCCTCACCCACCCGCAGCAGTGCCAGAGTGTCGCTGTAGTGGTACAGGTCCTCGTCCTTCCCGGCCAGGAGGTTCAGCCGCGGCTGGTTGGTGCGAGGGTAGATGGCGAAGATAGCTTCCCCGGCCCGGAAGCTGCTCTGCAGCAAGGGCCCCTGGAGCCGCAGGGCCTCGATCCGGAGCTGCACATCGTGGTTCTCGTCATTCCTGCAGAATCCTGGCTCCCCAAACCCCACAAGCAGACATGACAGAGGCCAAGCTTGGAGCACAGTGGCTGAATTAGCTCAGGAGAGTTGCTTCCACTATCCCCAGCCCCACCCTCCCTGGGTCTAACGCCCCCTCCTGGCCCAGCCCCGCCCCGCCCTCCCTGGGTCTGACGCCCCCTCCTGGCCCAGCCCCGCCCTCCCTGGGTCTGACACCCCCTCCTGGCCCAGCCCCGCCCTCCCTGGGTCTGACGCCCCCCTCCTGGCCCAGCCCCGCCCTCCCTGGGTCTGACGCCCCCCTCCTGGCCCAGCCCCGCCCTCCCTGGGTCTGACGCCCCCCTCCTGGCCCAGCCCTGCCCTCCTGGGTCTGACACCACACTGCTCACCCAGCCCTGCCCTCCCTGGGTCTGACGCCCCCCTCCTGGCCCAGCCCCACCCTCCCTGGGTCTGACGCCCCCCTCCTGGCCCAGCCCCGCCCTCCCTGGGTCTGACGCCCCCCTCCTGGCCCAGCCCCGCCCTCCCTGGGTCTGACGCCCCCCTCCTGGCCCAGCCCCGCCCTCCCTGGGTCTGACGCCCCCTCCTGGCCCAGCCCCGCCCTCCCTGGGTCTGACGCCCCCCTCCTGGCCCAGCCCCGCCCTCCCTGGGTCTGACGCCCCCCTCCTGGCCCAGCCCCGCCCTCCCTGGGTCTGACGCCCCCCTCCTGGCCCAGCCCCGCCCTCCCTGGGTCTGACACCCCCTCCTGGCCCAGCCCTGCCCTCCCTGGGTCTGACGCCTCCTCCTGGCCCAGCCCTGCCCTCCCTGGGTCTGACGCCCCCTCCTGGCCCAGCCCCGCCCTCCCTGGGTCTGACGCCCCCTCCTGGCCCAGCCCTGCCCTCCCTGGGTCTGACGCCCCCTCCTGGCCCAGCCCTGCCCTCCCTGGGTCTGACGCCCCCCTGCTGGCCCAGCCCTGCCCTCCCTGGGTCTGACACCCCCCTGCTGGCCCAGCCCTGCCCTCCACTGGGTCTGACACCCCCCTGCTGGCCCAGCCCTGGCCTCTCTGGGTCTGACACCCCCCTCCTGGCCCAGCCCTGCCCTCCACTGGGTCTGACACCCCCCTCCTGGCCCAGCCCTGCCCTCCACTGGGTCTGACACCCCCCTGCTGGCCCAGCCCTGGCCTCTCTGGGTCTGACACCCCCCTCCTGGCCCAGCCCCGCCCTCCACTGGGTCTGACACCCCCCTCCTGGCCCAGCCCTGCCCTCCACTGGGTCTGACTCCCCCCTCGTGGCCCAGCCCACTCAGCTCGTAGACTGCTGCAGAGGTTTCGTCAGGCTGCACACGGGTTCAGCCCCCTGTGAGTGCGGTTACCAGGGGACGTGTTTAGGCTGCTCTTTGACCCTTTGACACCAGTCTAGAGGCCACAGGCCAAGGGGGACTCAGACCATTGGATTCCAGGCATCAGTGAAGAACTGGTCCCTAGCTCAGTGCTGAGCCGGTGAGCTCTGAATTCAGCGGTGGCCCGGGATGGGCCCTTCTCTCCAGCCTCTTACCTCTGGGCAAAGTGAAGAGGAACCTCCTCCTCTCACAGGCGCAGATCTCGCCGAGCTCGCTCTGCTCGATGATGTCGGTGGTCACCGAGCTGGTAAAGAGGACGTCTCCCTCGTTCACCCGCAGGCACACCCCAGCCCCAGACCCCTCCAAGAGCGGGTTCTCCACTGTCAGCCTCAGGGCATACCGGCCCTTTGCATTGAACTGTACATTCACCACCTCAAACTCCAAGTCGAGGGTCTTCTCCTCGGCCTTCAGGCGTGGCCTCTGCAGGGTCATGGGGACACGGGGCTCTGCTGCCCTGGTAGCCATGGGGAAAGCAGCTCCCAGGGAGTGGGGGCAGGGAACCCCTGATTGCTCTCTGATAGCCCCTTAAAATGCCCTGAGACCTGTCAGGTCTGAGCTCCGGCCTGCAACGAGTCCTTCCCTTTGTCCCAGCGGGGAGCCCTCAGGCCCCACTTCCGCCCGCGGGCCAGCAGTGAGTATAGAAGACCTTCCCCCTTGAACCGAGTTCTCGTTGCTCCCCCCAAAGCTTCCTCCCTTTGAAACGGCTGCTTTCCTTGCAGTGACAAATGCCTAGAGCTGCCTGGGGTGGGGCTTGTCCCTGTCAGAGAGAGCCTTCCCTTCGCAAAGCACCTCAGCCCAGGGCGTCCGTCCAGCTCCCCGGAGAGCAGCCTAGCTGAGTGTGCTGTTCCCACTGCGCCCACAGGCTCCACAGGAGGAGGAGGCGGAAGCAGGTTTTTTGATCTCAGTTTGTTTGCCATGAAACCAGGTAACTAGACCGCAAGCTGGCACCCGCCTGCCAGCACACAAAGCCTGCTGCAGAATGAGGGAGGGACCTGTCAGCCGGGGAGAGAAGCAAGGTCTTCTCAGCACCCCAGCCAGGGTGCTGTGCCTCCGAGGGACGCTGTCAGGGTTCTCAGCACCTCGCTGAGCTCTGGCCATTGGGTCTCACAGACAATGGCTGCAGCCCAGGCAAAAAGGACCCTGGAACGTGTGAGGGGAAGGAAGAGCCCCTCGGAGAGCTAAGGGCACAGTCGGAGTCTCAGCAGCCTGGCGAGGGACGGTGGCTCACCTGGCTGAGGAGGATGAGTGGGCTGGTGGGGGCTCGTGACTTGGCCAGGAAGGGGTTGTCAGGAGCAGGGGGAGGGCAATTTGTGAAGAGCAAGGGTGGTGGAGCTGACAGATGCTGGGAGGGCATCCTAGGCCCTTGGCCTCACCACACCTTAGAAATGAAAGTGGGGCCCCAGCAAGGCAGCTGAGTCCCTCAGCCTGAGGCTCAAGCTGGTGTGCTCAGAAACACGCCTGCACTGCCAGAGGCCATGAGGCCATTAAACAGGGGCCGTGCTGTGCCGGGCCTGGTCAGTGACAGAGTGTCCCTGGGTCTAAGCCACACACAGCCAGGGCAGCCAGCTGTAGTAAGTGGAGGGTCAGTAACGTGGAGTTCGCAGGCCTGAATAGAGACCTGTAACATGAAAACAGCAACAGGCCTGCAATCTAGTGAGCAAGACTTTGGTTCAGTCACACAGGAGCCAAGAAAGAGGCCCTACTGATAACTGTGTGATTGCGTAAGTGTAAGCGGGGGAATGGTCCCGCTATTGTGGGGAACTTTCCTGGCTTCTATACCACCCCGGTGAAATGAACCAGCGAAAGGATCTGAGTCCCCGCTCCCACTTCCTTTACCCCACGGCTCCCTGATCCTGAGGGCTCCCCCTCCACTCTCCTGAGTAGCAGAGTCCTCGAAAACCCAACAAGGCTGGGCCCAGGTTTCCTGGGGCTTAATCCCTGACCTTGTAGTCACTAGGGGCAGGAGTTAGGGTGTCCCCACTCCGAGGTGCTCTCTTTACACTGCAGGCCTTCTTGGCCCAGTGATCACTTCATAAGGTTCAAAGCAAATACAATTTATTAAACATCAACTGATTAAAGAGAAAAGAATAAGAAAAAATGAGAATGGTTAAATGAGAACACACAGCCCTGCTCTGTAGCACAGGGACATCAAAACAGCAGCTTGCAGAGTGTAAGGACAGTCCACAGTCTCTTCCTTAGAGGCCCCTTAGAGGCCTTGGATGTGCTGCAGGGGGGGGGGGGGGGCTGCAGGCTGGACACGCTTGCTCTGGCAGTGACCACACAGCCTCAAGCTCTAAGTGGCCAGACCCCTCTCCCAGTCCAGAGCCTCTCCCCACACTTTGCAGTTCCCAGCTGCTCACCACATCCAGCTGCAGGGTGCTGCTTGGCCAGTCTCTAGCTTCTTGCATTGCTTCTCTGTTCCTTTCGGCTCTCTGAGCACTGCCAGTCTGCTGCTCAACACAGGGTCTGCGCTCCTTGAGCTGTGTGTGTCAGGCTCAGCTGCTGCAAAAACTGCCCCTCAGCACACAGCTTGCTCTCCCTGGGCTGTCTCTCAGCTCCCTGTTCCTTTTGCAGGACTTCTGCACACAGCTTGCACTCCTTGGGCTGTGTCTCAGCTCTCTGTTTGCTCAGAGAGAGCCAGAACAATCCCAGCTCACAGGGAGGACGGGGTCTGGCCTCTCCCTTTCCTCACTGGCCTGTCCAACCTGTCAATCAGGCTGAGCTGGAGTGTTGGCTGCTTTCCATTGTCTCTGGGGTCTGTCAGTCTCATGAACCCTTCCCCTTCTGAAACTGGGAGCTGGCAAACCAAAAAACTCCCACAGAGTTTTAGTAAGGGGTAACAGTCCCCTTACATAAGTTAGGTCGAGCATGGAAGGACACAGGGAGGCACTGGATACAGACTGTAAGCCAAAGGGAGTAACGGAACATCTTAATAAGAAATGTCTTGGTACAAAAACTCCCTAAAAACTAATGCACAGACCAACCTAGGCTCAGGACTGGGTCAAGATTGGCAGCATGAAGGATAGTAAGTAAGCCCCTCTTCCGTAAGGTGAGGGGTGGTAACTAAGCAACAGAGGGTGGTAACCTGGTACGTAAAGAAGTGATGTGAGTTGTTTGTACCTGTCTATAAAAGGACACCACAGAGGGTGCTCTCCGGCCGACCATGGCGGGGGAGTGGGGGGGCCTCACTAGGTGCCTGAATGGCAGGTGTCTTTGCCTAAACTTACAGAACGCACAGTAGCTTAACTCCAACTGACTGCTGTTAATATCTGTGGTACGGCAATAGGCCTGCCCGGTGTTGGTACCTTGTCAACGCGGGCCATAGTGCCCAGTGGTGTAACATTGGACTGATCTCTACCACCAACTGGTAGAGCTTTGCATTTGACAATAAACCTGCTCGATTGATTTCAAACCTGGCCTGCATCTGTCGTTTCCGGGGCCTCTCAGAGATCTCCTGTGTTGACCCAAGTGCACGGGTTCTAACGCTCTAGATAAAGGGAGCACTGATTGTTACACACGCAGCCAAAAGCTTCTCATCACCGACGGAGCAGAGGTCCTGTCAGGAGCGCGCCAGGACGACCCCGACCAGACGACGCGGACACTGACAGTCCAGACCTCCGAAGGTACCGAGGTACAGAACACCGAGGTACGACACCAGCGACCACTCATGGGGCTGGAATTCCCCAGCCCATCAGCAAATACCAGAGTGAACTCAGTCACCTCCGGAGTTTACTGCCAGCGAGAGGCCCCTGCCATTCTATCGAGACATCGCACAAGGCTCCCTGCAGCAGCTGAATGTCGGCCCTGCGGGAAGCGCTATTAGGTGTGACAAGGAAGTGGGAATCCAGGGCCACATGGCTACTGGCCTCTCTTCTTCCTGCGGGTGCTTCGCTTCCCATGCCCTTCCCCTGGCATGAGCCCTTCCGTTAGCAAACGTTTCCTGCTGAAATCCTGCCGTGTCAGTATCACGCCCTGACTGAGAATCTCTTCTCAGTTGCTCTGGGCTGATTCTGGAGTCTGTTTTGAAGGTAGCTGGGCCAACGCCTGTGCCAAAGCCCCGGGAATCAACAAGAGGCTTCCATGTGCTCAGTGGGACTTTGAATCAGGCCCTAGAGGGGAACCAAACGCCCAGCCTCGCCAGGGCTGCTGCAGAGCGTCAGCATGTGAGGCTCTCCACTCCACTGTCCTCGTGTATTCCAGGAGGGGAGGGCAGCTTTACCACGTGCCTCCGGGGCCCTCTTTGGGTGTGCCCTGCGGGAGGCTGCTCCTCCACTGGCCCTCTGAACCCACCCTGTGAGCCCTCCTGGCTGCTCTCTCCCCCTCCCTGCACCACCTGAATTGTCCGCATCCCCAGCAGCCCGTCTGTTTCCACACCGTGCCTAGGACGCAGCTATAAGTGCATGTCACCCGCGCCTCCGCCCTAAGGCTAGACTTTCGGAGGCCACGCCTGATGCTAGGTCAGAGGAAGATCTGAGCTGATGGGCTAAGAGCCCAGCTCATGGGAATAACACTCCTGAGCCGAGGTGGTTCTCTGCATGGCTATGGGGACAGCCCAGCCGTAAGATCTGGCATTATGGGGGTAGTGGGCTAATGTAATCACGTTACAGTGGGCTCTGGCCCTCACCCCATGGCTTTAGTCCCTGCTCACTTAAGTACCTTTACAATGACAAGTCAGTGGCAGAACTGGGAGGACAAGCTGGCTCTCCTGAATTCTAATCCTCTGCTCTAACCACTATACCACTCTTCCTGTCACCTAGGAGTGGCTTCCTGTCTGGCGCCAGGGCTGGACAGCATCTGACCACTTTCTAGTTCTATCCTGCTGCCCGGGCCACCGAGTTTCCAGGCGGTGGCTCAGGCAGCAGGATCCTATTGAAATGGCTCCCAGTTCCTGATCACGGCGCTACCCTGGCAGGGGCCAGAGCCGTGAGCCCTTTAAATAGCCGCAGCAACCTCGGGCACCTGCCAGGCAACGAGGCGGCAGCAGGGCCGGGAGCCGTAAGCCCTTTGCTGTGTTTTTAATTCAAAGCCTCCAGCCCCAGGCAGCTCAGGAGGGAGGCAACTCCCCAGCCCCACCCCTTCTGACCCAGGCCCCACCTTTTTCTGCGGTGGGTGGAGCCAGCCCATGACCACATACCAAAATTCATTAAGTGGCCCCTCGAGAAACGTATTGCTCACCCCTGGTATAGACAATAGGCAAGGGCTACTGAATGCAGCCACTGTGTCGGGAAACCCCGAGACTGGCGGGCCCCAAGCCTGTGTCAGAATCATGGAGGTGCCAAGGTGACTTAACCACATTCGCCCCCTTTCTGCTCCCAGGACAGCAGGGATCTGAGCGAACCAATCTGGCCTTGTCTGATCTTGGACAAGCCATCAACTCTGAATCTGAATCAACTCTCCTCAGATATGTAGAGGGCCGTATGATTTCCCAGGGAGCAGCAAGGATGATGCTAATATGAACATGCTGTTCTGGACACCCGAGCCTGGGAATCCTTTAATGGTGTGGGAAGAATGAACTCTTGTTTCCTCTTTCCCTGTGCGGTGGGACCAGCACTCAGATCTTGCATCTGATCAGCATTTAATCAATCAACTGGCTTGCCTCTTAGCCGGGTGGCTGCTGCAGCTGTGAGAACCCCAGGAGGTCCCTGTAACCTTTTCCATGGGTAGTTTGGGCTCCCAGGGGATTCATGCCTCCGGGTTTTATGTTCAGCTTTCACAGGTTTCTTTGAAATGAAAATAAACAAACAAACCTTGACTGAAATTGCCAAATCCTACTGAGTTCCCAAACAAACCCATGAACGGACCCAGCTTCGCTCAGGTTTGTTGTCCTTGGTGAATGTGGACCACACTGGAGGTGCTTCAATAAAGGCACAATGGGCCCAAGCTGCAGAAGTTGGAACCAGATTTCAAATGGTTTGAAATTCGGGATTGGTAAAATCAGTGGTGTTGATCGGGCCATTTGTGAAATTTGGATCCATCCTGCCATGACTTAAGCCTGTTTTATACTACATGCATGACTGGTCCAATTAAATCAATGGAGACTACTCAAGGGGTAAATCAAGCATCTAAGCAAATATTTTCAGGATTGTAATCCCTGCCCTCTAGTGCCAAAATTGTTAGGAGCCAGACTTTTGGTGTGGGATCATTCTTCTGAAAGTTGTGCCTCCCTGTAATTGTAACCCCATTAAGCTATAATGTGTGAAAACATAAAATCTTATCCTCTGTATTTCCTTAACCATCCTGATTAATTGCCTTTCACCCCTGCGCAAACAGATTAGAATACAGTCATTAATTATGTGATCAAACATGAATGTTCAGTTAATCTAATGAGATATACATGTAATTGTCTATTTTTTCAGCAGTTCGAGACACACACAGAGCAGGTCTCTGATTATTGTATGCATATAGCAGAAAAAAGAGTGCAGGAAACCCCCCTGATGAGAGAAGCACACAGAAGAAGATATTGAAGCAGTATACTGTGGCGGGAGTAGTGAAAAGCATCACGGCTTGGAAGTGTTAGAAGGGGAGAACTGCATCACTTTGGGAGCTCTGACCAACGCTCTGGATTGTCTCTAGCTTGCATGGAAAATAATGTTATGGTGTCTCGTAGATTCAGCGAGCTGATGGACTGGGCAAGGGAGGGGGCCTGGCGCTGCACTCCTGGAAGGGCATGGCCTTGGGTGGAAGGAGCATGGCCGGGGAAGTTGGCCTTCAGTGCCACCAGAACCGTGGTGCTCCCCCGCCCAGCGCTGGCTGGAGCATGGGCTCTGCAGCGCTCCGTGTGGCTCTGGCAGTGATTTATAGGGCCCTGGCCTCAGGCTGCCGCCACTGCCACAATAGTGGTTGTGGCCAAGAGCTCTGGGCCCCTTTGAATCGCTGGGGCCCAGGGCAGTTGCCCCCTCAGCAGGCCTGGAAGCAAGATCAGGTACATCACAAACCCGGATTTGTTTCCATCTAGTCCCAGGGTCGCCAATGCACAGCATGTGAGCGCCGATTTTGAGTGGCTCCTCTGGCCGTTGGGGCCAGGACTGCACAGTGGCAGTGGCTGCTCAAGCTGCCAGTGTCGGGGCCACATGGCTGCAGCAGCTGCTCCTCCGGCAGCCAGGGCCAGGGCCGTGGCTGTGTCGCCGTGGCGGCTGCTCCTCCTCCAGCGGCCAGAGCCGTGGCTGCAGCAGCTGCTCAGGCTGCCAGGGCCAGGGCCGCATGGCTGCGTGGGCTGCTCCTCCAGTGACCGGGGCCAGAACTTGGGCCATGGATACATACTGGATCCATGGTTAAAAAAGCATCAAGGACATTTTTAAGACTAAATCACAGTCCATCAGAATCCCTAGGAACAAGGGGATGAAAAGGACTGAATTTAATACAAAGCTGCATAAACCCTGAAGGTATGTCTAGACTGCATCCCTCTGTCGGCAGAGGGATGCAGATTAGGCAGGTCGACATTGCAAATGAGGCAGAGATTTAAATATCCCGTGCCTAATTTGCATAAAAATGGCTGTCGCCTTTTGCCGACTCAGCATTGACAGCCTCCAGCTTCCCCCACGTGCACCGGCTGGTGTTATTCTGAGGCACCTGAAGGCAGAGGGAGAGAAGACGAAAAGCCATCAAAATCGTATATTTAAAAAAAATACAGAAATCCTGACAGCAGGATGAATTGGCTCTCAGTAGCCAATGGCGGTATTAATGACTTTAAAAAGTACCAACGGCACGCAGATCTGTAAACAGACGTGAATACAGCCTCTCCCCGACTTACGAACCGGTTACGGATCAAGCAATTGGTCCATAACTCACTTTGTTCATAAGTCAGACCCCATAGAGTTACACGTGACTGTTCGTATGCACGGATCGCGTTCGTAACTTGGGGTCTGCCATTTTGACAGCTTCGGTCATAACTGCGAACTTTCGTAAGTTGACCGTTCGCAACTCGGGGCCCAGCTGCACATTAAATCTTGGCACGCCACTTCTGAAAGGTTGCTGGCCCCTGGTCTAGGCGTTCATCAGGGAAAATGCCCTTTGACTTCAAAGGGAGTTTTACCCATGCCAGGAGTGAAGGGTTTTGCCCCGCAGTCAGGCCTCATAGCATCA
Source organism: Pelodiscus sinensis (assembly GCF_052426305.1). Classification (NCBI taxonomy): domain Eukaryota; kingdom Metazoa; phylum Chordata; order Testudines; family Trionychidae; genus Pelodiscus; species Pelodiscus sinensis. The sequence goes on from NC_143065.1 coordinate 7,477,476, forward strand.
GCCAGAGCCCGGCATCATTGGCGAGGTGCTGCAGGCGCACGTAGCGAGACAGGCCTGAAGTAGAAATAGACCAGACAGACAAAGCAAGGAGAAGAGACGAAGTGACTGTCCATGGTCACACAGTAGCTCAGTGGCAGAGCTGACAACAGAGCTCCCACTTCCAGTCCAGCCTTTTGTGCACGGCACCCAGCACATCATGGAAGCAGTGCGCAGAGGAGAGGGAGGAGGAAACCTGCTTCGAGCAGGGGGTGAGGAAAGGGCCTGGAAATGCTGATACCAGGCCAAGATTTTCAGGGTGCCCAGCTGAGTCCATCCATTACGGCATGTCTCCTGCTTGCTCCGCATTGTCTATGCGGGTTGCTCTTATGGGCTGAGCTCCATTCCCCATGACACTATAGAGTCTCCCCTCTGCTGCGGTGCAGCTTTGTGCAGCCATACAGCTGCAAGCACATGCTGGGAAGCACAGTCTGTCCAGGGAGCACTGGGCCCTAGAGGAGACTGGGGGCATCGGGCATTCGGAACTACAGCTCCCACAAGGCAGTCGGCCATGTCAGTGTGTAGAAATAAATTACACATAAGTGACCCTGTAGAAAATTTCATCATAGAAATAATAAATGTAGTTTAACATGGAAATGCCTCAAAATGAAATGTTTCTGGTCAGTTCGCCAAACTGAAATGGAACATTTTAACTGGAGAATATTAAACATTTTAATTTCTATTGAAAACTTCCAAAGTGCAACATTTTGTTCCAGAAGAAAATACAATGTTCCAACTTTCCAGCCTGATTTGGGCCAAGCCCAGTGTCCCCGCGCTTGCTCGGCTCTGAGTGCGACTGAGGTGACCACTGCTCATGAAGATTTGTTCGGTCAAAAAGCCTCTCTGCATGGCCAAGGGTTTTGGTCACAATTGTTGCTTGCCATCTAGAGGCACTGCACGGGCTGCAGGGCGCGTCCTCACAGCACCCATAGCTCAAAATAAGCTATTCAATCTGAGCTACGCAAATTGTGCAAAAGCAACAAGGAGTCCTGTGGCACCTTATAGTCTGACGAAGTGGGTCTTTGCCCACGAAAGCTTATGCTCCAATGCATCTGTTGGTCTATAAGGTGCCACAGGACTCCTCGCCGCCTTTGCAGACCCAGACTAACACGGCGACCCCTCTGATTCTTGACAAATTGTGTAGCTTATTTCCAGTTAATTTTGAAACCGAGTGCTATTCCGAAACGTCCCTTACTGCTCGTGGAGCAAGGCTTTCAGGGACGTCAGACTCGCAAGCCTGTCACATTTCAAAATAACGGGCTTGCTCAAAAGACGCGGCCCAGCTGTTCCGGGATACTTCCGGGATCCCGACATAGCTCCTCAGTGTAGACGTAGCCTCAGTTAGCGCGGCTCTCTCCTCAAGCCATTGGGATTGGGGCGAGGCCAGAGAGGCCGTCCCCACGGGGAGGCAGTGAAAGCAGAGGAAAAAGAGGAAAGCTGCTGGGCCGGATTCTCAGCTGAAGTAAATTGCCATTGCTCCACTTTTGATTCACACCATCTGATGAGCTGCACCGATTGACTCCAGTTGGGGATCTGGTCTCCTGCCTTTCATGGTGGCCAGCACAGGCAAAAGCAGGGCTAGTTTGCAGTGAGCGGGGTCCCTTCTGGCTCTGGGCACTATGTCTCTCGGTGGGCTGTGTGTGTTTGTACGGGGGGACAGCAGAGTGGACAAAGCGCTGGAGCAGAGAACTGTCTGCAGCCTCTGCAGAAAGGTGGCTGATAATCAGAGGATGCCTGGTTGCTTTTCCCTTTCTAAACCCTGAGGTGGGCCCCAGCCAAGCACCTTGAGCAGGAGAAGGGATAAAGTTCCCCAGCAGTAGAGTCTCCTCTCAGCTGTGCTGAACTTTGCCTTTAAGCTTTAAACAGCAGCGCTGCTGGGCTCCTCTGATCAGATTAAGACACAGGAGCAGCTGCAGCAGTTGCTGAGTGCACTTGCCTCTAGACAGCTAGCTCTTGGGGTGAGTTTGAGCCACAGGGAGAGAAAGCAGGGAAGTGAGGGATCCGTAAGCTGCTCTCCTCGAGGCTGACTTTTTAACCGGATTCCATCTCCTGACTGCTCCAGAGGAGAGGAGTTTTGTGCATCTGCTCTCCTCTCAGAAGAGTTGACTAAAGAAGGTAACGTTTTACTTTGTTGGGCTCTCCTGAGTTGCTGTTTCCTGCTGCAGGGGGGACTTTGTCAGTAAAGTTTGGCCTGACAGACTACACAGGCAATTCAGAGGAATGAATCTGCATGTGACATGGGCTAGTCTGTTGTTTATTACCGCAATTCATAAACACAAATTGTAATCGGCTGAGAGTTTGTTTGAGGCACTTAGTTCTGTTCTTGAAATCCGAAGTCTCACAGGAGCAAAAGGCGTTTGTAAGCCCCCTTGAGTCTCCGTAGCTAATGATTTCTAATCACCATTATAAGCCTTTAGGTGTCATTTTGCTGGGAGATGTCTTGATTTTGCATCAAGACACCAAAGTCCACATTACACCTAGTATTACATTTTGATCCCCCCCCCCCAATACTTGTGGCTTTTGTTACTGTCACTTGTGAACAGCTTTGCTGTTTGTTCTGGCTTTCATCCTACAAACTCTTATGCATAGGTTTAAATTTTACTCATGTGCAGGATCCCATTCACTGGAAGAGAACTAGTTGTATGAGTAAAGTTAAGCAGGTGTGCCTGCGTTTACAGGATTGGGGCTCTTCGGAGGAGAGCGAGAAAATTCCTTTTTTGTGTATGTCTTTGTTTTAAAATGTAGACACACAACTGCTCAGAAAGCAAAAGGTGTATCCCTTAACTTGATTGGTTCCTAGGTAATAAATGCATTTTAAGTTATAACCTCTTTATTTCAGATCTGCTGGCTATAAAGCTGTGAACAAAAGCTTCTTCTAAAGGACTAATGTCTGATTTGTTGCCAGACTTGCACTAGGTTAGGAATAGTTCCTTGAAGTTACTCTGGATTTACACCAGGGTGACTTGAATCAGAATTTAGCTCATTAAGAAGTGTCTGTGATCGGCACCACTAGCTGCTTTTGTTTTGTGGAAGGGAGCTTGCTCACTAGTCCTGGTGGATGGGAACAAGGAATGTTATTGCCCTGCTCCTCTGTGGCACTGCTTCAAATTCCTGAGAACTTTCCCTTACACTAAGAGGGGGCTTCAGCAGGGGGGACTGGAGGGGACACGTCAGCTGGGCTTGAATATGAATCATGTCTGGGAATCTGTGCGCCTCAGTCTCTCTGGAGTCTCCCTTTAGAGGTTCTGTAAAGCTGCTTCTCTCCCAAGGAACTAAGAGCCCTGAAGGGGCCTCGTCTCCTACACAAAACGGCTTCAGAAGAGTTTTGACTGACTTCTGCTTCTAAGCCTCAGAGATGCTAGAAAAGAACCAATCGCTAGAAGTGCTGGCTTCAGGCACTCCGTGAGCCAATGCTGTTGGCCTTTGGAGGCAACGTTTCCCCGGTGGCCTCAGTCCCAAGGCCCCGTGTCAGCCATGTAACTTGGGAAGTCCAGGAAAGGACTAACCCAGGGTGGAGGTGCCTAGGTCAGGATGGGATGCCTTGGTGAAGTGTGTATGGGGAGGGGGCTGCTTTCTCCTGATGTTAAGGCCAACCTTGTTTAAGAGCTGAGTGATTTTGGATGCCTTGGGTTTTAGGAGTCCCCTTGGAGGCACCTTGGAGGTGTCAGTGAAAGATTTCCCAAGGAAGAGCCAGTCCCCGTTAACGCATCTGAGGCCAGCCACCCCTAAGCAGACAGCCAACTGAATCTGGGCCTGAGTTGCTCCCTGTAAGGAGCAATGCGTGCTCCAAGAGGGCCGAGCACCAGTGCAAGTGAGAGAACTGGCGCTCTCCCGTGGGGCAGATGCTTCAGGGAGTAGCAAGACCCCCTGAAGGCCTGAGCTGCCCAGAAGCTGAAGGTGGACTGTTTGCTTCTCACCCCATGCAACAGACTGTCTGCAGTTACCATGTTCAGGGTCAAGACGGGTTTCCTCTGAGCGGCCAGTGAATGGCACGAGAGAACTGCAGACCTAGTCCTTGAAATTAATGGGGAGTTTTGTCATTGCTTCCCGTGGGCTCGTGATCCCCCCTGAACTGGGTTGTGCCCACATCCCATCTACGTGTTTTGTTGGGCTCTAAGGTGCCGCAGAACCATTCGTTGTGTGTTAAGTTGATCCCCTCTGAGCCATGGCACCGGTGAAATAGACTCCCTTCCACCTGGCTATGACTGGAGGAGGGGAAGTAGTGGGGCAGGATTTGTGTCCCCAGCTGGAAGGGCCGCTGGGAGTGGTGCTGGGGTGTCCGTGAGCAATAACCACGGCTGAGTCATGTCGGCGGGAGACCTGTACCAAAACATCAAGTGTCGGGGGAGTGCGGGGAGTCCCTTGCAGGAGGCTTGTGAGCTGGCTCTCTCCTTCCTGGTGCCTGTTAGCCAGATACGGGAAGGCTCCGCACAGCAGGACTGGGCGGATGGTCAGTGCTGGGAATGAGGCCTAGGAAGCGCAGGGTTAGCAGTTGGCCAGACCACGCTGGATGCGCTAGCCTAGGTAGCGCAGTGGTGAGAGCTAGCTGGAAGAACGTGCCTTGGTTTCTTCTGCCCCTCTTGCTGGATCTAGGGAAAACAGGATGCTTGGGGGGGAGGGAGAGGAGGGGCTGCTCCTCCATTGCTAATTGAAGAGACCAGAGCTGTGAATCTTTTTTTGAGGTGGGGCATCCTGAGCCTTTGATGCCCTTCAAGAGCCAAGGGGCTGCTAGAGGCTGGTTCCAGCCAGTAGCAACCAGGTGTGAATCCTTCGGCTCCATGCGAGGTACGACTGGACGCTGAAAGGGGCTGGTACCTCCTGGTGAATGTGGGTTGGCAGACTAGGCAGCCGCTGCAGGGTTAAAATTTCCCATGTGGCAGCAAGAGGTTTGGTGGTTCAGTTTCACATCTCTGTTGGGAGAGCAGTCGGGAGCTGGCCGCGCCGCTGACCTGCTGATCACTCTAAAACAACATGCCCGGCAACAGTCTCTCCTCCAGGAAAGGGAGCCGGTGAGGTGCCACCCTGCATGGGGTGGACGAGTCAGGTCTGCTGCTGGCAGGGGAGGCTGGGCACTGCATGCAGAGCTAGATGCTGTTGCATGGGACATCTACATGCACAGCAACTGCTTGACCTAACCCAGGAGATGCCCTCGCCTAAGAGCCTGTGGGGCTGGGATCAGTGCATGGGTGCCCTCTTCAGCCAAGGATCCTTGTCCCTGCTGCTGCCAGGGACCTGGGCACAATATGCGACAACAGGACACGGGCGGCTTTGGGCAGCAGGAAGACCTGGGAGACCGGTGTCATGGTCCTGTCCAGGGCATGGCACGGAGAGCGTGCTGGGAGCGGCGTGTCTGTGTCTGAGTGACCCAGGAGCGAGTGCTGGAGACTGTCCAGCCCCTCAGTCCCTGAGCCCGATATGGCCCCCGCGGGTGCCACCTCCATTCAGCGGCTCTGTTCACTGCTCCACTGGTGGCTGCCCAGGCCAGAGTCTCCTGTACGTGGCAGGAGACACCCGCCCCCCCCCCCCCCCCCGGGCTGCTGTCTGGGGTGTTTGATTTGTTGAGCCTCGGGTGCTGCCTGACACAACTGCTCTGCCTTTGGTCACGGCGGCTAGAGGGGCCAGGTGACCTCCTCACGTGCTCCCAGCCCCACACGCTCTTCCTCTCCCCATCCCACCGCACTCGGGAGGAGTCCAGGGTAGTATGGCAGCTAGTAGAACTGCCTGCATTGTGCATCTTTCCCCACACGCTCCTGGCCCTTCCAGCGGGGACAAGAGCAGAGCCCCCACCACACCCCCCATGAGCTGTGCCCCCTCTGGCCAGGGGGCAGAGATGGGGGTTCTGCTCTTCCCCCCACTGGGAGGGGCAGCAGTGCGTGGGGACAGGAGCAGAATGCTGCAGCTCCTCTGGCTGCCGTACCACTCCCAGCCAGCAGCTCTGTGGGCCATACGCTGTCTCTCCCCTGTGCCGGACTGGCTCTAAATAGCTTGCTGGTACAGCAGACCAGACTGGCCACTTCCTCACTAATACACTGGATCGGTCTGTGCAGCTTCAGTTCTCTTCTGGCTGCAGCTGTTCCAGCCTTCGGAGGCTGCCCGAGGGGGATCCGGCTTTGCCAGGCACCCGCAGCCCTCCTGCACGGGGCCGGCTGGAGCAGTGGGGTGGGGTGCTACAAGTGGGGAGACATGAGCCAATTAGCTTGTGGAGCAGGGGTGAGGGTGCCGTGAATGCTGTGGGTCCCCATGGCTGAGGAGCTGTGGCTGGGTGCTCCGTGTGTTGGTGGCAGTGTTTGTCGCTGAGCATTTCTCCACATGCTGCTCTCGTGCTGAGCCGGGGCAAGTCGCGCAGGTGGGGGTGGCTGCTTGGCAGGGGATCCGGCCATGGCTGAGGGTCCAGGATGCAGGTAGAGCAAAGGGTGTGGCCAGGAGGTCTCCTCAGAGGTGTGTGGGAAGCTAGCACAGGCCCTGAATGCTCTGTGCCTGACCCCCGCCAGGAGCAAACAGCCAACAAAATGCCCTTTGGCCCAGACTGGCACAACAGGCCTCCAGGTCCCCGCAGGCTGGAGGCAGTGGGTATGGGGCATCTGACCTCCAGAGAGCTTCCTCCCTGTGAGTGATGGGGTGGGGTATTCTGGGACTCCCCTGCCCTCTGAGCCAGCGTCTGGGAGCTGCCTCCGCACAGCAGCGGTGAGACAGAGCTCTGGACTGCTGAGCTCACTGGCTTCTCCTAGCCCCCGAGGCCCAGGCTAGTAGAGCTACGGAGGCATCGTGCTCTGTGGCTGGCCGATGGAGGAGCCTAATTCTTCCTCTGAAATGCACCTTGGGCACTGGGGGGCCAGAATTCCAGTGACGGGTCAGAGACGCCTGATGAGAGATTTCTCCAAGCTTCCAAACTCTGGGCAAAGACACCACTCCCCAGAGGGGGCAGGGCTTGGCCGCTTGGCCCAGCTGAGGGCTTCCCTGCAGCCCATTGTGCTCTGGAGGCTGGAGCTGAGGCCACAAGGACGCTCTTGGAGAAAGCCCCCAGTGCAAGGAGGCAGCTGTGCCCCCCTCCTAGTCACTTCCATTCTCCGCTCACATGCTGTGGCAGGGCCTGGCCTGCAGTGGCCGGTGAGGCCCGCCTCTTAAGAAACAGGCAATATGCTAACAGAGCCCCGTAACATAGGCCTAGATCCTCAGAGGTCTTGAAATAAATGAGTTGGGTAGCTCAATGTCTTTGAGGATCTGGCCTGCGCTGGGATCTGTATATTCCTCTGCTCTTTAGTGCATGAAATCAGAGCTACGCAGTTGTGTCATAGGACCTATACTGCTAGCAGCTAATGGAGCTCATTCAGCAGAATGGGGGAGGGGTTGGTGGGTCTGGAGCAAGATGCTCTGATTTCTACCATGACTACCACAATGATATTCCAGGCACCTAGGATGATGTGTGAATTCCTGTACAGCTACAGATTTATTACCACAAGTGGCTGCATCTTGATGCTAGTAGGGGTTGATGGCATTTAAGAATAAACAGCTAATGGTGTCTTCGTGGATTTGCATAACAGCTGGTAAACGGACAGCTGCTTTGCCTAGCTGGCACCTGTGCAAACAGTGTAGGAGAGAAATTGCCCCTCCTTTGTGCAGACAAATGAGCCTAATGCACTAAGCAAACCCGGCCTGGGCAAACGTGGCAGGCGCTACGAGCACAGCCAGGCCTTCCGTCCTGTTTTGTTCCTGCCTCGGCGCCTCGCGAAGCTCAATTGAATGAAACGAAATCCCTTTTAAAACTCAAAACGGCTCCCAGAGCAGTGCTGGAGACAGATCTGTATCGTTTTTATTAAAAGCCGCACACGATGCGCTGTCATTACGTTGGGGGGAGGGGGAGTCCGCCTCTCCCAGCCCCACTCCACTGCGGTGAGATGTAAACGCTCCCTGGGGAGTGATAGATGGGGGAAATGAAGGGCTTTATTGAGACCATCAATCTTGCTGGTGTTTCTGTGATCAAAGCCCGGCCATCCCAGGCAGAGGTTAGCTGGAGGAGCAAAGCGCTCAGGTTTCGGGTAATGGCTGGGTGGAGTGGGACAGCACAAGAATCACTGTGTTCCCAGCATGGGGGGAGGAAGGATGAGTAACATTTACTCCCAATGCTTGGGGCCAGGGAGAGGTCCTGGCTCAGGATTGGTCAGTGAAGGCTTGACAGGGCTCCAAAGCAAACGGATTTAGGTGGAGACATTGTCTCCATATGTGGGCCTGATCCTGAACTGGTGTCATCGACCGCTCGAGGGGCTTTCCCCTTCTGGCATGGGCCCGATCCTTCAGTCCTTACTGAGCAAGATTTCAAGCTGAAGCTGGTCAGGCTTGCAGATGAGCCCCGAATGCAATAGGCCTGGGAGCTAATTCTTTAATTGCTGAACTAATGCATGTTACTGGGGCCATGCAGACAACTTGACACCCCTGAGAATCCCCTTACTCGAGCACAGCATCTGCTCTGCAGCCTGAGGCCTGGGCCGGCTGTCCTGTGGGCCCCATCTCCTCTGTTCTTTCTGCCACTTGCGGGTGCCACGCATCAGGGTGCGACTTTTCCTCCCTGGGAGGTGGTGCCCTCAGGGTGCTGCTAACTCCTCCGTCAGGCACGCTGCAGCACATCGCTCCCATTGGTAGCTGTGCTGAGGAGCCAGACCCCGTCCCCCACATTTCCAGCTCTTGCCCAGAGGCAAGGGGGTGTATGACCCCAGGGAGCCTGCTTGGCCCTGGCAGATGAGTCAGCTCGGGGAACCGCGGTCTGATTCACCCTGGCTAAGGACGGGCGTGCTAAAGAATCGTGCTTAGCCCTGCAGGAGCAGCCAAGTCTGTGATGTGCTGGAAAGTCTCAGAGGTTCCCCTGCTTGGCCTCAGCAGCTGCGCTTAGTCACAGGTGCTCTGTGAGGCTCCAGCCAGCCAAAGATAAAGAGAACTAGTCACAGCTGCCTCCTTCCATATGCCACAGCCCCCATCTTCTTGCAAAAGCTAAGGAGACTTGGGCTGGCCTGTGTTGGCTGGTGGACCTCCAGAAGTAGCTGCATAGGCTGTGGAGAGCTTAGTACGCAGAACTCTGCTTTCCGGGTCGGTGCTGACCCTGTGCCCGCATGGTTAATCTGGGGTTTGCTTCCTGGATTCCCAGATCGTACATTAAGCAAAGAAGGACCAGGGTGATGTAGAAACCCTGCCAAGCACACCTGGGCAGCCATATTTCACTCCCCGCCACTTGCCCGAGTCCCCCCCTTCCTGCACCAGACTTTTACTGGAACCCTGCCTGTCCCTGTGCAAGGCCATGCCCACTTGCTGGAACCCTGTCACCCCCTCCAGCCTGGAATGCTGCTGCCCCCCACCCCATGTTGAAACCCTGCCACCTCCCATGTTGGAATGCTGCTCCACCTGGCCCTATCTCCCTACGGAGTGGGGCTGGCATCTCCACTCCCCCTGCTTGTTCCTGTGCGCCGCTCCTTGCTTTTGTGTGTTTAAAAAAAAAAGGCAGAACAGGGCTTTAAAAAGGGACTGTCCCAGCCAAAACTGGTCATGTGGTCACCCTTGCGATGAGGTAGTTTCTGACTTGGAAGAATTGTGGCTTGATGTTTCTTACAGAGTTGCTTTAGGCTGTGACACCTGGCAGCTAGTGCCTGGGACTGGAATGCAGCAGACCTGAGTTGTGTTCCCAGCTCTGCTACTGGCCTGCTGAGTGGCCTTGGGCAATTCCTTTCCCAGCTCTGTGCCTCAGTTTCCCCATTTGTAGAATGGGGATAATGATACTGACATCCCTTGGTAAAGTGCTGATGACAAGAGCTATATAGGAGCTAGAGAGCTGGTTTCCTCCAAATGGAGCAGCTCAGCACGGTTTGTTCCTCTGTTGTCTTCCCCCTCCTGGCCTCCAGTGTTTCTGTAGTTCCAGGTCACATGCAAAGACTTTCTCCCAGCCTTGGCCTGACATCCATGTGCACTGATGCACATAGCTCTGTGCGTTCTTTCCTTCACGCTCCTTTTAACTACTCAGTCACGTGCCACAGGAGTTCTTAGTGGGACAGCTCTTTGGTGGTGCTGATCTGAGCCTCGTGACAGACAGGCACTAGGCTGACTGGCTGATTTAAGCACATGTCTCTGTGCTGATGTAAGTCAGAAGCTGGGAATTGTAATTCCTGCATCCCTGCCCCCTCTGTGTCAGGTACACCAGGCATGCACATGCTGCAAACATGTAGATGGGATCATGAGCTTTCGTGGGCACAGCCCACTTCTTCAGATGACCGGAGTTATGAGTAGGGGATTTGAAAACTCGAAATAAATAGAAGGAAAAGGGGGGGGGGGGAGAATGAGGCTCTGTCTCCCATCCCCCTTCCTGTTTTTTCTTTGACTATCTGGAGAATGGGCGCTAAACTTAAGCAGATAAAGATCCAAGTCAATAGCTAGATTGCTAAGACAGGAAGGATACCATTCAGAGTAGTTAGCACACTCAGTGGTAGAGGCCCCACCAACCTAAATCAAGATTTACTCCATTAGCATTTGTGTATATAATGTAATTCCAGACTTTCTCTGGACTGGGGTAGATGGGAGAGCAGCTCCCTTCACAGTGACTCCTCCCTCCCCTCCCCTCTCCCCCCAGCTCAGGAGTAATAGGGGCAAGAAGCAGGGGAGGATGCTGAGCTTCCTGCAGCTGGGGGAGGTTTCTGGGGGTGAGTTGGACATGATTTCAGCTTAGGGTAGGTGCCGCTGGCTAGGATATCCCCAGCCCTGCAGTGATCTACTTCTCTGCCAGCTGCTCCCGGTGCCTGAAATAGTGTGGTGCATGCTTGTTCCTGCAGCTTTCCTGCCAGAAAGTCACTTTTCTTCGGGGAAACAAAGCAATCTGTGGGGACGCGAATTCTGTGCATGTGCAGTGGTGCAGAATTCTCCCAGGCATTAACAGTGAGAGACAGTCTGATGTTGCTGGGACCCTCTGCCAAGGCCACTGGGCTCCTGGCACGGACTGATGGGACCAATTTGAGGGAGGCAGGAAAATTGGCTTTTCTGAGGTAACCCTAAAAATCAAACTTCTCTGAAATCCAGGAGAAGGCTTCAGTTCTCAGTTTAGGCCTATGTGTAGCTTAATGCCACGTGCTGGTTCTTTGGCTGGTGCACCTGGCATTGCTCCGTGGATGCTGATTTAGACTAATAGAACATCTGGCCTGGTTTTAGCAGCAGCAGGTCCAACACACATTGAAGGCTCCTTTCCCAATGCAAGTGATTTACTAAAAGCTGCCCTGGTACCTCTGTGTCGTAAACCCTGGGATGTGGGCTGGGCATTGCTTTCCCTCAGGATGCCTTCCCAAATGAACTGATTCTTGTATTGTGCTGCAAAGAGCTGGCTCTGTCTTTTACTGAGTGCTACATTCCTGGTGGGTGAGTCAGAGCTGCAGGGGTCAGGGTTTGGAGCCAAACACGATGGTTTCTCTAGTGCTGGCTCTCTGGGTGGGGACGGACGAATGGCGATGCAGGATGCTGACAGTGTTCACGCTAGGGATGGGTAAACGTAATGCTAACCGATTAAAGGGAGGGTGGGCGGTGGGGCTCGCCAGGCTCTGACGCACCAGAGGAAGAGGTGGCTGGGGTAGAAGAGTAACAGCCTCCACTTGAGTGAAAGGCCCAGGGGGCTGTTTCTGACAGGTACAGCCATGTCCTGTCTGGGTCAGGACTGGGGGGAAATGCCCCAGGAAGGGGGTGGAGCCAGCCTCAGTGCTGTGTGCAGACCGTTACCTCACTGACCCCGGGTAGCCCGCATCTTACCAGGGAGCACCACTCCCAGGCTTCCACAGAAGTGCGGTTAGGTAATGGAAACAAAGGGTCTGATTCTCTGGGGCTGAGGTGGGGGGGGGGGGGGGGAGAGTGGAAGGGACCCAGTTAAACAGGCCTCGAGCGCTTTAATCTTTTTAGCTCCAATTGAGACTGGATCTTTCAGGGTAGAGAGTGGTGTGTGTGTGTGTGTGTGTGTGTGTGTGTGTGTGTGTGTGTGTGTTTTACAGCCATCCCCACTGTGTTCATCAGTTGCTGAAATGGTGTGAATTCACACTGCAAAGAGTATTAACCGGAGGGGAGAGATTCTCCCTCCCCCGCCCACCTGTCACAGTGAAACTCCAGTGCAGAGAGCGTAGAAGTATCCTGGATAATCTTTTGTGTTTTGACCGGCCCCTAGAGCACCCCGGGAAGGCATCGAGAGCAGCCCTGGCGGGTATTTTCACTCTGCAATGAACAGGAGTTTTTAAAATTCTTTTTCTTTTTTTCAGCAGAGGTTGAGAGAGCAGGGGATGGCCAACAACAGCTCTTTGTCAGTCCGCGGCTCCCTTGCTTACGATGACTTTGCCAGCCCTGACTGGTACATGTATGAGTCCACGGAACCTGAGATGCCGCAAGATGAGTGAGTGATCAACCCCTGTTTTCCACCCCCAGTTATATCCTGCAGCCGGAGGAGGCGCTGTCCTCGGGGGAATAATTTTTGTTTCAAATTCCCATTTTTCTTGCAATCTCTTTCCAGCTTTTCACCCTTCCAACTTTCTCCTTGCCCCAGGGTGACTTTTTAGGAAATTACTAACTTTAAAAATTACAGTAGCAACACCTGACCATTCTGTGCCTCAGTTTCCCCAGCTTTAAGATGGAACTAACAACCCCCAGCTACCTGGTGCATGTGTTCCATAGATAGAACAAACATATCTGTCCCTATTGGTGTCCAATTCACTGAGGGTATGAATGTGTTAAAGTCCCTAGATAAGGAGCCTTGGCTTTTTAGCCCAACCCGTAGAAACTGATGTTCTTGGCTCTGGTGCAGTCTCATGTCTGCCAGGGGGCGACTGTCCCATACAGGCACCGCAGGTGTTTTTGTGTCTGGATTGGTGACAGTGTTTATGGTGCTCTAAGGAACCCTTTGCCACTTGGCCATCTTAACACTTCTCTCAAGTGTTTTCGGTCATTACCCCGGCATTACCATGTCTTGAGGGAAAGTCTTACCCCATGGGAATGAACTGCATAGTTAGATCCATTTCTGTAGCATGTTGCTAGCAGGAGCTGAGGGGTTGTGGCAAGTCCTTGTTCCCTTGCAATCTGCAGAGACGACAGCCCCGGGATCTGCTCTGCCATGCCTTAGCAAAGCACCACCTGATCCTGCTGCTCTTCACACCTTGAACACATCAGTCCTGGTCCTCTTTCCCCTCCTCGCCATAGCTCCACGATCCCCTTCTCCCGTCCTCTGTCGTCCTCCACTGGCAGCTCGAAGCTTTGCTGCTGATGGCTGGTTCCTGCAGCATCTTCTCCTCTTCAGCCTTCCTGCCTCCCAGGGCGTCTCTCCAGCAGCTGGGCTCCTCTTGGGCCATGTGCCCAATCATCCCTTCTATTGGCCAGCCCCTGAAGGCGTTGGCTGGCCCTGGGTTTTTTGACCCCCACCCTTCAGAACTTCCCTCCCGGTGCCGGGAAGCCAGAGGGGCTCTGCCCTCGAGTGGGGCAGCAGAGAAGCACTCGGCGTGTGCTGAGCTGCAGCCCCGTGCTGGAGAGCTTGGCCCCGGGCACAGATCAGCGTCTCTGGAGGGTTTCCAAAGGAGGCTGAGCAGCCATCTGTCTTGGATGCTGCGGACACAAGTCCTGCGTTTTGGCAGGGGCGTGGACTAGATTCCTTTGCTGTCCCTTCCGGCCTGCTGGAGCCGTGGCAAAGGGTTGGTGTCGGATTGCAGCGCTGCCGAGGGGCCCACTGGGCTTGGCACAGCACAAACACCGGCTGTGCGCTTGCCCCGGAGGGTTTGCTATGGACGCAGACAAGGCCCAGAGAGGCCTGTTCTCCCCGCTGTGCTGCTGGGTACAGAGCGGTGAGGGACCTGCCCTGCTCACAGCCTGTCGAACAGCAGGAAATGGAAGCTTGGTCTCCAGACCCCATTCTGGGACCTTACCCACAAGACCCCTCCTAGGAGGCCTTGTGCCATCGTCTGGCAGGAGCTGCTCCCAGCGCAGTGGGGGAGGAGAGGGAGGCAAGGGTTATGGGGCAGTGTGGGGGTGAAGGAGGCAGGCGAGGGTTATGGGGTAGTGTGGGGGTGAAGGAGGCAGGCGAGGGCTATGGGGCAGTGCAGCGGGGGAGGAGAGGGAGGCGAGGGCTATGGGGCAGTGTGGGCGAGGGCTATGGGGCAGTGCGGGGGTGTCTAGGGCCTCCAGAAAGGGGGCGGGCTTGCTGGCCAGCTGGGGTGGGCAAAGACTGGGAGAGGGACAGGGACACAAGCAGAGGCACGGTGAGTGGGGAGCATAATTTCTGCTCCTGGCCATCAGCTTGGACCCCGAGTCAGTGTGACTTGTCGTGTAGGCCTGTGGCTGCCACTGTCAAGGAGCCTCTGTGGCTCTGTCCCAGGCGCTGGTGTTTCAGGAAGATGAAAGTCTCCCCATTCGTGCAGCTCTGAAGAAAGGCTTGCTTTACGTACAGCCGCTCCCAGAGCTGCTCCAGGATTATTGGTTTAGTTCAATGAAAACTTTGAGCCAAAAGCGTCCATTGCTCCACCCCTGGCTCTTATCAAAAGCATTATTGATGCTATTGCTACCAGTTCCATCCCAGTTCTCTCCTTGACCCCTTTTAAACTTTGTCTCCTTACTTTCAGGCTACAAGTAAACATTTAAAAAAATGTCAAGTTTAAAAAAAAAAAACAAAAAAACCCAGCTTTCATTTTAGATGTACTAGATGGTAAATTCGGTAGAACTCTGCGATAGCACACACCTGACAGCCACTTCTCGTGAGAACTATGTCCCAGCCTGTCAGCAAAGACTTACTATTAGATTATGTAATGGGCTGCCATATTACTACGTCATAATTAAGGAGAGGGCATTAATTTACAAAATATACTACTGAACATTAAGCTGTGCTGTAGATTGTCATTGTCAAAAAGACCAGTTTTTTTGTGGGAATTTTTATTTTTTTGGGAGATTAGGGCAAAAATCATTATTTTTTTCCTTAATCAAAAATCTTAATACACACCCCATCCAATATTCAGTAAATGTTCAGATTTTGAAAATAAAAAATGAGAATCCTTCCCAAGAAAATTTAGGGTTTTTTTTCTATTTTTAAAAAATAGAAACATATGTACCAAAATGACAATATTTTGCAAAGGACTTTTCAATCTGGTCCAAAAGCCATTCGTAACTTCCTGCCCTGCTTCTCCTGCCCCCATCAGCCCGTTGGTGTTTTGTTAATGCCTGAAACCTGGTCAGATAATGTGCTTGACATTCCTAGAGTACAAAGGCAGTGGGTGTCCTTACCCCCATTTTACTGAATGGGAAACTGAGGAACAGGGAGGTGAAACGACTTAACCACTGGCACCTGGCAAAGCCGTAGAAGAGCTGGGGGTGAAACTCTGGTCTCTTGAGTCACAGTCCAAAGCTATAACTACTAGGCTACATTATGTCCTAGGAATAAAGGAAGGTTTTTATTTTGTGTTCAATTGAGGTCTGACCCTGCACCATTGACTTCAACTGGAGCTCTGCCTTTCCTATCAATGGGTCAAGGACCTGACCTGATTGATTTGTAACACTCTGGCAACTAGCAATGGGCTTCTGTGTTATGGAATTCCAAAAGGCAAGTCATCAGTCCCTACTGTCTTACGGTGCAAAACCATCCAGAACAAATATAAAATCTTGAAGTGGCACTACGTATTTTAAACTCCTTGGAGGAGGGTTGCTGGTGAGTCATGGAGGCAAGAATATTCCATATGTCTGGTGCAACCCCTTGCTTTAAACCCACCTGCATGGAAAGCAATTCCTTCCTCCTCTTGCATGCTTGATCTCTATAACAATGTGCTTAACCTTAAAAAAAACTCGGCAACACCAGGGGAAATATTTGACGGCTGTTTATACAGCTGGAATCGCCATGACGTCTGAGGCCCTGATATCGTAAAAAGTACTTATTAGCTAGTAAACATGAGGGCAACTCACAATGTCGACTAGCACTTTAAATTAAAGTTTGCCTAGAAAAAAATCTCTCTTGGAGGAGACTATTTCAATGTTTCCTTTCCATGTTTGTTCAGCGTTATCACACAGGCTCTCTTTGCTTGTGACTGTGTCTTGTAAGAAAGCTAGCCGGAGGAATTCTTCCTCACTGTAGAAGCCTCTATTGATTTTTGTCATTTTCCCATCTTGCTGTCTTTTTCTCTTTGCCTCTCCAACTCCTGCAAGAGAATGGAGACTTTTTCAGCTTCTTTGAAGCCTTCTCAGGAGGTTTCGTCAGCTGGAATCTGCAGGGTGTAATTTGCACATTAAAACATGCAAATTAGTTCCCTGGTATCTTCATACCTGCAGCAAACACTGCTTCCAGTTCTGCTCTAGTGTGCCTGGGGAAAGGGGTAAGCAGCGGAACTGGATGTTGCTAGCTTGACGTGTAACTTACACGCTTGTGGCAATTATGCTTCCTCCTGACATGTAGTTAGGGGCTTGGAAGACGAGTTCTAATCCTAGCTCAGCTCACGCTCAGGCTCCCTGTGTGACCTGAGCCGATTACTTCATCTCCGGGTGCCTCAATTCCTCGGCTATAAAAATGGGACTAACCCCTTCCACCCTTTGTCTGCCTCGACTTTGAAGCAGGGATGGTGTCCTGGACTGGCGAGCCCTTGAAGGCAAACTGGCCAGAGCCTTGCCCTCAACCTAGCAGCCCCAGGGACAATTAATGGCAGGGCCTGTACCAGGTAGGGAGAGTTAATTCTAGAGATTGACCCCAAAGTGGAGGGAGCCTGTGGAAGGACTGTGTAACCTGTGAGGAGATGGCTCAGCAGTTTGGGTTTGGCGGTGATCACAAGAGTGGAGCTAACTCAAGTGCTGTCCCCTGGAGCAAGGGACAAGTGTCCAGGGAGTCCTGGGCTGGTGTTGCAGGAGGGCAACAGGGAATACAAAGGACCCATAGGGAGCAGGCTCCTGAGCTGAAGTCTGTGGGGGAGGGATGACTTTGAGTAACTCCATACAGACTGAACATTTGTGACTTGTCTGGAGAGCTTGGCCATGGGAGACCCAAGCGGAAGCAGATGGGCTGCAGGACGGCTGGAGACAGAGACCTGCACCATTATGCCTGGATGCAAAGGAGTGCTCCAATGAGGAGTACGTCCCATTCTCTAGAGCAGTGTTTCTTAAGCTTTTTAAGACAAGGAACACCAAACAATTTTTTTTTTTTTTAACACCAAGGGGTTTTTAGTTGAGCCAAAAAAAAAGTCGCCTGCCCCTTTAGGACAGCCATTTGGAACTCTGCTGTTCTCTGTGGGCCACCGGTGTTTCGCAGAACACAGTTTAAGAAACGCTATTCTACAGTCGCTCGGGGTGTGTATGTGCAGATGCTAGTCCCATGGGCCGTTGTCCTGGGGATGTTCCAGGTGGAGGCCGGAACTGGTGGAGTGTGGTGCTTTTTCTGATGCCATCTTGCTGCAGTGCAAGGAATGAACATAGCTACTTATCCGAATGCAGGAGGAACCAAGAGTGAAAGAAGCAGTCTCTCAGCTTACAGGCCCAAGCCTTTTAGCCAACAGACTCAACTGCTCTCTTGCATCTTCCAGGGTCCTGCTCCGATCACCAGTTGCTGCTTGGCATTCTTGCTTTGTGCCTCTGCCTCTCTGTTCTTGTCCAGTCTCTGCTTGTGTGGGACACGGAGACACCCGCACAGACACCCCTGTCCGGACACCTGGTAGTCGTTCCTACTCAAATCCTCCAGCTGCTCCTGCCCAATGGAATTAACATAGGACTGGGAGTCAGCATTTGGGACGACTCAGACACTAACTCCTCAGGAGCACACCTGGCTCCTCTGACCCCATTTCTCTAAGCAGTCTCAGGTGCCTTGTCAAGAGCGAATGAGGAATAGGTCTCTGATTGCTTCCCTCAGCTGCCTCTTTTCATTAGACTCCATCCTGCTCACGTTGCAGCCAATGGCAAAAGGCTCCTCGAATTCCATGCTGGCAGGGTTGGACTCATTGTTGAGCAACTTGACTTCAGTCATCCTGAACTTTCCTCTCCTTATGGATCCTGTTTCTCCCAGTGGCTGGAAGGGCACCTCCTGCAGAACCCTCCTCGAGCCCCTCCGGACACAGCCCATGTGACCACACTTGCTTTCCCTAACTCTTTGCTCCTTCTTGATGGACTGAATGTGTTTTGAGTGGCTTTCTCTCTCTCCTTTCAGTATGGTTCCTAGTGTTATCCCAGCCTGCGACCCCACCATCGCCTACGGTCTGTATCACGCCTGCATGGCTCCTGTATCGGTGAGTGTCTGGAGAGAGTCAGCCCCTCTGCAAAGGCTCCTGGGAACTGGGCCATCACAGTAGTACTTTTGCAAGAGATGCCTGTCTGCTAGGAGCTCTGCTCCTTGCCCCTGCTCTTTACCTGGGCCGCTTGCTTGGGCACTGATTGAACATAAGAACGGCTGTACTGGGTCAGACCAAAGGTCCATCTAGCCCAGTATCCTGTCTGCCGACAGCAGCCAACGCCAGGTGCTCCAGAGGGGGTGGACCAAAGACAATGATCAAGCGATTTATCTCCTGCCATCCATCTCCAGCCTTTGACAAACAGAGGCCAGGGACACCATTCCTTACCCCCTGGCTAATAGCCTTTTATGGACTTAACCTCCATGAATTTATCTAGCTCTTTAATAAACTCTGTTCTAGTCCTAGCCTTCACAGCATCCTCTGGCAAGGAGTTCCACAGGTTGACTGTGCGCTGTGAAGAAGAACTTCCTTTTATTAGTTTTAAACCTGCTACCCATTAATTTCATTTGGTGTCCCCTAGTTCTTATATTATGGGAACAAGTAAATAACTTTTATTATTCACTCTCTCCGCACCACACGATTTTATAGACCTCTATCTTATCCCCCTCAGTCTCCTCTTTTCTAAACTGAAAAGTCCCAGTCTCTTTAACCTCTTCTCAGATGGGACCTGTTTCAAACCCCTAATCATTTTAGTTGCTCTTTCCTGAACCTTTTCTAATGCCAAAATATCTTTTTTGAGGTGAGGAGACCACATGTGTACGCAGTATTCAAGGTGTGGGCATCTCATGGATTTATACATGGGCAATAAGATATTCTCTGTCTTATTCTCTATCCCTTTTTTGGTCATTGGTAATGACTTTGGCCATCGCCACCTGATGTTCGGAGGAGTTGAGAGAGAGAGATCCCAATGACTGGGCTCTCCTCCAGGTCTCCCTGAGGTTCCCCCTTCACTGATCAACCGAGAGAATGAGAAATTCATGCATGGCTCTGAGTCCAGCAGACGCTGGCTGAGCCTGTCTCAGAGGGGAGCCGGCTTGGTCTGCACCTGCAAACACAGCGAGGAGTCCGCTGGCACCTTGGAGACTCACCGATTTATTTGGGCATCAGCTTTTGTGGGCAAAGACCCAGGTGCCATGGCTGAACCTCTGCATCCCACAAGGCTGGGCAGAGCCACCGAGCACAGAGATGAATCTGGTGTCCTGGAAATGGGATTGTTTCCCGAAGACCACACTACGCCCGCATCTGGAATACTGCATACAGATGTGGTCGCCTCATCTCAAAAAAGATATATGGGCACTGGAGAAGGTTCAGAAAAGGGCAACAGTAATGATTAGGGGCTTAGAACGGGTCCCATATGAAGAGAGATTAAAAAGACTGGGACTTTTCAGCTTAGAAAAGAGGAGACTAAGGGGGGATAAGATAGAGGTCTATAAAATCATGAGTGGTGTGGAGAAAGTGAATAAGGAAAAGTTATTTACTTATTCCCACAATATCAGAACTAGGGGTCACCAAATGAAATGAAATGAATAGGCAGCAGGTTTAAAACAAACACAAGGACATTTTTCTTCACTCAGTGCACAGTCAACCTGTGGAACTCCTTGCCAGAAGATCTGGTGAAGGCTAGGCCTTTAACAGGGCTCAAAGGAGAGCTTGACAGATTCATGGAGGTTAGGTCCATCAATGGTTATTAGCCAGGATGGGTAGGAATGGTGTCCCTGGCCTCTGTTTGTCTGGAGGTGGGTGACAGGATCATGTGAGGATTACCTGTTGTGTTCCCTACCTCCGGGGCATCTGGCATTGGCCATTGTTGGCAGACAGGACCCTGGGCTGAATGGACCTTTGGTCTGGCCCAGTCTGGCCGTTCTTAAGAGAACAATTCGTCTAAGGTGGCCCCAGCGGAGTGCTGGGGGAAGGAGGAGAGGTTACAAAGAGACTGTGCTGACCCACTTTGTTCAGTATCCGTTCAAATACTGGGGTGTGGCTAAAGGCCGGATCCTGGGCTCAGGTGTGTAAATCAGCCTGGTACATGCAGCCAATGAGAGAGCTCCCATTGTTCTGTGGCTCATTCCCTGCTGTGAGCAGTTTTCCTTCCCCTTATTCTATTGCTTCACCTGCCTACACCTGGAGCTGCCGGCTGCCTCAGGCAAGGTCTGATGCATTGCCCACTGTGGATTCCCTGTGGCTGAGACTGTCTGTCTGTGTGCATCTCTCTGGCAGCACACCTCAATGAGTATCTGGCCTTGATGTCCCCACACAGCAGCTCACGGGCCAGTGTACAAAAGAGATGGGGCTGCACCTTCGGTATTTTCCCTGTTTTGATGATTTGTTTCCGGCTCTCTTTGCAGCTGGCTGTGCTGATAGTCTTGTCTCTGCTGGTGAAACGCAAGAGCCTCCATAGGAGCTGTTGGAATGGAGCCCCTGGACTGCTCAGGTGTGCCGCATAACCACTCTCCACACCCTTTCTTTGCCCCCAGGCCGCCTTGGCCAAGGCATCCCTCGCTTTGATATGACAGCACTCCCTGGTGCTGTGCAGACTGGAATTGCTGAAATCTCTGCGGTCCTTTTGCCTCCTAGAATGTTGAAGCAGTTTGGTGGGGGTGGGCACCTTTTAGTCCTTGGGCCGTCTAGTGTTCTGATTTGCAGTCACCTCTTGGGTAGCACGTAACTAGGCTGGGGCGAGATGGCAGATGCAGAACTGAAGGCTGCTATTCAAACCCCAGGCCAGGCAGGAAGGACGGGATCAGCCTCTCTAGTCAGTTTTCAGCTGCCTCCAAGTTCACCGTAAGAATCGTTAAAGTTTCTGAGCTTTGTCTAACCTGACCTGAGCCACCTTGTCTGGGCTGTTTTCGTGGCTTCCCCCCATTCCTCCCCTCTCCCTCCAGCAGGCTGACCTGAGAGCACGGGGCAGCTTTTCTCTTGGGGAGCTATGGCCAGGCTGGTTGCTTCGGAGTGGCTCTGTCATGCAAGAACCAGCCCTTGTGGCTACTTTGGTGGCCTAGTCTAACGGTGTCCGGCCAGATGGCTGCAGGCCGACTAAATGGAACTGGAGAGAGGCCTGTGGTCCTGCTGAGCTCCTCTTTGTGCAAAACAAGGATGTGCCATTCTCTGCCCGGCAGTGGGGCTTGACTGTGACACCAGACGAAATACTCTATCCCCACTCTCAGAGCTTCAGGAATTCAGCCTGTCCCTGGAACCTTTCCCTCCAGGACCCCAGACCTTTGCTCACCCTGGCAGCTTTGCTCCCTGTTGAACTTGATATCCCTGATCTGCCACTGCACAGGGGTCATACCCAGGGTTCCCTGTAAGCCGGGCGCTTGTGCAGCCACCCAGGAGAGATTCCAAGGCTGCCCAGGTGATTAGCAGAGCCTCCACAGCTGGGTTTTGTATTGGGGGCGGTGTATGTCCACACACGCCTCAGTGCACATAAAAGATTAGAGGGAACGTTGGTGTGGAGGGGCTTAGACAATTATTTAGAAACTCTAGTATAGTGTGTGTACGCTCTTCGCCCCCCCCCCCCCCCCCTTTGACATCTTCCGTCGGTTCATCATTCCTCCCGGTTCTCTCGAATATGGATACCCAGGGCTCTCGCTGTTTAGTCGGACTGTAAATCGCTGTGCACCCATGAGAGAGGTGGCAGCTCCGTGGTCCCTACAGGTGTGGCCGGGATGCCCAGCAATGCCTGGTGGCTCAGAGAAGCCGGGGGTTTGGATGTGGCAGGGTCAGGTTGGGGCTCAGTTTCTTCCAGCTAAACAAAGGGCAAGAAGCACCCGCCAGATACGGAGCGCGGGTGGACGGGACACTCAAGAACAGCCCACTGGCCGCCCCTGGGGGCTGGTCGGTAACTCCCCCACCCTGGCTGTGGCTGCCCTTTGCGGCAGAGGCAGGTGGATATGGTGCCTCAAGCCACCTTTGCGGGTGCCTGTGTGGAGAGGGAGGGTGGTCTCCTGGGATGGGGGGTGAGGAGTTCCCTGGCCGTTCTCACCCCCTGCTTGTTGCAGCCCTGTGGATTTCTTGGAAGTGGAGGGCCACCCGGGGCTGGTGGCAGCCGTGTTTGGAATCCTCTTCTCTTCTGTGTGCGTGCTGGTGCTGGACACCGACCCGCTGCCCTTCGTCGCCAGCTCCTCCCCGCGCACTCGAGGTAATGCGGGGGGCTCTGGCCGTCCCCTTCCACAGGGGGCTGCTTTTCCAGTCCTGTGGGCCCGTCGGAAGCCGGGCTGTCCCCGGTGAGCACTGCGATCCAGCTCCCCTGGTGCTGGCGTGCCCCTCCCTGAGCGAGCCCCGGAATAAACGCCTTCATGTTCAGCTGCGTTTCCCCCTTGCACAGATTTTGTGCCGGCCCCTAGGTAGCGTTTGGCCCCTTTGCTCATGGCCCTGCGGACACCCTGCTTGCAATGGACCGTTTGAGTGGGGGCAGCAGGGCGGGGAGCGGCTCGCATGAGAAAGCCGGGGCTGCAGTGACTCAGGCCCAGCTTGGTGCAGCAGCCTGGTGCACGGCCCTTCTGTCGCTTGCATTAATGCTGCCGGGGCCCGCCGGAGAGATGCTGGGAGACAGAGTGAGTGAGTGGCAGCTGCAGATGCCGAGTTTCTCTGCCCCGAGACCAAGCCGGCTGGGTGTTCCATGGCAAAGCAAAGGATCCTGGGAGCTGAGCGCTGCCGAGTGCAGGTGGCTGCGCGGGCTGATGGGAGGAGAGGAGCCATCGCTGGCTGTGCCTTGGGCACAGACTGGATTTCCAGTCTCCAGCGTTGGGCGGCTTGACAGCGCCTCCTAACCCGGTACGCGAGACGGGGCATCGCCCTGGGACTGACAGCTCTGCACACTTGTCTTTTTCTCCACCCCATCCCTTGTCTAGAGTACTGGAAGATCCTGGCTTTGCTCTATTACCCTGCCTTTTACTATCCTTTACTTGCATGCGCCACCAGCAGACACAGAGCTGGCTATTTCGTAGGCTGCTTGCTTTCCTGGGGCCATTGTGTGGTCCAGATCTGGCAGAAAGTCGACTGCCCTCAGTCGCCCAAGGTAAATGTCAATGAGGTGCACAGCATGGCCCTGACTCCCCCTCCCTGGGCACAGGCACTACTAACGGGAGGTAGGGAGACAGGGAGGGCGATGAAGCCCCAGCTCGGGCTCTCCTGGAAGAGCCGAAGGTTTGGCTAATGGTGCTGAAGGCCACGTTGGTGCAGCCCCCTCGCCCTGCACTGATGGAAAAAGGCTTTTGGCTCTGCTGCATTCTGGGCATCTGCAAGCACCTGGGAAGCCCTAGGTGACGAATGAGAACTCGTTGGCTGGTGGGCGCGCAGGAGTGGGAAGCTGTAGCATCCTGGGTACTGTAAGCTACACTACTAGTCTGCTCTTCCCTGCTCCCCAGATTTACAGGCACTATTCCCTGCTGTCTTATGGCCCCATTATCCTCTGCCTCATCATCCTGAGCTTTTGGTACCCGGTGCTGCTTGTCCGGAGCTTCACGCAAGAGAACCTGGCTGCGAGAGAGGTAATGCCCTGCGGCTTCCTTCCACAGACACGCTGTGTTGATTCCATTGAGGGCAGCGAGCAGAGAACCTCAGTTCCCCTCCCCCCCCACACACACACACATGTTTGTTCCACTCCTGTGCAACACTCATGTACCAGGTCTTTTTTCAAATTTGGATTGTGTGAGAGCTAATTAGCTAGTGAATGAGATTTGAGTGTTTGTGCCCATTAAAACAGAGCTGGAGATGTAACCAACAGCAAACGTGGCTCTAGAAGAGACACAAAATGTAGCATGAATCAGACAACTTACAGGCAATGGCTCATTCCTTGAAGTTATGTCTTAAAACCCCTCTTGGGGGTGTGTTGTCTAATTAGCATGAAAACAGGTCAGTTTTGCAATATTTTAAATGCCATGTGCATTAATTTTTTCTTAACAGCTGGACTCTCCTGTTTTTATGCATGAAATAGAATAGATCATCTCCATTTTGTAGCAAAAATGCCTAAAGTGCTAATTGCAATTCTCTGAAGACCATGGTCACTGAATGCTTTTGGCTGGTCATCTCTCTGCATGATGGTTTTCTCATATTTTTTCCACGTCTGTGTGGGCTTCTACGTAGAGCTTGTCCACAGGGAAATTGACCTGCAGTAGTTCCCTGTGTGGACGCTTTTACTGCTGACTGACTAC